>NC_091347.1:23020461-23075434 GCF_038502225.1 Cherax quadricarinatus | reverse complement strand
TACTCCAGTTCATGCACTTCTCTTCGTCAGTGGATTTCTGCTAGCCTGGGAACATGCAGTCTACCCTCCCTTCTCTTCCATACAAGCCATCTGCTCGTGTATCTTACTAGGACTGTGGATCATGATATTCCGTTCCTAAACCCGTTGCAGTGCTTTGTGAAGCTTCTCTTCTGAATGGCATCCACCAGACTCTCCATCTATTCTCCCACCATCCTGACTTTGATTCCATCTATTGTCCACTATTGAAACTGTAATAGAATCCATCTATTGTTTATTATAATTAACAATAAACGCTAAACCACCAGGGTATTATCAAAATTGATAGTTTTAATATTCATAATTAACAATAGATGGAATCTATGTGATACATTCTGTCTATTGCTACTTACGAATAATGGAATTATATCTTTTATTTGTGTTCTCTCTTTGTTAGTGTCATTGTGTGTGTGTGTGTGTGTGTGTGTGTGTGTGTGTGTGTGTGTGTGTGGGCGCGCGCGCGCGCGTGTTCTATTCACCTCGGCTATGCTACTTTTTGTCTTCTCGTTCTAGTTTTCATTTATTTTATTTATCGAATTATTTATCATAGTTCTCGGTAAATATTGTTTCTGGTAAATTATTTACATTTTTATTTCAGCTGTTGAGTTTATTGTGCCTCTCACTTTTTCTCTCCATATTTTTCGAATTTTTGCCTCAACATTTTTATATATTTTGTGTCGATCCTTGACATTTATTGTGTCAAGCTTTGACACATATTGTGTCGATTGTTTTCACATTTTCATATATTTATCACGTATTTTGTGTCCACATTTCAAACCTTTACAGCGTCGTCCTCTGCGATGCGTGGATGGCAATGACTTGATAATTCAGCGCAACACAGAAACGCGATTTGCTTCTGCTATAAATTTGATATATCGAGGGAACGTCAAGTATTTATGTGACTCTTGTTAGGCGGAGAAGGTGAACCTTCTGCCAGGGCTGGCTGGCTGGCTCTCTCTCTCTCTCTCTCTCTCTCTCTCTCTCTCTCTCTCTCTCTCTCTTTCACACACTAAACAGGCTCTTGTCAAATAGACAATAGCCTTTGACAGTAACTACTAATACTACTAGTACAAACGCACACAAATAGGAAAGCGCATATAGTGTTTAAAACTAAGTGCTTGGATTGAAAGGAAATCCTGCATACATGGGTGATAAAACGACGAATGTTAGGCCCTGGCAGGAAAGAATTCCTACCTGAGGGGGTTGATAGGCTTACCCATTTTGATAGGAAAGTCTTGCCATTAAGTGTAATAGCAACAGCAACAATAGTATACTGTTAAGAGCAGCAGGAGGCCAAGCAACACTAACGACAGCAGCACCATCATCAACAACAGAAGCAGGAAAAGCATCAGCAGGAGGAACAGTAAACAGAGCCTGTGTGTGTGTGTGTGTGTGTGTGTTGGGGGTAGAGGGGGGGGGCGAGGCTGGTGTTCATATGCACACTGGGACATATAATTCTTCCTCCGTGTTCGTCTCCCAATTCCCAGCCTTCTCTTTGTAGCTGATAGCGAGAGCCGGGGCAGGAATGGGCTACACCACACCTACCATAAGACCCATACTCCTACAACCCACCGTCGTGAGAATGAGCCCTACAGCTGTGCGGAGAAGCCGTCGCTATTATCGTCTACCACAGCTTCATGCTAAGTCCCCAGCTAATAACCCACAAGATTTGTAGTCCAGCTTGACGCTAATGTATTAGCTGTTTCATGCATACTTTATTTTCGCCTTTATGAGATTTTCAAGGCTGTTGGGAGTTTTTCAGCCGCCTCGGAGTCTTGTGGCTCTGAAGAAGTGGATTAAAAATGCTGCCTTGTGTTTCATGATATGATGAAGTTCTTCTGCTGGGATTTTTAACATGCAGTTAGACGACTTTGTATTGAGGCAGTGGTGGGAGGAAGAGTGTTGTCTGCGGTGATGCTGCACATGTCCTGGTAGTGTTGTCGTGGTGGTGGTCATGGTATGTACTTGTAGTTTGTGATGACTGCTGTGTTGGTAGTGTTGTGATGGTAGTGGTGAGTGGTATGTACTTGTAGTTTGTGATGACTGCTGTGTTGGTAGTGTTGTGATGGTAGTGGTGAGTGGTATGTACTTGTAGTTTGTGATGACTGCTGTGTTGGTAGTGTTGTGATGGTAGTGGTGAGTGGTATGTACTTGTAGTTTGTGATGACTGCTGTGTTGGTAGTGTTGTGATGGTAGTGGTGAGTGGTATGTACTGGTAGTTTGTGATGACTGCTGTGTTGGTAGTGTTGTGATGGTAGTGGTGAGTGGTATGTACTGGTAGTTTGTGATGACTGCTGTGTTGGTAGTGTTGTGATGGTAGTGGTGAGTGGTATGTACTGGTAGTTTCTGATGACTGCTGTGTTGGTAGTGTTGTGATGGTAGTGGTGAGTGGTATGTACTGGTAGTTTGTGATGACTGTTGTGTTGGTAGTGTTGTGATGGTAGTGGTGAGTGGTATGTACTGGTAGTTTGTGATGACTGCTGTGTTGGTAGTGTGATGGTAGTGGTGAGTGGTATGTACTGGTAGTTTGTGATGACTGCTAGTGGTAATGGTGGCAAGCAAAACATTCACACATCCATCTATTTTCTTATTTTTCATCTTAACATCCCCCTCCCCTTTCTTTTTTTTTTTTTGGTGGCAGAATTCACACTGCAGTAGATGAAGTACGCGAGGCTTGACTCGCAGAAATTACAACACAAAGTTTAGTGGGAAACTTCGTTAAGCTGGGAAAGTCTGGGTGTATTCCACACACAGGACCAACATTCACCTTATTTACTTCTCTGTATTGTATATTAGGATAGGTTTGTTTGGATACAATATCTCTCCATATATATATATATATATATATATATATATATATATATATATATATATATATATATATATATATATATATATATATATATTGGTGGCAGGTGTGGTGATGGCAGGTGTGGTGGTGGCAGGACAATACAACAATATTTCCTTTGTGGTGGTGGTAATTCTGTGGGAATAGCCAGAGGGGCGGAGCATCACCCCCGTCCCTCCCCTCCACATCTGCCCAAAGTTCCGCCCTCTCCCCGCCTTTTCTGCCCCCATCTCCGCCTCTTCCCGCCCTGCCTCAACGCCCCTTCCCGCCTCAACGCCCCTTCCCGCCTCAACTCCCAGCCCCAACTCCCAGCCCCACCTCAACTCCCAGCCCCACCTCAACGCCCTTTCCCTACTAATGGTGTTACTGCTTGTTTCTGCTGATTATAGGTCTGCTTTGTCTGGCCTTTCTGTTAATGATGCTACTGTTGAGAAGCTTTCCACCGTTGGTGTCAAGTCTTGGGGGTGTGTGGCACCAGCGGCCGTTGGTGGTAACAGGTGTGACTGTACCTCCTGTTGTAACAAGTTGGGATTGATGCCGCTCCTGTTACATCTGGTGACGCTGTTTACACTGAGCATGTTGGCAGCACTGTGTTTACACTGATTAAGTTGGCAGCACTGTGATGTTTACATGGAATGTTGGTAGCACTGTGATGTTTACATGGAATGTTGGTAGCACTGTGATGTTTACACTGAATATATTGGTAGCAATATGATGTTTACACTGAATATATTGGCATCACTGTGATGTTTACACTGAATATGTTGGCATCACAGTGATGTTTACACTGAATATGTTGGCATCACTGTGATGTTTACACTGAATATGTTGGCATCACTGTGATGTTTACACTGAATATGTTGGCATCACTGTGATGTTTACACTGAATATGTTGGCATCACTGTGATGTTTACACTGAATATGTTGGCATCACTGTGATGTTTACACTGAATATGTTGGCATCACTGTGATGTTTACACTGAATATGTTGGCATCACTGTGATGTTTACACTGAATATGTTGGCATCACTGTGATGTTTACACTGAATATGTTGGCATCACTGTGATGTTTACACTGAATATGTTGGCATCACTGTGATGTTTACACTGAATATGTTGGCATCACTGTGATGTTTACACTGAATATGTTATACTGGTATACACGAGGGTGGTAATAAGACAGTGGTGATATACTGGTATATACGAGAGTGGTAATAAGAGAGTGGTGATATACTGGTATATACGAGAGTGGTAATAATATACTGGTATATACGAGAGTGGTAATAAGAGAGTGGTGATATACTGGTATATACGAGAGTGGTAATAAGAGAGTGGTGATATACTGGTATATACGAGAGTGGTAATAAGAGAGTGGTGATATACTGGTATATACGAGAGTGGTAATAAGAGAGTGGTGATATACTGGTATATACGAGAGTGGTAATAAGACAGTGGTGATATACTGGTATATACGAGAGTGGTAATAAGACAGTGGTGATATACTGGTATATACGAGAGTGGTAATAAGAGAGTGGTGATATACTGGTATATACGAGAGTGGTAATAAGAGAGTGGTGATATACTGGTATATACGAGAGTGGTAATAAGACAGTGGTGATATACTGGTATATACGAGAGTGGTAATAAGACAGTGGTGATATACTGGTATATACGAGAGTGGTAATAAGAGAGTGGTGATATACTGGTATATACGAGAGTGGTAATAAGAGAGTGGTGATATACTGGTATATACGAGAGTGGTAATAAGACAGTGGTGATATACTGGTATATACGAGAGTGGTAATAAGACAGTGGTGATATACTGGTATATACGAGAGTGGTAATAAGAGAGTGGTGATATACTGGTATATACGAGAGTGGTAATAAGAGAGTGGTGATATACTGGTATATACGAGAGTGGTAATAAGAGAGTGGTGATATACTGGTATATACGAGAGTGGTAATAAGACAGTGGTGATATACTGGTATATACGAGAGTGGTAATAAGACAGTGGTGATATACTGGTATATACGAGAGTGGTAATAAGAGAGTGGTGATATACTGGTATATACGAGAGTGGTAATAAGACAGTGGTGATATACTGGTATATACGAGAGTGGTAATAAGACAGTGGTGATATACTGGTATATACGAGAGTGGTAATAAGACAGTGGTGATATACTGGTATATACGAGAGTGGTAATAAGACAGTGGTGATATACTGGTATATACGAGAGTGGTAATAAGACAGTGGTGATATACTGGTATATACGAGAGTGGTAATAAGACAGTGGTGATATACTGGTATATACGAGAGTGGTAATAAGAGAGTGGTGATATACTGGTATATACGAGAGTGGTAATAAGAGAGTGGTGATATACTGGTATATACGAGAGTGGTAATAAGACAGTGGTGATATACTGGTATATACGAGAGTGGTAATAAGACAGTGGTGATATACTGGTATATACGAGAGTGGTAATAAGAGAGTGGTGATATACTGGTATATACGAGAGTGGTAATAAGACAGTGGTGATATACTGGTATATACGAGAGTGGTAATAAGACAGTGGTGATATACTGGTATATACGAGAGTGGTAATAAGACAGTGGTGATATACTGGTATATACGAGAGTGGTAATAAGACAGTGGTGATATACTGGTATATACGAGAGTGGTAATAAGACAGTGGTGATATACTGGTATATACGAGAGTGGTAATAAGACAGTGGTGATATACTGGTATATACGAGAGTGGTAATAAGACAGTGGTGATATACTGGTATATACGAGAGTGGTAATAAGACAGTGGTGATATACTGGTATATACGAGAGTGGTAATAAGACAGTGGTGATATACTGGTATATACGAGAGTGGTAATAAGAGAGTGGTGATATACTGGTATATACGAGAGTGGTAATAAGAGAGTGGTGATATACTGGTATATACGAGAGTGGTAATAAGACAGTGGTGATATACTGGTATATACGAGAGTGGTAATAAGAGAGTGGTGATATACTGGTATATACGAGAGTGGTAATAAGAGAGTGGTGATATACTGGTATATACGAGAGTGGTAATAAGAGAGTGGTGATATACTGGTATATACGAGAGTGGTAATAAGAGAGTGGTGATATACTGGTATATACGAGAGTGGTAATAAGACAGTGGTGATATACTGGTATATACGAGAGTGGTAATAAGACAGTGGTGATATACTGGTATATACGAGAGTGGTAATAAGACAGTGGTGATATACTGGTATATACGAGAGTGGTAATAAGACAGTGGTGATATACTGGTATATACGAGAGTGGTAATAAGACAGTGGTGATATACTGGTATATACGAGAGTGGTAATAAGAGAGTGGTGATATACTGGTATATACGAGAGTGGTAATAAGACAGTGGTGATATACTGGTATATACGAGAGTGGTAATAAGAGAGTGGTGATATACTGGTATATACGAGAGTGGTAATAAGACAGTGGTGATATACTGGTATATACGAGAGTGGTAATAAGACAGTGGTGATATACTGGTATATACGAGAGTGGTAATAAGACAGTGGTGATATACTGGTATATACGAGAGTGGTAATAAGACAGTGGTGATATACTGGTATATACGAGAGTAGTAATAAGAGAGTGGTGATATACTGGTATATACGAGAGTGGTAATAAGACAGTGGTGATATACTGGTATATACGAGAGTGGTAATAAGAGAGTGGTGATATACTGGTATATACGAGAGTGGTAATAAGAGAGTGGTGATATACTGGTATATACGAGAGTGGTAATAAGAGAGTGGTGATATACTGGTATATACGAGAGTGGTAATAAGAGAGTGGTGATATACTGGTATATACGAGAGTGGTAATAAGACAGTGGTGATATACTGGTATATACGAGAGTGGTAATAAGAGAGTGGTGATATACTGGTATATACGAGAGTGGTAATAAGAGAGTGGTGATATACTGGTATATACGAGAGTGGTAATAAGAGAGTGGTGATATACTGGTATATACGAGAGTGGTAATAAGACAGTGGTGATATACTGGTATATACGAGAGTGGTAATAAGACAGTGGTGATATACTGGTATATACGAGAGTGGTAATAAGACAGTGGTGATATACTGGTATATACGAGAGTGGTAATAAGACAGTGGTGATATACTGGTATATACGAGGCAACATTCCCCAACAGAACATTAGGGACGAAGACAAATTTCCTCACATTTATAATAAGGGCCTCTCGTGTTGGTGGAATGTTGGTGACGGTGTTGGTGGAATGTTGGTGACGGTGGTGGTGGAATGTTGGTGACGGTGGTGGTGGAATGTTGGTGACGGTGGTGGTGGAATGTTGGTGACGGTGGTGGTGGAATGTTGGTGACGGTGTTGGTGGAATGTTGGTGACGGTGGTGGTGGAATGTTGGTGACGGTGTTGGTGGAATGTTGGTGACGGTGGTGGTGGAATGTTGGTGACGGTGTTGGTGGAATGTTGGTGACGGTGGTGGTGGAATGTTGGTGACGGTTGGATGTTGGTGCTTGTATGAAATGTTGGTGCTGGTGGAATGTTGGTGGTGGTATGTTGGTGGTGATGGTTTGGATGCTGGTTGTGATAGTGATGTAAATGCTGGTTGTGGTGGTAGTGGTGATGTAGGTGCTGGTAGTGGTGGTGTAGGTGCTGGTTGTGGTGGTAGTGGTGATGTAGGTGCTGGTTGTGATGGTGTAGGTGCTGGTTGTGGTGGTAGTGGTGATGTAGGTGCTGGTTGTGATGGTAGTGGTGATGTAGGTGCTGGTTGTGGTGGTAGTGGTGATGTAGGTGCTGGATGTGGCGGTAGTGGTGATGTAGGTGCTGGTTGTGATGGTAGTGGTGATGTAGGTGCTGGTTGTGGTGGTAGTGGTGATGTAGGTGCTGGTAGTGGTGGTGTAGGTGCTGGTTGTGGTGGTAGTGGTGATGTAGGTGCTGGTTGTGGTGATGTAGGTGGTGGTGGTGGTGGTGGTGGTGATATAGGTGCTGGTTGTGGCGGTAGTGGTGATGTAGGTGCTGGTTGTGATGGTAGTGGTGATGTAGGTGCTGGTTGTGGCGGTAGTGGTGATGTAGGTGCTGGATGTGGCGGTAGTGGTGATGTAGGTGCTGGTTGTGATGGTAGTGGTGATGTAGGTGCTGGTTGTGGTAGTGGTGATGTAGGTGCTGGTTGTGCTGGTAGTGGTGATGTAGGTGCTGGTAGTGGTGATGTAGGTGCTGGTTGTGATGGTAGTGGTGATGTAGGTTCTGGTTGTGGTGGTAGTGGTGATGTAGGTGCTGGTTGTGGTGGTAGTGGTGATGTAGGTGCTGGTTGTGATGGTAGTGGTGATGTAGGTGCTGGATGTGGCGGTAGTGGTGATGTAGGTGCTGGTTGTGATGGTAGTGGTGATGTAGGTGCTGGTTGTGGTGGTAGTGGTGATGTAGGTGCTGGTAGTGGTGGTGTAGGTGCTGGTTGTGGTGGTAGTGGTGATGTAGGTGCTGGTGGTGGTGATGTAGGTGCTGGTTGTGGTGGTGGTGGTGGTGGTGACATAGGTGCTGGTTGTGGTGGTAGTGGTGATGTAGGTGCTGGTTGTGATGGTAGTGGTGATGTAGGTGCTGGTTGTGGCGGTAGTGGTGATGTAGGTGCTGGATGTGGCGGTAGTGGTGATGTAGGTGCTGGTTGTGATGGTAGTGGTGATGTAGGTGCTGGTTGTGGTAGTGGTGATGTAGGTGCTGGTTGTGCTGGTAGTGGTGATGTAGGTGCTGGTTGTGGTGGTAGTGGTGATGTAGGTGCTGGTTGTGGTGGTAGTGGTGATGTAGGTGCTGGTTGTGGTAGTGGTGATGTAGGTGCTGGTTGTGATGGTAGTGGTGATGTAGGTGCTGGTTGTGGTGGTAGTGGTGATGTAGGTGCTGGTTGTGGTGGTAGTGGTGATGTAGGTGCTGGTTGTGGTAGTGGTGATGTAGGTTCTGGTTGTGGTGGTAGTGATATAGGTGTTGGTTGTGGTGGTAGTGATGTAGGTGTTGGTTGTGGTGGTAGTGATGTAGGTGCTGGTTGTGATGGTAGTGGTGATGTAGGTGCTGGTTGTGATGGTAGTGGTGATGTAGGTTCTGGTTGTGGTAGTGGTGATGTAGGTGCTGGTTGTGGTGGTAGTGGTGATGTAGGTGCTGGTTGTGGTAGTGGTGATGTAGGTTCTGGTTGTGGTGGTAGTGGTGATGTAGGTGCTGGTTGTGGTGGTAGTGGTGATGTAGGTGCTGGTTGTGGTAGTGGTGATGTAGGTTCTGGTAGTGGTGATGTAGGTGCTGGTTGTGGTGGTAGTGGTGATGTAGGTTCTGGTTGTGGTGGTAGTGGTGATGTAGGTGCTGGTTGTGGTGGTAGTGGTGATGTAGGTGCTGGTTGTGGTGGTAGTGGTGATGTAGGTGTTGGTTGTGGTGGTAGTGGTGATGTAGGTGTTGGTTGTGGTGGTAGTGGTGATGTAGGTGCTGGTTGTGGTGGTAGTGGTGATGTAGGTGCTGGTTGTGGTGGTAGTGGTGATGTAGGTGCTGGTTGTGGTGGTAGTGATGTAGGTGCTGGTTGTGGTGGTAGTGGTGATGTAGGTGTTGGTTGTGGTGTGGTGGTAATAGTGATGAGGATGCTGATAGCGGTGATGAGGGACTGGTGATTGCGAAGATAATGGTTGTTGTGGTGGTGTGGATTACGGTAGTGGGAAGTAGGCAGTAAAATGGTAGAAAGAAATTGGAAATAAAGAAGAGTAAGAGACAGAAATGATTAGAAAGAGGTAAATATTTACTGGCAGAACAAGAGAGGCAGCAGGTGTGAGGACACTATCCCCACACGTCTCACTCGGCCCCAGGATCAAACCTGGGACCTTTCTGTTGTATGCGCGCTGCACTATGCTTCGTTTTTCATTGACTGTTTTATTGATAAGTATAATTAAGAGTTTTTTTGAGTATTTCATTCAATACTTAAAGTAGGTCTTCCCACAAGCTAAAACATTGTGCTTAAACGTGGCGTGTTGGCACCGTAGACTTGACAACACTGTGTACCTTTGTGTTATCTATGTGCAACTGGGCACCTCATGTTCTGAAGCACTGATAGCCAAACGGAATAAGGCGTCTCGAAATTTTGGTGTGCTTCTCGGCAGATGGGCTAAAATATCAGGGGTTCGATCCCCGGCCAGTGATAGTACTGTTATTTGCTTAAAACTGCTCGTTCGTAGATGCATATATAGTAGTTTTGTGCATTTGTTCATGTCTCTGAATTAGGGGAAAGACGCCGATGAATTTACCTGGAGTGTGTTTCGGGGATCAACGCCCCCGCGGCCCGGTCTGTGACCAGCCTCTGAGAGTTCATGTTGAATTCCTTTGTATGAGGGAGGATAAAGAGAGTGTAAGAATACCAGGAGCAATCATTTATTATTATTATTATTATTATTATTATTATTATTATTACTACAATCTTAAGGATAATAATATAACGGCATATTACCCACGTGTGAAAATAAAGACAGATTGCAGTATTTGGCAATATTTGACAACATATAGAGTGTATACCAGGATTAATATTTGCGAGTGTTAGTGGTGTTGAGATGCAGGTTGGAGGAGGGCGTGGCGTGTGCTGGCTGCCACCGCCACCGCCACTGCCACCGCCGCCCACCCCAAAGAAAATACCGCTTAACTACATTCTCGCGAATTAAGGCCGGATAAAAGAGGGAGAGACGCGCCGGATAACTCAATTTTCCGCTAATGGCGGACACGTCGCTAGGGTGCCGCTGGCTCCGTGCTGGCACCAACAGCATGGTCGACCATTTACTCACAACCTCTGAAATAACAGTGGAGGAACTCTTCACCAAAACAATGGGAAAAGGCATTAAACGCCAGTGATATATATATATATATATATATATATATATATATATATATATATATATATATATATATATATATATATATACACCACCCTCCCAATCTCGGCGCCCAACTCAGTCCCCTAGTATCAGCTTCCTAGTATGAGCCCTCTGCTTGCAGTCCCCTACTCACAGTCCCTTAGCATCAGCCCCCTACTGCCAGCTACAGTAACGTCTCTGGAGTTGTTACAGTTTTTATGGTCATAGATTCACTTGCAACTTTCTTCAACAAGTGTGTTTCCTCTACCTTGTTGCCACATTTATTTTCTTTCTGTTACCTTCCTTTTACATCTTTCTTGCCTCGCTTCTTCTGCCTCTTCTTCCGCTTCCTTCTCGCTTCTCTCATCTTTTACGTCCCTATTTTACAACGTATTCCTTTCTTTCCTCATCTTCATTCTCTTTTCCTCTTCTCTTGTCCTCTTATCCTTTCTTCTGCTTCCTCTCTTCCTGACTTTCCTCTCCTCCAAACACAATAACAATATAACAAGAGGAGACAGGTTCACCACTGCCGTCACCAGTCCACCTCTCACTAGTCCACCACTCACCCCTCTCACCAGTCCACATCTCGCTAGTTCACCTCTCACCAGTCCACCTCTCACCCCTCTCACTGGTTCACCCCTCTCACCAGTCCACCTCTCACCCCTGTCACCAGTCTACCTTTTACCCCTCTCACCAGTCCACCTCTCACCCCTCTCACTAGTCCACTTCTCACTAGTCCACTTCTCACCAGTCCACCTCTCACCAGGTGGAGGGATGGTGTAGGTGGAGGGATGGTGTAGGTGGAAGGATGTTGTAGGTGGAAGGATGTTGTAGGTGGAGGGATGGTGTAGGTGGAAGGATGGTGTTGGTGGAGGGATGGTGTAGGTGGAGGGATGGTGTAGATGGAGGGATGGTGTAGGTGGAGGGATGGTGTAGGTGGAGGGATGGTGTAGGTGGAAGGATGGTGTAGGTGGAGGGATGGTGTAGGTGGAAGGATGTTGTAGGTGGAAGGATGTTGTAGGTGGAGGGATGGTGTAGGTGGAAGGATGGTGTTGGTGTTGAGTGGAACAGTCTACCTAGTTGGGTTATTGAGGCTAGGACTTTGGGTAGTTTCAAATTTGGGTTGGATAAGTACATGAGTGGGAGGGGTTGGATTTGAGTGGGACTTTCACATCAGAGCTTATTTCTTGGGTAGCATTGAAAATTGGGTTGGGCAAATGTTTTGTTAGTGGGATGAATTGTAAAGGACCTGCCTAGTATGGGCCAACAGGCCTCCTGCAGTGTTCCTCCTTTCTTATGTTCTTATGGTGTAGGTGGAGGGATGGTGTAGATGGAGGGATGGTGTAGGTGGAGGGATAGTGTAGGTGGAAGGATGGTGTAGGTGGAGGGATGGTGTAGGTGGAGGGATGGTGTAGGTGGAGGGATGGTGGAGATGGAGGGATGGTGTAGGTGGAGGGATGGTGTAGGTGGAAGGATGGTGTAGGTGGAGGGATGGTGTAGGTGGAGGGATGGTGTAGGTGGAGGGATGGTGTAGGTGGAGGGATGGTGTAGGTGGAGGGATGGTGTAGGTGGAGGGATGGTGTAGGTGGAGGGATGGTGTAGGTGGAGGGATGGTGTAGGGGGAAGGATGGTGTTGGTGGAGGGATGGTGTAGGTGGAGGGATGGTGTAGGTGGAGGGATGGTGTAGGTGGAGGGATGGTGTAGGTGGAGGGATGGTGTAGGTGGAGGGATGGTGTAGGTGGAGGGATGGTGTAGGTGGAGGGATGGTGTAGGTGGAGGGATGGTGGAGGCAGTGATGAATGCTGGAGTATTAAGGGAACCAGGACCTCGTCCATTCCCGGCTTCCTGGAGTTGTTGTATTGAATTTGTGCCAGTAATAACAGTCTGATTGATCCTTTATTGCTTTTGCATGAATTATCCCACTTCTGTATTGTTCCATTATGGTATTTTTAACCTCCAGGTTTTAGCATGCTCCTCAAAATTGCTTTTGTAAAGTGGGAATATCTCTCATTGTAGCTTTATAAAGTGCTAATATATCTGTCATTGTAGCTTTTTAAACTGCTAATATATCTGTCATTGTAGCTTTATAAAGTGCTAATATATCTGTCATTGTAGCTTTTTAAACTGCTAATATATCTGTCATTGTAGCTTTTTAAACTGCTAATATATCTGTCATTGTAGCTTTTTAAACTGCTAATATATCTGTCATTGTACCTTTTTAAACTGCTAATATATCTGTCATTGTAGCTTTTTAAACTAATATATCTGTCATTATAGCTTTTTAAAGTGCTAATATATCTGTCATTGTAGCTTTTTAAACTAATATATCTGTCATTATAGCTTTTTAAATTTCTAATATATCTGTCATTGTAGCATTTTAAAGTGCTAATATATGTCATTGTAGCTTTTTAAAGTGCTAATATATCTGTCATTGTAGCTTTTTAAACTAATATATCTGTCATTATAGCTTTTTAAATTTCTAATATACCTGTCATTGTAGCTTTTTAAAGTGCTAATATATCTGTCATTGTAGCTTTTTAAAGTGCTAATATATGTCATTGTAGATTTTTATTGTAGCTTTTTAAAGTGCTAATATATATATCTGTCATTGTAGCTTTTTAAAGTGCTAATATATGTCATTGTAGCTTTTTAAAGTGCAAAGTGCTAATATATCTGTCATTGTAGCTTTTTAAAGTGCTAATATATCTGTCATTGTAGCTTTTTAAAGTGCTAATATATGTCATTGTAGCTTTTTAAAGTGCTAATATATGTCATTGTAGCTTTTTAAAGTGCTAATATATCTGTCATTGTAGCTTTTTAAAGTGCTAATATATCTGTCATTGTAGCTTTTTAAAGTGCTAATATATGTCATTGTAGCTTTTTAAAGTGCTAATATATCTGTCATTGTAGCTTTTTAAAGTGCTAATATATCTGTCATTGTAGCTTTTTAAAGTGCTAATATATCTGTCATTGTAGCTTTTTAAAGTGCTAATATATCTGTCATTGTAGCTTTTTAAAGTGCTAATATATCTGTCATTGTAGCTTTTTAAAGTGCTAATATATCTGTCATTGTAGCTTTTTAAAGTGCTAATATATCTGTCATTGTAGCTTTTTAAAGTGCTAATATATCTGTCATTGTAGCTTTTTAAAGTGCTAATATATGTCATTGTAGCTTTTTAAAGTGCTAATATATGTCATTGTAGCTTTTTAAAGTGCTAATATATGTCATTGTAGCTTTTTAAAGTGCTAATATATCTGTCATTGTAGCTTTTTAAAGTGCTAATATATGTCATTGTAGCTTTTTAAAGTGCTAATTTATGTCATTGTAGCTTTTTAAAGTGCTAATATATCTGTCATTGTAGCTTTTTAAAGTGCTAATATATCTGTCATTGTAGCTTTTTAAAGTGCTAATATATCTGTCATTGTAGCTTTTTAAAGTGCTAATATATATGTCATTGTAGCTTTTTAAAGTGCTAATATATCTGTCATTGTAGCTTTTTAAAGTGCTAATATATCTGTCATTGTAGCTTTTTAAAGTGCTAATATATGTCATTGTAGCTTTTTAAAGTGCTAATATATGTCATTGTAGCTTTTTAAAGTGCTAATATATCTGTCATTGTAGCTTTTTAAAGTGCTAATATATATCATTGTAGCTTTTTAAAGTGCTAATATATGTCATTGTAGCTTCGAAGTTGCCGAAGTTCCATTTTTTTTAAATTTCAATTATTATGATTATTATATTATTATTATTGCTGGTGTTGTTATAGTGTGTGTTTAACACTGGTAATGTATTCTTAATATTAAGTGTGGTCAATTTTGATCCAAGGAACGGGAGGAGAGTTCTGATTCCTTTGATCAAGAGCCCTCTACCAGCATTAAGACCACCCCCTTTCCTCTTGAAAGGGGGGGGGTAAGAGTGAGTTTTATAAGGGGTTTCTAGGGGTGGGGAGGTTGATGGTGATTCCCCCCCCTCTCTCTCTCTCCCTCTCTCCCTGCCAACTCTCCCTGCCTACTCACCCTACCCACTTCCCCTTCCGTCTGGAAGCGTCTGCTCCTCCGGGTACCATGATTGTGGTGTCCTCCATTATTTACCAGGGGTTCGGGCCTGCGAGCCGCACCAGCAACTTCAACCAACTCGTTTACACACACTCTAAAGTTTACATATAAAACCAGCAATATTTTTCCGGGGAAGCTAGTGGAATATGGTGATGGTAGTGGTGGTGATTGTTTGTGGTGGTGGCTGTTAGTGGTGGTGATTGTTGTTTGTGGTGGTAATTGCTTTTGTTGGTGGTGGTGAGTGTTTTGGTTGGTGGTGGTTATTGTTGTTTCTGCTGCAGTTGATAGTTGTGGTTGCGAATTCTGGGTAGCGTATTCGAATCTCTGTATTTTATTCAATACGTAGATTTGAGAAAATGGTTAAGGTTTAATTGTGGAGGGGAAGAGGGAGGGAGGGAGGGGGAGAGAGAGAGAGAGAGAGAGAGAACATAAAAGGGAAATACATCTGATGGATCTAGGTTGGAACACAGTTGGATCTAAGCTGGAACACATCAGTTGGATCTAAGCTGGAACACATCAGTTGGATCTAAGCTGGAACACATCAGTTGGATCTAAGCTGGAACACATCAGTTGGATCTAAGCTGGAACACATCAGTTGGATCTAAGCTGGAACACATCAGTTGGTTCTAAGCTGGAACACATCAGTTGGATCTAAGCTGGAACACATCAGTTGGATCTAAGCTGGAACACATCAGTTGGATCTAAGCTGGAACACATCAGTTGGTTCTAAGCTGGAACACATCAGTTGGATCTAAGCTGGAACACATCAGTTGGATCTAAGCTGGAACACATCAGTTGGATCTAAGCTGGAACACATCAGTTGGATCTAAGCTGGAACACATCAGTTGGATCTAAGCTGGAACACATCAGTTGGATCTAAGCTGGAACACATCAGTTGGTTCTAAGCTGGAACACATCAGTTGGTTCTAAGCTGGAACACATCAGTTGGATCTAAGCTGGAACACATCAGTTGGTTCTAAGCTGGAACACATCAGTTGGATCTAAGCTGGAACACATCAGTTGGATCTAAGCTGGAACACATCAGTTGGATCTAAGCTGGAACACATCAGTTGGATCTAAGCTGGAACACATCAGTTGGATCTAAGCTGGAACACATCAGTTGGTTCTAAGCTGGAACACATCAGTTGGATCTAAGCTGGAACACATCAGTTGGTTCTAAGCTGGAACACATCAGTTGGATCTAAGCTGGAACACATCAGTTGGTTCTAAGCTGGAACACATCAGTTGGATCTAAGCTGGAACACATCAGTTGGATCTAAGCTGGAACACATCAGTTGGATCTAAGCTGGAACACATCAGTTGGTTCTAAGCTGGAACACATCAGTTGGATCTAAGCTGGAACACATCAGTTGGATCTAAGCTGGAACACATCAGTTGGATCTAAGCTGGAACACATCAGTTGGATCTAAGCTGGAACACATCAGTTGGATCTAAGCTGGAACACATCAGTTGGATCTAAGCTGGAACACATCAGTTGGATCTAAGCTGGAACACATCAGTTGGATCTAAGCTGGAACACATCAGTTGGATCTAAGCTGGAACACATCAGTTGGTTCTAAGCTGGAACACATCAGTTGGATCTAAGCTGGAACACATCAGTTGGTTCTAAGCTGGAACACATCAGTTGGTTCTAAGCTGGAACACATCAGTTGGATCTAAGCTGGAACACATCAGTTGGTTCTAAGCTGGAACACATCAGTTGGTTCTAAGCTGGAACACATCAGTTGGTTCTAAGCTGGAACACATCAGTTGGATCTAAGCTGGAACACATCAGTTGGTTCTAAGCTGGAACACATCAGTTGGTTCTAAGCTGGAACACATCAGTTGGTTCTAAGCTGGAACACATCAGTTGGTTCTAAGCTGGAACACATCAGTTGGTTCTAAGCTGGAACACATCAGTTGGTTCTAAGCTGGAACACATCAGTTGGATCTGCCCTTTTAGATTTAAGTTGTGTAGAATAATACATACATATATAAAAAAAGATTTACATTTTTGGCATCACTAAATATTTCCATGGATGGTGTTCTCTCTTTCTTTTTAATAGTTATTTCTCTTTTATGAGTTTTCTCTCTTTTTTGTAGAGAGTTATCTACAGGATTAAAGAGTTATGACCTGTGTATTATACGATAAGACCTATTATCCTGCCCCAGCTCATTTGAAAGTCCCCAAATTCTCTCTCTCTCTCTCTCTCTCTCTCTTTTTTTTTTTTTTTTTTACACAGGGTTTGACAAGGTTAAGGATCCCTAGCTTTATTGCCAGCTATTTACAGGTTAAGGATTCCTAACTTTATTGGCAAGCTAAGAGCTGTTACCTACATCAGCTCATTTGAAAGCATTTTTATTGTTATGAGACATACAAGTAGGGAACAGGATGAAGTTGGAGCCATCTGTGGGCCAGTATTTTCATTTGATCAACTGACTTTATCTCGTTGACATCATTATGCTGTACGAATGTGTTCCATACTCGAGTCATCCTGGGTATGTATGATCTCAGATGGAGTGATGTTCTGGAGAAGGGTACAGCCAGAGTGAAGTTGCTGCTTTCTGCCCGTCTTGTGGCATAAAAGCTTGTTTCACGCTCTCTCTCTCTCTCTCTCTCTCTCTCTCCCCCAACATATATTAAGAACAAAACTTGTGGTGGTGTCAACATAATATTAAGTTACTAAAGAGTTGATCATTATTGTGTCTTCCATCAAGATGACTGTTGGTGGTGAACACTTGTTGGTGGTGAACACTTGTTGGTGAACACTTGTTGGTGGTGGACACTTGTTGGTGGTGAACACTTGTTGGTGAACACTTGTTGGTGGTGGACACTTGTTGGTGGTGAACACTTGTTGGTGAACACTTGTTGGTGGTGGACACTTGTTGGTGGTGAACACTTGTTGGTGGTGAACACTTGTTGGTGAACACTTGTTGGTGGTGGACACTTGTTGGTGGTGAACACTTGTTGGTGGTGAACACTTGTTGGTGAACACTTGTTGGTGGTGAACACTTGTTGGTGAACACTTGTTGGTGGTGGGCACTGGTGGTGAACACTTGTTGGTGGTGAACACTTGTTGGTGAACACTTGTTGGTGGTGAACACTTGTTGGTGGTGAACACTTGTTGGTGAACACTTGTTGGTGGTGAACACTTGTTGGTGGTGAACACTTGTTGAACACTTGTTGGTGGTGAACACTTGTTGGTGAACACTTGTTGGTGGTGAACACTTGTTGGTGGTGAACACTTGTTGGTGGTGAACACTTGTTGGTGAACACTTGTTGGTGGTGAACACTTGTTGGTGGTGAAAACTTGTTGGTGGTGAACACTTGTTGGTGGTGAACACTTGGTGGTGAACACTTGTTGGTGGTGAACACTTGTTGGTGAACACTTGTTGGTGGTGAACACTTGTTGGTGAACACTTGTTGGTGGTGAACACTTGTTGGTGAACACTTGTTGGTGGTGAACACTTGTTGGTGGTGAACACTTGTTGGTGAACACTTGTTGGTGAACACTTGTTGGTGAACACTTGTTGGTGGTGAACACTTGTTGGTGGTGAACACTTGTTGGTGGTGAACACTTGTTGGTGGTGAACACTTGGTGGTGAACACTTGTTGGTGAACACTTGTTGGTGGTGAACACTTGTTGGTGGAGAACACTTGTTGGTGGTGAACACTTGTTGGTGAACACTTGTTGGTGGTGAACACTTGTTGGTGGTGAACACTTGTTGGTGGTGAACACTTGTTGGTGGTGAACACTTGTTGGTGAACACTTGTTGGTGGTGAACACTTGTTGGTGAACACTTGTTGGTGGTGAACACTTGTTGAACACTTGTTGGTGGTGAACACTTGTTGGTGAACACTTGGTGGTGAACACTTGTTGGTGGTGAACACTTGTTGGTGAACACTTGTTGGTGAACACTTGTTGGTGGTGAACACTTGTTGGTGAACACTTGTTGGTGGTGAACACTTGTTGGTGGTGAACACTTGTTGGTGAACACTTGTTGGTGGTGAACACTTGTTGGTGGTGAACACTTGTTGGTGGTGAACACTTGTTGGTGGTGAACACTTGTTGGTGGTGAACACTTGTTGGTGGTGAACACTTGTTGGTGGTGAACACTTGTTGGTGAACACTTGTTGGTGGTGAACACTTGTTGGTGGTGAGCACTTGTTGGTGGTGAGCACTTGTTGGTGGTGAACACTTGTTGGTGAACACTTGTTGGTGGTGAACACTTGTTGGTGGTGAACACTTGTTGGTGGTGAACACTTGTTGGTGGTGAACACTTGTTGGTGAACACTTGTTGGTGAACACTTGTTGGTGGTGAACACTTGTTGGTGGTGAACACTTGTTGGTGGTGAACACTTGTTGGTGAACACTTGTTGGTGGTGAACACTTGTTGGTGGTGAACACTTGTTGGTGGTGAACACTTGTTGGTGGTGAGCACTTGTTGGTGGTGAGCACTTGTTGGTGGTGAGCACTTGTTGGTGGTGAACACTTGTTGGTGGTGAGCACTTGTTGGTGGTGAACACTTGTTGGTGGTGAGCACTTGTTGGTGGTGAGCACTTGTTGGTGGTGAACACTTATTGGTGGTGAACACTTGTTGGTGGTGGACACTTGTTGGTGGTGAACACTTGTTGGTGGTGAGCACTTGTTGGTGGTGAGCACTTGTTGGTGGTGAGCACTTGTTGGTGGTGAGCACTTGTTGGTGGTGAACACTTGTTGGTGGTGAACACTTGTTGGTGGTGAACACTTGTTGGTGAACACTTGTTGGTGGTGAACACTTGTTGGTGGTGAACACTTGTTGGTGGTGAACACTTGTTGGTGGTGAACACTTGTTGGTGGTGAGCACTTGTTGGTGGTGAGCACTTGTTGGTGGTGAACACTTGTTGGTGGTGAACACTTGTTGGTGGTGAACACTTGTTGGTGGTGAACACTTGTTGGTGGTGAACACTTGTTGGTAGTGAACACTTGTTGGTGGTGAACACTTGTTGGTGGTGAACACTTGTTGGTGGTGAACACTTGTTGGTGGTGAACACTTGTTGGTGGTGAGCACTTGTTGGTGGTGAGCACTTGTTGGTGGTGAGCACTTGTTGGTGGTGAACACTTGTTGGTGGTGAACACTTGTTGGTGGTGAACACTTGTTGGTGGTGAGCACTTGGTGGTGAACACTTGTTTGTGGTGAACACTTGTTGGTGAACACTTGTTGGTGGTGAACACTTGTTGGTGAACACTTGTTGGTGGTGAACACTTGGTGGTGTTGAACACTTGGTGAACACTTGTTGGTGGTGAACACTTGTTGGTGGTGAACACTTGATGGTAGTGAACACTTGATGGTAGTGAACACTTGATGGTGGTGAACACTTGTTGGTGGTGAACACTTGATGGTAGTGAACACTTGATGGTAGTGAACACGTGTTGGTGGTGAACACTTGTAGGTAGTGAACACTTGTTGGTGGTGAACACTTGTTGGTAGCGAACACTTGGTGGTGAACACTTGTTGGTGGTGAACACTTGTTGGTGGTGAACACTTGGTGGTGGTGAACACTTGTTGGTGGTGAACACTTGTTGGTGGTGAACACTTGTTGGTGAACACTTGTTGGTGGTGAACACTTGTTGGTAGTGAACACTTGATGGTAGTGAACACTTGTTGGTAGCGAACACTTGGTGGTGAACACTTGTTGATAGTGAACACTTGTTGGTGAACACTTGTTGGTAGTGAACACTTGTTGGTGGTGAACACTTGTTGGTAGTGAACACTTGTTGGTGGTGAACACTTGTTGGTGGTAAACACTTGTTGTTGGTGGACACTTGTTGGTGAACACTTGTTGTTGGTGAACACTTGTTGTTGGTGAACATTTGTTGGTGGTGAACACTTGTTGGTAGTGAACACTTGTTGGTAGTGAACACTTGTTGGTAGTGAACACTTGTTGATGAACACTTGTTGGTAGTGAACACTTGTTGGTAGTGAACACTTGTTGGTGGTGAACACTTGTTGGTGGTGAACACTTGTTGGTGAACACTTGTTGGTGGTGAACACTTGTTGGTGGTGAACACTTGTTGGTGGTGAACACTTGTTGGTGGTGAACACTTGTTGGTGGTGAGCACTTGTTGGTGGTGAGCACTTGTTGGTGGTGAACACTTGTTGGTGGTGAACACTTGTTGGTGGTGAACACTTGTTGGTGGTGAACACTTGTTGGTGGTGAACACTTGTTGGTAGTGAACACTTGTTGGTGGTGAACACTTGTTGGTGGTGAACACTTGTTGGTGGTGAACACTTGTTGGTGGTGAACACTTGTTGGTGGTGAACACTTGTTGGTGGTGAGCACTTGTTGGTGGTGAGCACTTGTTGGTGGTGAGCACTTGTTGGTGGTGAACACTTGTTGGTGGTGAACACTTGTTGGTGGTGAACACTTGTTGGTGGTGAGCACTTGGTGGTGAACACTTGTTTGTGGTGAACACTTGTTTGTGGTGAACACTTGTTGGTGAACACTTGTTGGTGAACACTTGGTGGTGAACACTTGTTGGTGAACACTTGGTGGTGTTGAACACTTGGTGAACACTTGTTGGTGGTGAACACTTGTTGGTGGTGAACACTTGATGGTAGTGAACACTTGATGGTAGTGAACACTTGATGGTGGTGAACACTTGTTGGTGGTGAACACTTGATGGTAGTGAACACTTGTTGGTGGTGAACACTTGTAGGTAGTGAACACTTGTTGGTGGTGAACACTTGTTGGTAGCGAACACTTGGTGGTGAACACTTGTTGGTGGTGAACACTTGTTGGTGAACACTTGGTGGTGGTGAACACTTGTTGGTGGTGAACACTTGTTGGTGGTGAACACTTGTTGGTGAACACTTGTTGGTGGTGAACACTTGTTGGTAGTGAACACTTGATGGTAGTGAACACTTGTTGGTAGCGAACACTTGGTGGTGAACACTTGTTGATAGTGAACACTTGTTGGTGAACACTTGTTGGTAGTGAACACTTGTTGGTGGTGAACACTTGTTGGTAGTGAACACTTGTTGGTGGTGAACACTTGTTGGTGGTAAACACTTGTTGTTGGTGGACACTTGTTGGTGAACACTTGTTGTTGGTGAACACTTGTTGTTGGTGAACACTTGTTGGTGGTGAACACTTGTTGGTAGTGAACACTTGTTGGTGGTGAACACTTGTTGGTAGTGAACACTTGTTGGTGGTGAACACTTGTTGGTGGTAAACACTTGTTGTTGGTGAACACTTGTTGGTGGTGAACACTTGTTGTTGGTGAACACTTGTTGGTAGTGAACACTTGTTGTTGGTGAACACTTGTTGTTGGTGAACACTTGTTGGTGGTGAACACTTGTTGGTAGTGAACACTTGTTGGTAGTGAACACTTGTTGATGAACACTTGTTGGTAGTGAACACTTGTTGGTAGTGAACACTTGTTGGTGAACACTTGTTGGTAGTGAACACTTGTTGGTGGTGAACACTTGTTGGTAGTGAACACACACACACACACTTGTTGGTAGTGAACACACACAGACACACACACACACACACACACACACACACACACACACACACACACACACACACACACACACACACACACACACACACAAAATCATTCGTGACATAAATGAAATAGAATGACTTAAAGATCGTCTTGCCCTCCCTATCCACCCTTCCCTGTATTCTCCCTTCTTCCTGTTCACCCTTCCTATCCTCTCTCCCTGTATTCCCCTCCCTTAATTGTCCACTCTTCCTATCCCCTCTTCTCTGTCTCCTCTCCCTACCCTCCCTCCCTTCTCTGCTCTTCCCACAGTCAGTGTAAAATCATCTGTCAGTCCTAACTACCCCCGGAGCCTTGTTCGCGCATTAGGTTAACGAGGAGAGACAGTCCTACCTCATTAATTACCCTTCTAACAACTCCCATTACCTGTGATCTGCCCCAGCCCCTATTACCTGCGATCTACCACACAGCCCCATCACCCTCTAGCTCCCATTACTTGTGATCTACCACACAGCCCCATCACCCTCCCCCAGCTCCCATTATCTGTGATCTACCACACAGGCCCCTCACCCTCCGTCAGCTCCCATTACCTGTGATCTACCACACAGCCCCATCACCCTACTCTAGCCCCCATTTCCTGTGATCTACCACATAGCCCCATCACCCTCCTCCAGCCTCCATTACCTGTGATCTACCACACAGCCCCATCAGCCTCCCCCAGCCTCCATTACCTGTGATCTAACGCACAGCCCCATCAGCCTCTCTAGCCCCCAATCTGTGATCTGTCACACAGCCCCATCAAATTCCTCCAACCGCCATTAAGTGCTTGAACACGTGGTCAGCAGGTGTTTGCTTGGACACGTGGTCAGTAACAATTGCAGCAAAAACAGCGTTCCAGAATAAACAAATCATATACTCCTTCCTTCACACACACACACACACACACACACACACACACACACACACACACACACACACACACACACACACACACACACACACACATCCTCCTCTCTCCCTCACACACCCTCCCCCACACACAGTCTGTCCATCAAGTCTGGCTAATAACATTAACTTGTTTTAGTTCAATATCGCCATCGTTATCGAAAATATTATTAGCGGAAACCCCATCAACGCGATTCCAGCGGCGCGGTTTTCCCATTTCACAGGAGTTGGAGCCTGGCTAAATTATATTACTTGGCTATATTCTGGCTATATTCTGGCTATATTGAGGCGAGATCCACCAGGGGATCACACCCGTGCCCCACGCCGCCCCACAACCCATCAATTCAATTGCAATAAATTAAAATTTAATGGGAATTCCGAGTTCAATTTTATTATCATTTTTTTCGTGGCTGCGACTCGGAGGCAGCCAGCAGAAGGAGAGGGTTTTGATTGGGACCTCACAGAGGAGCAGTGGTTTTTGTGGTCCCGAGGCCCCTGTGTTGTGTGTTGGTCTGACTGCTGCTATACACCAGAGGTCTTAGTATATCTCCTGGAGGGTCTGTGTTGTGTGCTGGTGTGAGTGCTGCTATACACCAGTGGTCTTAATTTTTGTCCTGGAGGGTGTGTAGGGTCTGTGTTGAGTGTTGGTCTAGGTGTAGGTGCACAGGGCTGGGAACTGGTATCAAGGCACCTGTAGGAAGGGTCCTTGATATCGGTGAGGGGATCTCGAGTCCAGGAATTGGACCTACCCTCCCCCGAGATCGACACTGGTTTACCATTTTCCCAGACGTTGTATGACCTCCTAGCAAGATTAGCATTTCTTCACAAATAGGAGCCCCATGACCCAGCAGGAGCCTCAAGAGGGAAGGAGAGCGAAAAGAGGCAGCAGGAGGCAGCGAGGGGTGCAGGCAGGACCATCCAGGGGTTCTTCATCGCCCTAAAATACACCAAGTAATCCAAAGTCTGGCTCGTCAACGCTGTTAGTGCCAGCTTACGACCCTCCCAGTGCCAGGCACCACACTCTACCCAGGGAGAGATTATGGCAGAGAGAGAGAGGGGGGGTTGGGGGAAGGGAGAGAGCAGAGGCTAGGAAGGCGGTGCTCTTTTGGACTACCCTTGGAAGAAAGAGTGGTTGGAGGAGGAAAATGTGAGATGAGAAGTCAAAAGTGAGGGAGAGAAATGAGGTTTTGGGAGACCCTGGCAGGGAGGCAGGGAGAGATATTGTGTGGCTGGAGGAAAAATAAGATACTGTTTGAGTAACACATGTGAGAATGAAGAGAGAGAGAGAGAGAGAGAGTCGTGGTAGCAGAAAAGAGAACGTACACAGAAAATAGAAAAATCTTCAGGTCCATAACATTGCTTTGTCTAAGATTAAAATTAACTCTGAATATTTTAAACATGCCTATCACGACATTTTTGAGAGAGGGAGAGAGAGAGAGAGAGAGAGAGAGAGAGAGAGAGAGAGAGAGAGAGAGAGAGAGAGAGAGAGAGAGAGAGAGGGAGGGAGGGAGATATGAAAAAATGCAGAAGCAGGAATTCTCTCTCCAAGCTTTTGACTTATCGTTAAGAAGAGGAAATTATAAGAGTCCAGATATGTGGGAAGAAGTTATCAAGAAGTCAAGAAGAGGAAGAAGAATACTGCATGAAAGAAGAGGTTATAATAAGGATAACATGACTATGTACTAGATAAAACATGTAGGATACAAGATCTAGACGAGAAGAACAGGAATCATGGTAATGACCAGGAATCATGGTAGTCAGGAATCATGGTAATGACCAGGAATCATGGTAATTGTCAGGAATCATGGTAATTGTCAGGAATCATGGTAATGAGCAGGAATCATGGTAATTACCAGGAATCATGGTAATTGTCAGGAATCATGGTAATGACCAGGAATCATGGTAGTCAGGAATCATGGTAATTGTCAGGAATCATGGTAATGACCAGGAATCATGGTAATGACCAGGAATCATGGTAGTCAGGAATCATGGTAATTGTCAGGAATCATGGTAATGACCAGGAATCATGGTAATGACCAGGAATCATGGTAATTGTCAGGAATCATGGTAATGACCAGGAATCATGGTAATGACCAGGAATCATGGTAATTGCCAGGAATCATGGCAATTGTCAGGAATCATGGTAATGACCAGGAATCATGGTAATGATCAGGAATCATGGTAATGATCAGGAATCATGGTAATGATCAGGAATCATGGTAATGACCAGGAATCATGGTAATGACCAGGAATCATGGTAATTGCCAGGAATCATGGTAATTGTCAGGAATCATGGTAATGACCAGGAATCATGGTAATGACCAGGAATCATGGTAATTGTCAGGAATCATGGTAATGACCAGGAATCATGGTAATGACCAGGAATCATGGTAATGACCAGGAATCATGGTAATGACCAGGAATCATGGTAATGACCAGGAATCATGGTAATGACCAGGAATCATGGTAATGACCAGGAATCATGGTAATGACCAGGAATCATGGTAATGACCAGGAATCATGGTAATGACCAGGAATCATGGTAATGACCAGGAATCATGGTAATTGTCAGGAATCATGGTAATGACCAGGAATCATGGTAATGACCAGGAATCATGGTAATGACCAGGAATCATGGTAATGACCAGGAATCATGGTAATGACCAGGAATCATGGTAATGACCAGGAATCATGGTAATGACCAGGAATCATGGTAATGACCAGGAATCATGGTAATTGTCAGGAATCATGGTAATGACCAGGAATCATGGTAATGACCAGGAATCATGGTAATGACCAGGAATCATGGTAATGACCAGGAATCATGGTAATGACCAGGAATCATGGTAATGACCAGGAATCATGGTAATGACCAGGAATCATGGTAATGACCAGGAATCATGGTAATGATCAGGAATCATGGCAGTGGTGTTTTCGTTTAATAAAATACAGAGGCGTGATCTCACTGTATAAATTACGGTGAAAGTCGCCCAGAGGAGCAAAGTGCCGGGAGCAAGGGGCTAGTAACTCCTGTACAAATTACTAAATCGAAAAGAGGAAAATTTCGTGTTCTTTTTCGGGTCACCCTGCTTTGTGGGAGACTGCCAGTGTGCTAAAGAAATTATTATTAAATACCGGCCGTCGTCCACCGAGGTACGGTGGCCCCCTAAAAGGGAAGACACACATTCACCGTCATTCATTCAATGACTGTATTGCCAGAGCCGTGCTGATATTACAATTCAGATGACACTGCAACATCCCCACCCCTCCTTCAGAGTGTAGGCTCTGTTCTACCCACCAACAGGACTCAAGTCCGGCTAATTGGTTTTCCTAAATCCCTTCATAAATGTTACCTTGCTCACTAAAGGTGGTCAAGATTAATCTAAGAGGAGGATAACACCAGATCCTCAGATCAAGAACCCTTCACCCGTATTAAGTCTCTTCTTAAAAGTTCTGTTCCAGCAGACGTTGCACATTACTCCAGAGTTAACCACTGGTTCACCACAAGCTTCACCAGGCTGATGAAAAGAATTAGAAACATTAAACTAGTTTAGATTTGATGACGATTCATCGAGGTGAGAAAGAAGTAACAGTAAGCAACATTAGACTGCTAGTTATGAGCGAGACCTGAGAAGGGCTGGATTCCAGAGTGAGCTGCATTCTTGCTTCTACTAGTGAATCCAGTCCCCTACAACGTCTTCCAGATGTTCCAGCTCATCTTCCACAGTATTTAAGACTTCATTCTCATGTTTCAGCTTCATATCGTTTCAGACCATGGAGCTGAACTCTTCCCCAGGCTGAGGGACTGACCACCTCACATCTCCAAGGTTAATGGACTGACTACATCTTCATTTCACTACTACACCTCCTGCCTCTATATTTGACTGAAGAAGCCTACTGTGTAGGCGAAACCTTTCCCCAATAAAAATATCCAACTGTTGCACATGCGTCTTAATCATCAACTTGTTGGTATTTTATACTATTTTCAACATAACAGTTGACTGCTAGTTTAGATTTGATCGTGGTTTATCCAGGTGAGAAAAGCGTGGATCACAGTGTTCTTATAAGGCACATATCCTCTGAGATGCTGTTAGTAGCTGTCTGATGCTTGTCGGAGTATGTTGTGCTGCATTTTATGAAACGCTGAACCCCTGTGGGCCACTGAGCCCGAAAGTGCTGGAGGCTCACTCCTCCGTCCGCTGACTGCAGTCTGAGACTAGTCAGCTGAAGCACATGAAGGTCCTTCAGCCTGTGCTAATCTATACTTGGGTTACGAGGAGAAAATAAAGGAAATTGGGTATGAGAGGAAGAGAGAAAGGAAGAAGGGAATGATGAGGGAAAGAGATAAAGGGATGGAAGGAAGGAGCTAGAGAGGGACAAAGGAAGAGAGAGGGGGAGAGAGGGAGTGATGATGGATTTGGCTCTGATGTATGGTATGCAGATGAGCCAATGTGGCGGAGCCCGGCCAGTGTGTTTACATAGCATTGTTACCACTTCGAGGTCTGGTAACTTTGCTGCTGCTGCTGCTGTTGCATCACACAGTGGAGGTCTTGTTTTTGCACTCGCGCCACACCCTCATTCTCTGGACTTTAATCTAAATTTCACCCAACTTTTGTGTTTTTTTTTAAACTACATCACTGTCAGACGCCTGGTCACACACACGGTGTGGGTGTACATCACTGTGTCAGACGCCTGGTCACACACACGGTGTGGGTGTACATCACTGTGTCAGACGCCTGGTCTCACACACGGTGTGGGTGTACATCACTGTGTCAGACGCCTGGTCACACACACGGTGTGGGTGTACATCACTGTGTCAGACGCCTGGTCACACACACGGTGTGGGTGTACATCACTGTGTCAGACGCCTGGTCACACACACGGTGTGGGTGTACATCACTGTGTCAGACACCTGGTCACTCACACACCGGCACTGTTTGGTTTGATCTCAGTAACGTGGCACAACCTGTGTAAGCTGATCTTCAAATTAACTGGCTTCTCCTTTGATCTCGGTAAATTGACTCTCTCTGCTTGCTGCGATTTCGGTAAGTTGACAAAATTTGTTTAAGCTCAGTAACTGGAACCGATACATAGTGAAAATCCCACACTAAGAGAACACTGGAAAGTAGACATCAACAGGATGGTGGACACTGATGTAGGAGGAACCAGGATGAAGGCAACACAGATGACAGGATGGAGGGACACACACACACACACACACACACACACACACACACACACACACACACACACACACACACACACACACACACACACACACACACGATCTATCAGAATGTTTTTTTCTTCGGTATTCTGAGTTTCGGTAAATTTGTGTTTATTTTCAGTTGTCTGGAAAGACAACTTGCTTCCATACTTCATAGTTCTGAGACTATTCCTATCTCTTTCCCTATTTGATCAGCAACCATTCCTATCTCTACTCCCACCATTGATTCAGCAACCATTCCTACCTCTACTCCCACCATTGATTCAGCAACCATTCCTATCTCTACTCCCACCATTCATTCAGCAACCATTCCTGTCTCTACTCCCACCATTGATCCGGCAACCATTCCTGTCTCTACTCCCACCATTGATTCAGCAACCATTCCTATCTTTACTCCCACCATTCACCCAGCAACCATTCCTATCTCTCCTCCTCACAGAGAACTTTCCCATCTCTTACCACAGTTAAGAGACCTTTACCCTCTCGCCTCCATGGTCTCGGTCCAGAGAACATTATAGTCTCTCTCTTTTCTGGTCTGCAGAACTTTTTTAGTGTCTTCATTCGTCTCCTGGCCCAGAGAACTGTTTAATATTTCCAACTTCTGCACTACAAAATATTTTAATCTTTCCTCCACATCTCACCCCCCCCCTCCTCCTCCTCCTCTTACTCCTACTCCTCTCTCTCTCTTTCTCCTCCTAACCCAAAGAAAATGTGTAATCTCACCACCCAGTGAGTTGCTCATCTGCTTCTCCTTCCTCTAACTCTCATCTCTCTCAGTTGGTCATCTCCTAACACTCATCTCGGCTGGTCATCTCCCTAGCACACACTCAGCTGGTCCTTCAGCCTTGATGCTGGATGCTGGTTAAGGGTTCTTGATGCTGGTTAAGGGTTCTTGATGCTGATTAAGGGTTCTTGATGCTGGTGAAGGGTTCTTGATGCTGGTGAAGGGTTCTTGATGCTGGTGAAGGGTTCTTGATGCTGGTGAAGGGTTCTTGATGCTGGTGAAGGGTTCTTGATGCTGGTGAAGGGTTCTTGATGCTGGTGAAGGGTTCTTGATGCTGGTGAAGTGTTCTTGATGCCAGTAACTGAACCCACCTTCGTTTGTTCTCTTCAGATAAGATTGCTGATTCCCCTACGGATTTAGCGCTTCCCCACAAAGATGAGAATATTGAACAATGACAGATTTGTTATTAAGGTAGAAGTTTATATATACTAGATTATACGCGAGTATGCTGATTTTTTTAATCTAGAATAAGACTTGGTATAACAGGTGAGGATTTTAAGTTTAAAATGCAGTTAGTTCTTCCGTATTTTGAATATTGTTAACACTATGACTACGACTGAACATTGATGACGAACCAGAAGATAGCAGTAGGGAGACTGGGTGAGTTGTGGGACGGCTGGGTGAGTTGTGGGACGGCTGGGTGAGTTGTGGGACGGCTGGGTGAATTGTGAGACGGCTGGGTGAGTTGTGGGACAGCTGGGTGAATTGTGAGACGGCTGGGTGAGTTGTGGGACGGCTGGGTGAATTGTGAGACGGCTGGGTGAATTGTGAGACGTCTGGGTGAATTGTGAGACGGCTGGGTGAATTGTGAGACGACTGGGTGAATTGTGGGAAGGCTGGGTGTATTGTGGGAAGGCTGGGTGAATTGTAGGATGGCTGGGTGAACTGTGGGGCGGCTGGATGAAGTGTGGGAAGGCTGGATGAAGTGTGGGAAGGCTGGATGAAGTGTGGGAAGGCTGGGTGAAGTGTGGGAAGGCTGGATGAAGTGTAGGAAGACTGGGTAAAGTATGAAAAGGCTGGGTAAAGTGTGGGAAGGCTGGGTGAAGTGTGGGAAGGCTGGGTGAAGTGTGGGACGGCTGGATGAAGTGTGGGACGGCTGGATGAAGTGTGGGACGGCTGGATGAAGTGTGGGAAGGCTGGGTGAAGTGTGGGAAGGCTGGGTAAGATAAGATAAGATTTCGTTCGGATTTTTAACCCCGGAGGGTTAGCCACCCAGGATAACACAAGAAAGTCAGTGCGTCATCGAGGACTGTCTAACTTATTTCCATTGGGGTCCTTAATCTTGTCCCCCAGGATGCGACCCACACCAGTCGACTAACACCCAGATACCTATTTGCTGCTAGGTGAACAGGACAACAGGTGTAAGGAAACGTGTCGAATGTTTCCACCCGCCGGGAATCGAACCCGGGCCCTCCGTGTGTGAAGCGGGAGCTTTAGCCACCAGGCCACCGGGCCTACCGGGTGAAGTGTGGGAAGGCTGGGTGAAGTTTGGAAAGGCTGGATGAAGTGTGGGAAGGCTGGGTAAAGTATGGGAAGGCTGGGTGAAGTGTGGAACGGCTAGGTGAATTGAGGGAAGGGTAGGTGAAGTATGGGAAGGGTGGATGAGTTGTGGGACGGCTATGTGAATGGGGATGAGCTAAGTGATGTGGGTGTGGGCTAGTTGAAGTGTTGAGAGGCTTACCATTACACACCTTACCATTACATAACCACCACCTCTCCATCCACTATCAACTACCACCACCACCATCTACCACCACCATCTACCACCATCTACCACCACCACCATCTACCACCATCTACCACCACCACCATCTACCACCATCTACCACCACCACCACCTACCACCACCACCACCACCATCTACCACCACCACCACCATCTACCACCACCATCATCTACCACCACCATCATCTACCGCCACCACCATCTACCACCATCTACCACCACCACCACCTACCACCACCATCTACCACCAACTACCACTACCATCACCACCATCTACCACCAACTACCAGCACCACTACCACCACTACTACCAGCACCACTACCACCACTACTACCACCACCACCACCAACTACCAGCACCACTACTACCAGCACCACTACCACCACTACTACCAGCACCACTACCACCACCAACTACCAGCACCACTACCATCACTACCATTAACTACCACCATCACTACCATTAACTACCACCATCACTACCATTAACTACACCACCACTACCATCAACTACCACCACTACCATCAACTACCACCACTACATCAACTACCACTACTACCATCAACTACCACTACTACCACCACTACCATCAACTACCACCAACTACCAGCACCACTACCACCAAGTACCACCAACTACCACCACAACCACCACCACCACCAAGTACCACCAACTACCACCACCACCACCACCACCACCACTACCACCACCACTACCACCACTACCACCATCTACCACCAACTACCACCACTACCACCAACTACCACCACTACCACCAACTACCACCACTACCACCACTACCATCAACTACCACCACTACCATCAACTACCACCAACTACCAGCACCACTACCACCAAGTACCACCAACCACCACCACCACTACCACCATCACTACCACCACCTACCACCACCTCACAAATAAAGGCAGTGTGGAAGCCTCCCAAGTGAAACATCTGAATTTATTCAATTAAGATGAATTCCCCAGCTGATCCTTCACTGTGTTCTGTGATGAAGGTGACTGTTGCTGCTGGCACTCTAGCACCTGCTGCCACTGTAGCACCTGCTGCTACTGTAGCACCTGCTGCCACTGTAGCACCTGCTGCCACTGTAGCACCTGCTGCCACTGTAGCACCTGCTGCCACTGTAGCACCTGCTGCTACTGTAGCACCTGCTGCCACTGTAGCACCTGCTGCTACTGTAGCACCTGCTGCCACTGTAGCACCTGCTGCTACTGTAGCACCTGCTGCCACTGTAGCACCTGCTGCCACTGTAGCACCTGCTGCCACTGTAGCACCTGCTGCCACTGTAGCACCTGCTGCCACTGTAGCACCTGCTGCCACTGTAGCACCTGCTGCCACTGTAGCACCTGCTGCTACTGTAGCACCTGCTGCCACTGTAACACCTGCTGTCACTCTAGCACCTGCTGCTACTGTAGCACCTGCTGACACTGTAGCAACTGCTGACACTAGCACCTGCTGACACTGTAGCACCTGGCACCTGCTGCCACTGTAGCACCTGGCACCTACTGCCACTGTAGCACCTGCTGCCACTGTAGCACCTGGCACCTACTGCCACTGTAGCACCTGCTGCCACTGTAACACCTGCTGCCACTGTAGCACCTGGCACCTGCTGCCACTGTAGCACCTGCTGCCACTGTAGCACCTGCTGCCACTGTAGCACCTGCTGCCACTGTAGCACCTGTTGCCACTGTAGCACCTGCTGCCACTGTAGCACCTGTTGCCACTGTAGCACCTGCTGCCACTGTAGCACCTGTTGCCACTGTAGCACCTGCTGCCACTGTAGCACCTGGCACCTGCTGCAACTGTGGCACCTGCTGCCACTGTGGCACCTGATGACAGTGTAGCACCTGGCACCTGATGCCAGTGTAGCACCTAGCACTTGCTACCAATGTAGCACCTGGCACCTGCTGCCACTATAGTACCTGGCACCTACTACCACTGTAGCACCTGCCGCTTCTCATTTTTTACCTCCACCTCAGTACCTTCTTGCTGCCCTCTGCTCTTCCCCCCTCCCTGCCCCGCCCCGCCCCTCCCTGCCCCCCTCCCTGCCCCGCCCCTCCCTGCCCCGCCCCGCCCCCCCTCCCTGCACCGCCCCGCCCCCCCTCCCTGCACCGCCCCTCCCTGCCCCGCCCCTATTTTTATTCTCTTCATTTTTACACAGTTTCATCACGATCTGTCGCAACATTGGATTGAATGTTTTAGTCAGTCATTAATATATATATATATATATTATATATATATATATATATATATATATATATATATATATATATATATATATATATATATATATATATATTTACGTGTGTGTGTACGTACTAGAAACTAATACTTTTATATGGTACTCGTTGGCATATATACATATGTAAATAATATGAATGTATGTAATAAACAGTTTATACATAACACTTGATATGTATATACAAGTTACACTTGTATTTATCAAGTGGACTCCTCTTATACTTAATCTTACTGAGCAAGTTAATGGTGCGTGTGAAAGGGATGGGGTTGATGGAGGTAGTGTAACCAGGGGTGGGGAAGGTAGTGTGGTGGTGGGGAGAGCAAGTGGGGAGAGAGAGATGTGAGGAGAGAGAGGGAGGAAGAGAGGAGCAGAGGAAGAAATATAAATAGAAATAGAGAGAGAGGGGGGAGAAAAAGGATAAGAGAAAGAGGAAGGATTAGTTAGAATTGAGTGAATTAAAAGAATAGAAGGGGAGAGTGTTAAGTGGAGAGGAAATTTAGATAGAGGAGAAGAGGTGAGATGAGGAGGAGGAGGAAAGAGAAAATAAAGAGAGAATGAGTAAAGAGAGGATGAGCTAGTTTTTTTTAATAACAAAATTGGATACATCAGCAGTGTGCTGCTACCGTGTTGTTCTATAACACTATCAATAATGGGAAGAAAAAAGTAAGCATTTCCCTGTCATATTCCACTACGCAGAATGGGATTCATACGAGGTGTTGAAATCTGTCAGCCTGAGCTAATGAGGATATCGTCAAGTATTGCAGAGAAGCTTCATCAACTACCACATTTCCGAAGATTTCGTTCCAGCCTGACTGAGGGACTGACCACCACAAACTGTTTCTCCAAGACTGATGGACTAATTACATCATCTTTACCTCGCCACTGGTCCTGCTGTCTACAATACATTCTCCGCTGTGTTTGACTGATGAAGCCCTACCGAGTAGACGAAGCTTTTCAACAGTTAAGTAAGTTACTATTGCACGTGTCTTAATCATCACCTTGTCGGTATTTTGTACCATTTTCAACATTCATTATTACGTAGAACAGTATCCAGACAAACGACATAAGACAGCTTTGTTCTGCTCACTATTCAGGTCATTTTTAATATCTGTTAGGATGTTGCTGGTGTCTGTTTTGTAAGTAGTAGTCTCAAGTACTGGAGGAGCAGACTTGGAGTCGCAGATTACACTACCTCCACAAGCTCTGGTGATGAGGCTTGTGCAGGTAGCTTGATGGTAGCTCAAGGTGAGGAGGATGCTCCACTGGAGGCTGACGGGAAGGAAGGAAAGCTAGGGTACAGTTGTAAGCGAGGCAGTGCGAAGGAGTTTACATAGAGGAGACTACACTGAAGGAGCACATAGAGAAGGCTATACTGAAGGAGTACATAGAAGCTATACTGAAGGAGCACATAGAAGCTATACTGAAGGAGCACATAGAAGCTATACTGAAGGAGTACATAAAGCTATACTGAAGGAGCACATAGAAGCTATACTGAAGGAGCACATAGAAGCTATACTGAAGGAGCACATAGAAGTTATACTGAAGGAGTACATAAAGCTATACTGAAGGAGTACATAGAATCTATACTGAAGGAGTACATAAAGCTATACTGAAGGGATACACAGAGGATATACTGAAGAGATACACAGAGGATATACTGAAGGGATACATAGAGGATATACTGAAGGGATACACAGAGGATATACTGAAGGGATACACAGAGGATATACTGAAGGGATACACAGAGGATATACTGAAGGGATACACAGAGGATATACTGAAGGGATACACAGAGGATATACTGAAGGGATACACAGAGGATATACTGAAGGGATACACAGAGGATATACTGAAGGGATACACAGAGGATATACTGAAGGGATACACAGAGGATATACTGAAGGGATACACAGGATATACTGAAGGGATACACAGAGGATATACTGAAGGGATACACAGAGGATATACTGAAGGGATACACAGAGGATATACTGAAGGGATACACAGGATATACTGAAGGGATACACAGAGGATATACTGAAGGGATACACAGAGGATATACTGAAGGGATACACAGAGGATATACTGAAGGGATACACAGAGGATATACTGAAGGGATACACAGAGGATATACTGAAGGGATACACAGAGGATATACTGAAGGGATACACAGAGGATATACTGAAGGGATACACAGAGGATATACTGAAGGGATACACAGAGGATATACTGAAGGGATACACAGAGGATATACTGAAGGGATACACAGAGGATATACTGAAGGGATACATAGAAGAGACGTAGACTACATTAGTTTATATTTACATCTTAAAGAACCCGTTTTCTTTTTTACAAGGCTCCCCTTCCCCTCCCCTCCCCCCCCCCAACCAAGACCCTTCCTCCTCCCCCTTCCCCTCTTCCTTTCCCCTTGCCCTCTCGAGCTTTCCAGTTTTTTTTCTCTCTCTCCCTCTTCTGTTCCTTCCCTACCCGTCCATTTCTTACCCTTCACACCATTCTCATTTTTTTCGTTCTCTCTGTTCCCATTTCTATTCATTTTTTTCTTTTCTCGCCTTTTCTGTTTCTCATCCTTCATTATCCCTCTCTTCCTTAACATCTCTTTCTATCACTCCTTTTCCTCTATCCTCTTCATCAACCTTTTCCTTTTCCTCCCTGTTGTACTAATCTCTTCCTCGTGCACCCTCTCTCTCTCTCTAATCTTCCCTCACTACCCCTTTCCTTCCGCCATTATTATTTCCCTCCCCTCCACTTCACACTGCTCTTGGCTCGAGTGGTAGAGCCTAGGGCTCACAACTGAATGACCCGGGTTCGGTCCCGGGAGGAGTGGAAACGTTAGGCATGTTTCCTTACATTTGCTGCCCCTATTCACTTAGAAGTAGGTACCTAAGTGTTAGTCGACTGTTATAGGAGGCATCCCGGGGAAGAAGACCTAAGTAATGAGTGGAGATAAGCCAGACTGCCTGGCTTTCTTAGGTTATCCTGGGTTACTAATTGTTGGCGTCAATAAATTAAGGAGATATTCAGTAAGTCAGTGTGATACATCAGCCTTTGAGGGGAAAGTATTTCCTGTTACTACTGTGGTAGTGCTGAACTGTGTAGACGTAATTATTAGTTGTCAAAGGTACTTGTAGATAGAGACTTGGAATGATGTTTGTGTTATGTTTGAATGTGTGTGTATGTGTGTGTGTGTGTGTGTGTGTGTGTGTGTGATACCCTTCAGAAATGAGGAAAATTCTTGGCTGAATCTTTTCAGAATCGCTCGAGATTCTTCAGTGCCAAAATAAGAAGGCAAGAGAAATAATGGAAGAGTCTTAGCTCTGACTAAGCCTCCAAGAGGCGGCTTAGCCTAACACTAACACCTTTGCTCTTTATTTTCGTTCAAAATTGCAACTGACATACCACTAACATGCCTGTGACCGCTTTCCAGGGGTTTTCTAGCCTCTCAGCCTAGTCTTTGGCCATCTTTCCTTGTTGATCGTTCAACTAGGCTATTAATGTTGGCGGACTGCTGGTCCATGCAGTCATCACATCTTGCTTCATCTGGTACTACGGGTAGGTAGTGACACAGTTTACTATTGAAAACTACATTAGTTTGCGGCAGTGTTTCTGATATCTTCTGGTAGCATATTGAATAATTTTGGACCACAGATGTTGACACTGTTCTTGTATTGTGCCCATGGTGCCCCTGCTTCTAGCTGGGTTTATTCTACACTTCCTATCATTTCTCTCACGCCTGTGTGTTCTTATGGTTGGTTTGGGACAAGACCCATGTATAAATAATCAGCTCTCTCTTCTTCTTCTCCAGAGACTACATTCCAAGAAGTTTGAGGTGTTTACAGTAGTTTAAATGCTTCTTTTTGTCTATACGAGCAGTAAAAAAATCCTTGTACGTACTCTACATCTTCCAGATCTAACATCTCTCCCGTCTTTGAGTGAACTGTGAATATATAGGAATATTATATAATACCATGGAAGAAGCGCTAACCTGTACGGGTCATACAGTGCCCTGGGAATGACTCAGAATAGGTCAACGGCGTCAGCTATGACTCACAATTGATGGTGAAATCTCCTCCAGGTGTTTGATTCAGCTCTCCCAGACGTTGTGTGGACACGGCCAGATCGACCTGGTAAATTAAGAATTGATTCCAAGACTGTGTGTGTTCCAACAGTGGTGCTGCCTTCCACCTGGCCTCCAGCAGCGAGACCCCGCACGCAACCCTCTACTCTCAGACCACCCAAGAACCACAGCCCCACCTCCTCCCCAAAGACCACACACCACTCCCAAGATCGTGTTTACCATGTCTAGACCACTCTAGTGAGGTCTTTGGGTGAGCTTCATGCTTTAGGTCATTAACCACCTGGGAAGTGTTAGATAATGATCCGAAGGAGAGGGGAGGTAGTGGTTCCAGGCATCAAGGCGTCCTCCGCTCCAGTTAAGGTTATGCTTCCAGATCAACACTTGAATTGAACCATAACATGCGAGAGAGTGAACATACGTCACACTTGAAGACCATGCAACAAAAGACCACAAGTTAAAACTGCAGTTTTAAAACAACAAACCCCACTAGGTACACACACACACACTGCTAGGTGCACGCACACTCCACCAGGTGCACGCAAACATTAAAATCTAAGACCTACAAGACCACATTCACACCACAATACGACCAAATTTCAAGAACAAAGAAAAAAGAAAAAATGCTATGATAATGTTACATAACTGACCCGAAAACGATTTTTGAAGATACCAGAACTGGCGACCCACAAGTCACTTTATTGCCATACTCCAGACTCCCACCTACACACACCAGTCATACCTCCCAGGAGCCCTGGTCTGGGACCGAGCCTCGGGGAGGGCGGGTTGACTCCAGAAACCGTATTCAAGTGTACACTGAAGCCAAGAGCTGTGAATCGACCCCCTGCAGGCACATATAGGCGAGTACACACAGACACAGAGGCAGTGCCAGTGCCGTGACGGGCCAAGTAGTGACAGACGTCTTCAGTGCCACTAATTACTTTGTCAAGGCACCCCCACTTAAGATCCTTTGACCTTAAGCCGCCCCTTCGCCTCCCCACCTCCTCCCTCCCTTTCACCCCCCCCCCGACAAACTCTTCAGTCCCTCAGTCCCCAGTCCTAACCAGCCTCACTCATTCTCCTGTCCAGCCGTCCTCAGTGCCAGTGTACTCAGCGTGTAGTCTCACGTTTCTCTCTCATTGCTCGAAACGTTTTGTACATCAACTCTTCATCACCCAGACCTTGTATACATTAAAACATTGACATGTAATCATCAGATATACTGGCTTTCATTCTCAAAATCAAAACATCTTGTCAACTTTTCCAATTGACAGACAAAATGTAAAAAAAAACGTAGATTAATTATCGATTTGTTGAAATTTACATTGTAAGCATTGTAAATATGTAAATATAACAAACATGTCAGCATATTTATGACGTAGGTGTGAAGTAGTTATATAGGTATGATACGGTGGTACCATGAAGGCAAGCATATCAGGGAGGGACACTACCATACTCTCATGTTAGCGTGTAATGGAAGCCTGTTAAAAAAAATTGCAGTCTGGCGGTGTTGCTGGTGGCTGAAGCATCGTGTTGTGGACTAAGTCTGAACACAAAGCCACATTCTGGGGGGGAGAGATTTCGCTCTATAAAGAGATTTATAAAGGAACGATGATCTCTGGAACTTACACACACATTATATATGTGTATATATATATAATATATATATATATATATATATATATATATATATATATATATATATATATATATATATATATATATATATATATACGTATATATATAATATAATTATAATATATATATATATATATATATATATGTGTATATATATATAATATATATATATATATATATACATGTGTATATATATATAATATATATATATATGTGTATATATATATATGTATATATATATATATATATATGTATATATATATATATATATATATATATATATGCAATAAGATCACAGTAAACAGGTGATTTCAGAATATGCAAAACAACCACTCTGAAAAAATAGAGAAATTCCAAGCGCTTTCGTGACTACTCACATTATCAAGGAACTATGAAAGTAAAGCATCCAAGGAAGCTATATAAGGGGTCTGGCCGGCACCTCACTATCAGATCCCACAACGGTTTAAACACCTGACGCGCGCCGACCCAACTTGGATAGGTCCTTGGCACAACTCACCTCACAAACTATTCTACCCAAGAAATAAGAAATTATAAAGATTATTTGTCCAGTGTATTATTAAATTCTTCCCAAATTCTATTAATTATAAATGGATCTAATTTATATAAACCAAAGGAAATATTCATATTATTGTCAAAACTGCTTTTTATGAAACAAGATTCAATTATATTCCTGTCGACCATGGACTTGCTTGATACTACTTTCTCAACTTTTTGAAAATCAATTGGATGGTTAAAATCTCTTACATGAATAAATAGAGCATTGGAATCTTGTCCAGTTCTAATGCTATATTTATGTTGTTTTAATCTTAGTTCGAGATTTTTACCAGTTTGACCGTAATAAACTTTATCGCAAATTTTACAAGGAATCTTATAGACACATCCATCAGCATTTTGATAAAGAATTCCCCTCAAAATGCTGATGGATGTGTCTATAAGATTCCTTGTAAAATTTGCGATAAAGTTTATTACGGTCAAACTGGTAAAAATCTCGAACTAAGATTAAAACAACATAAATATAGCATTAGAACTGGACAAGATTCCAATGCTCTATTTATTCATGTAAGAGATTTTAACCATCCAATTGATTTTCAAAAAGTTGAGAAAGTAGTATCAAGCAAGTCCATGGTCGACAGGAATATAATTGAATCTTGTTTCAAAAGTTCCTCGGGTCAGCTCACTGACAGTGATAAGGAAATGTGTAGAATTTTTAACACATACTTCCTCTCAGTTTTTACACAGGAGGATACCAGCGATATTCCAGTAATGATAAATTATGTAGAACAGGAAGATAATAAACTGTGCACTATTAGGGTCACAAGTGACATGGTCCTTAGGCAAATAGATAAATTAAAACCTAACAAATCCCCAGGCCCTGATGAACTGTATGCAAGGGTTCTAAAGGAATGTAAAGAGGAGCTTAGCACACCTTTGGCTAATCTTTTCAACATATCACTACAAACTGGCATGGTACCAGATAAGTGGAAAATGGCAAATGTGATACCTATTTTCAAAACAGGTGACAGGTCCTTAGCTTCGAACTATAGACCAATAAGCCTAACCTCCATAGTGGGAAAATTTATGGAATCAATAATTGCCGAGGCAGTTCGTAGCCACCTTGAAAAGCATAAATTAATCAACGAATCTCAGCATGGTTTTACAAAGGGGCGTTCCTGCCTTACGAATTTATTAACTTTTTTCACTAAGGTATTTGAGGAGGTAGATCATGGTAATGAATATGATATTGTGTATATGGACTTCAGTAAGGCTTTTGACAGGGTCCCACATCAGAGACTATTGAGGAAAATTAAAGCACATGGAATAGGAGGAGAAATTTTTTCCTGGATAGAGGCATGGTTGACAAATAGGCAGCAGAGAGTTTGCATAAATGGGGAGAAATCAGAGTGGGGGAGTGTCACGAGCGGTGTTCCGCAGGGGTCAGTGTTGGGCCCCCTGCTGTTCACAATCTACATAAACGACATAGATGAGGGCATAAAGAGCGACATCGGCAAGTTTGCCGATGACACCAAAATAGGCCGTCGAATTCATTCTGACGAGGACATTCGAGCACTCCAGGAAGATTTGAATAGACTGATGCAGTGGTCGGAGAAGTGGCAGATGCAGTTTAATATAGACAAATGCAAAGTTCTAAATGTTGGACAGGACAATAACCATGCCACATATAAACTAAATAATGTAGATCTTAATATTACGGATTGCGAAAAAGATTTAGGAGTTCTGGTTAGCAGTAATCTGAAACCAAGACAACAGTGCATAAGTGTTCGCAATAAAGCTAATAGAATCCTTGGCTTCATATCAAGAAGCATAAATAATAGGAGTCCTCAGGTTGTTCTTCAACTCTATACATCCTTGGTTAGGCCTCATTTAGATTATGCTGCACAGTTTTGGTCACCTTATTACAGAATGGATATAAATTCTCTGGAAAATGTACAAAGGAGGATGACAAAGTTGATCCCATGTATCAGAAACCTTCCCTATGAGGATAGACTAAGGGCCCTGAATCTGCACTCTCTAGAAAGACGTAGAATTAGGGGGGATATGATTGAGGTGTATAAATGGATACCACTCGTTCGTGGTTACAATAATATATAAATACTGCTCGTGAGGCTAGTACACCAAACAGGGATGAGAATGAAATTAGCTTAGAAGCTCCCACACCTCCGTATGCCCTCGGATGGCGGCCCAACAGCTAGCTGTGTGCTGGCTGCGCCATTCTTGTAGGGTTGGGTGGTCCTGTGGTTTAAAGCGTCATGTGGTTCTCGCTTACCATGAGGCAGGCCAGTACAACATGGGTTCGAATCCTTGGCTAGCGCAGTGTTGTTATTGATCAATACCACTCGTTCGTGGTTACAATAATATATATATATATATATATATATATATATATATATATATATATATATATATATATATATATATATATATATATATATATATATATATATATATATATATATATTGTGTGTGTGTGTGTGTGTGTGTGTACTCACCTAATTGTGGTTGCAGGGGTAGAGACTCAGCTCCTGGCCCCGCCTCTTCACTGATCGCTACTAGGTCCTCTCCCTCTCTGCTCCCTGAGCTTTGTCATACCTCTTCTTAAAACTATGTATGGTTCCTGCCTCCACTACTTCACTTGCTAGGCTATTCCACTTCCTGACGATTCTATGACGATTCTAACGTCCCTGTGACTCGTCTGAGTCTTCAGCTTCCGGTTGTGACCCCTTGTTTCTGTGTCCCCTCTCTGGAACATCCTATCTCTGTCCACCTTGTCTATTCCCCGCAGTATCTTGTATGTCGTTATCATGTCTCCCCTGACCCTTCTGTTCTCCAGTGTCGTCAGTCCGATTTCGTTCAACCTTTCCTCGTACGACATTCCCTTGAGCTCTGGAACTAGCCTTGTTGCAAACCTTTGTAATTTCTCTAACTTCTTGACATGCTTGACCAGGTGTGGGTTCCAGACTGGTGCTGCATACTCCAGTATGGGCCTAACATACACAGTGTACAGTGTCTTGAACGATTCCTTATTAAGGTATCGGAACGCTATTCTCAGGTTTGCCAGGCGCCCGTATGCTGCAGCGGTTATTGCTTGGAGACGGATGTGTTTCCAGCACTTCTCCTGGGACTGCTAGGAGACAGTAAACAGTAGCGGCCCTGGTGCTGATCCTTGTGGAACGCTGTCCTCACTATTAAAAATTGTATTAGTATTAGTAGAATTACAGACAATATGTTAAGTAAAAGGACACAAGTGCAACTAATGTGACATTTTATTGTGGCAACGTTTCGCTCTCCAGGAGTTTTGTCAAAGCCGTTGCAAACAGTACATGGACACAGAGGGTATATATGGCTTGGAGTGAGGTGTAGTACAAGTGGAGGTAGTAGTAGTTAGTTATACATGTGGTGGAAAAGTCAGCTGGTTAATGAGTAAGGTTACAAAAGCTATGGCTTAACATCATTAAATATTCCTTAATCCATACACATAAAGGTCACACTGCAGCGGCTGTAATAATTCATACGTGGAAAGGAAAATTCAGATGACGTTTCAGTCTATCCTGAGCCGAAACGTTGTCTAAACTGTGGGTTATTTCTATCTTAAACTACTGTAGGAAATGCACTAAACTGGAGAGAAGAGCAGTAATGGGTATGGGGAAGAAAGCTCTAAATGGACAGATATAACGAGTGGGGTGTGACAAGGATCAGTGCTAGTACCAATACGGTTTCTGATGCACATAAAGAGTGTTTTATATTACTGTTTTATATGTGGAAAAACACACGTGCAGTTCTGGACACTTATTACTGAAGAAGCCATTTGTGGTGAAGCTTTTTCTCTTAATGTCTGAACTGGACATTAGAGTTTTTTTCCACATCTTGTCGGTATCACCATACCATTTATCAAATGTTTTTTTAGGTTAGGCTGCCGAAACATTTGGAAATAGAAGTAGGCCGAATAGGCTCTAGAAGACTGACAGACTGCAGAGTGGTTAGGCAAGAGCTACTAGAAATAAAGCCTAGGAATCCGTACAAGTGAGGGAGAAAGAATCAAAGAACTGTTTTTGGGAAACCATAAATTCTTAGTGGGGAAAAAGTGATAAGAACCATCGAGTCTGCAGCACCAGCTTAAGGCCCGCACATATTCAAGAGTGTTTAGAAGCTACACGCAAAATAAATCTAGGCTTTATCGAGCAGAACAGTTGTGGTGTTAAGAGAACCTGACGTATGAGACTGAAAACTTGACACAAGACAGAATTAGTAAAGTAAATTTGAAAACTGAAAATCGGACAACCAGAAATATTATCATAATGTAATAATAATAATAATTTATTATTATTGAAAAGCACTAAACTCTAATAGTGACTGGGGAAAGGTAGGTATTTAGGTGTGATTCAAGGCAGGGGAAGGTAAATCCAGTTTCTTGGATCAAGAACCCTTCTTCAGCATAACACTGCCTTGAAGGGAGATGACGATGTAGACAGACACAGACACACACATAGACACACACACACACACACACACACACACAGACACACACACACACACACACACACACACACACACACACACACACAGACACACACACACACACACAGACACACACACACACACACAGACACACACAGACACACACACACACACACACACATACACACACACACACACACACACACACAGACACACAGACACACACACACACACACACACACACACACACACACACACACACACACACACACATACACACTTTTGTTACCAGTCGAGACGACAGGCAGACAAGTGAGGGGTGGAGGGAGCAAAACTCGATTGCTGGTGGTGGTGAAGAGTGGTGGTAGAGAGTGGTGATGGTGAAGAGTGGTGATGGTGATGAGCGGTGATGGGAGTGAAGAGTGGTGATGGTGTTGGTGGTGTAAGATGGCTAAGTGGCAGTGTGGTGGTGGATAGTTGTGGTGGAGAGTAGGGATGGTAGGGAGAGGGTGGTGGGGATGTAGAGTGGTTGTGATGTGAAATACGTTAGGTGGGGGAGGGGTGGGAAGGTAGTTGATTATCCCGCCTCCCCCTCCCTCAGCAATAATACTAGTGGGTTGAGTGGAAAAGGGGGAGGTGAGGATGGGGGTTAATTGGTTGTAACATTCGTCCCTGTGATGGTGGATGGGTGTGGGTGGTGGTGGGTGGTGGTGATATTGGTGGGTGGTGGTGGTACGACTAGTTGAGTTACACGAGTGCTGGGTGTCAGGTCAGGTCAGGTAACACACACACACACACTCTTGGTAAGCTTTACGAGACGACTCAGCCTTGCCTTGTGCAAGTATTCGGTGTTGGTGCTGCCTACCGTCCACCACACACTATCTGTCCGCTCACACCAGTGTGTGTGTGTGTGTGTCACATCCCCGTGGATAGAACCATGCACAACAAACCCACAAATTAGAAATGAAATCAGGACTACATTGGGGCTGTTCTTGGTCTGTTATCAAGTCACGAATGTGTGTCTATTTTTAACACTTTCCGAGTTTGTGCCTCTATGAAGGCTAATTAGTTTATGTTTGCGTCAAGTGTTCGTCGCTGTGTGTGTACTGATTGCTCATTACCATATTGAACCTGCAAGAGTTCATTAATATTCGAAATTTCTCACGTGAGTGAAATTCAAGCAATCAGAGTCGATTACTCGCGACCTGTGATAAGAAAAAATACGTTTATTTATAGTGATTTTGTGTACAAAAATGAGAAAAGTTGTCCTCCGTGATGGGTGATTTGGTTATTTACTGACTCTTAAAATTAGAACAGTTGTGATTGGCCTGTCACTCAGTAGTCACAAGACTTATGATTGGTTCCCCAGGTTGCCGTTGATCAAAACAAGACTACGATTGGTCCTTCGGTTTATCGATGACAAAAACTCTGGACTGGTCATATCTCAAGCCAGTAACTGTGTAAGGATCCCCCAAGCACTTGTCTCTGACATCTCAGAATGACCCAGTGTGTGTAGCTACGATGTTCAACAGGTAGTGATGGGGGAGTGTCTGTGTACTCTCATCCCAGTGTGGATTCCGGGGTCGAATTTAAGCTCCTGGCCACGCTTCTCAAGTTGTGTGTGTGTGTGTGTGTGTGTGTGTGTGTGTGTGTGTGTGTGTGTGTGTGTGTGTGTGTGTGTGTTTTCTACGAATTGAAAATATTAGCTAATGAATAAGACACACATGCAACACTTGCGTATTTTTAGTGCCAAAACCTTGTCCATGCACATTAGGCTTCTTCAGTCGAATGCAAGTGAGTAGAATACTGGAGAAGTACAGTAGTAGTACTTTTGAGGTAATCAGTCCATCATCATTGGTAGGCCGTCACTCCCTCAAGTTAAAACGTTGATAAAGGTCTCCAGTACTGTATTTTCTTGTATTCGACTGTGGAAGTCTGTTGTGCACATGAGCCGCTACAATAAAGATACCAGAATGTTGCCCATGTATTTCATACCATCAATAATGTGCTAAAAATACTAATCTTACGTCATTTGAAATTACAACACAATTGAGAACGCAGTTACCAAGTCCGATATATTAAGTGAAACTGTAGACACTGGTGAGTCGTTTGTGATGAATGGTTTGAAAAACCGACAAGTTGAAGATTGAGACACTTATGCAACATATGGGAATCTTTATTCAGGAAACGTTTCGCCACACAGTGGCTTCATCAGTCCAATACAAAGTAGAAAGGCGTAAGGAGAGGAGGAGTTTGAGGTAATCAGTCCCTCAGCCTGGAGTCGATGTGTTCAGTCCATCAATCTTGTAGAATGTACAGCATAGGACCGTAGACGTGGCTTATATACTGTAGTGAGGTGAGACGAAGCAGGAGGAGGTGAGGTCATAGTGGTATCATCCACTAGTCGAAGTAGGTCTTCGTCCAAAGGTTCGACAAGTGTTGAAGATCTTGTTACAAAGAATTCTTCAACACTTGTCGAACCTTTGGACGAAGACCTACTTCGACTAGTGGATGATACCACTATGACCTCACCTCCTCCTGCTTCGTCTCACCTCACTACAGTATATAAGCCACGTCTACGGTCCTATGCTGTACATTCTACAAGATTGATGGACTGAACACATCGACTCCAGGCTGAGGGACTGATTACCTCAAACTCCTCCTCTCCTTACGCCTTTCTACTTTGTATTGGACTGATGAAGCCACTGTGTGGCGAAACGTTTCCTGAATAAAGATTCCCATATGTTGTATAAGTGTCTCAATCTTCCACCACCATCACCACAGTTGTCGCCATTACCACCAGTTCACCAGCGGTTACTACTACTTTTTAGTTCAAATATTTGTGAGGATAAATTGCCCCTTATATATTTGGAGATACCCGCCCCTTTCTAATATATATTACACACACACACACAGCGAAGAGGCGAGGCCAGGAGCTATGACTCGACCCCTGCAACCACAAATAGGTGAGTACACACACACACACACACACACACACACACACACACACACACACACACACACACACACACACACACACACACACACACTACGTCAGCTGTCCATCACTTTCACCTCCCCTCTCTCTGTCAGTCTTGTCAACACCACAACTGTTAACTGGGTACAGCAAGTTATAATGACCAGCGTTAACTAAAGTAGCATTCCTCGCCTCTCCTGCCTGTGTACGTGTTGCCCTATCTCTGTCCTCCAGTGTATTTATCCTCCACTGTATTGGTCCTCCACTGTATTTGTCCTCCGCTATATTTGGGGAGAGTTTAGGTGTTAGGCGATAGTTGGAGGGGTATTGGTAAGATGAGGCTAAGGTATTGTGTTTGTAGATTAGGTGTGGGGTTAGGCTCATAGGGGAGGTGTGGGTCAAGGTTCGTGGGGGAGGTGTTGGGTGGGGCGATGTTCGTGGGGGAGGGAGGGGCGATGTTCGTGGGGGAGGGTGGGGCGATGTTCGTGGGGGAGGGTGGGGCGATGTAATGACAGTGTGGGAAACACTGTTATCGACCTGAAAACAACATTAATTAAGATGGGAAAAATTGAGCCTAGTTTAGTGAAGTTTATAATACCAGAGTAAGAGGGAGGGAGAGCTAGAGTCTGTGAAGTGGGGAAGGGGGGAGAGAGAGAGGGAGGGAGGGAGGGAGGGGGAGAGGGAGGGAGAGAGGGAGGGAACATACACGCTGGGGAAACATAATCTTAAATCGGATCATCTTTATTCATAACTTGTGGTGAGGCAACAACAACAACAACAACAACAACAACAACAGCAGCTTCCCCCCAGAAGATAGTTTTATTAATCTTGACTCTTAAGGTTAGTGTGTGTGACAGAGAGACAGAAGAGGTGGGGAGAAAGTAGGGAGAGGGGAAGTTGGGGATAAATAGGGAGATAATGTGAAAAGATAAGAGAGATTGCAAAGAAGAAAGCGGCAGAGGCAAAAGTATGTTTGTGAAGGAGTAAATGGCAGTTGGAGTACGGTGGAGTAAGAAGGGTGGGAGAGAGGGGGGGATTGATGGGAAGTGGGGGGGGAATGGGGATGGGAGGGAGGGAGGGGGAATGTTGCAGAGAGGTGATGCAACGATGACTGGAAGACATTGAACATTGAGATGCAGCACAGGTACAACGATGACTGGAAGACATTGAACATTGAGATGCAGCACAGGTACCAAAGGATCATTCAGCCTTCTATGTAACAATGTATCTTTATCTCTCTTTATCCTTCCATCTTCCTTTTCATCTTCGTTCTTTCCACGTCCTTTGTCTTTTTTCAACTCTTTCCCCTGTCCATCCTTCAACTTGCTTGTTCAATAATTTTGTAATATCATCCTTTGCATTCTCCCCTTTTTTTCCCTGTCTTTTATTTTACCTTCTTATTTCTAGTTATTTCTTTATTCAACCATCTCTACTGTTTCTCCTCCTAGTCTCAGTCTCCCTCCCTGTCTCTTCCCATTTCTCCGCCTCCCTCCTTCCTTCCACCCTCCTTCACCCGCCCCTGCCAGCCACTAGTATCATAAGACAAGACAGGCAGGCAGGAAGGTGTTGTGTTGTGGTTCTCTCTTTTACAGCCTCCTCGGTTGCCTTTATCTTATCCTCTTATCTGACTCCCTCATCCCTTCCCCTGACTCCAACCCCTCACCCCGTCCCCTTTACCATCGCCACTCACTACTTCCATTATCTTTCCACCTCATCGTTTCTTTATCGTCTCCTCCTCCTCCCTCTTCATCCATGATTTTCTCCTCATTTTTCATCTCAACATGGCTCTTCATTATTTCCTATTCCCGTCGTTATCTCCCCCTATCTCTCACTTCAGTTCGTCTCTCTCCTACCACCTCCATCCCTACATACCCTGCCTAGGGTAAGAAGGAACATTGTTGTACTCGCCTAATTATCATTGAGAGGCTCGAGTCTCGTCTCCTGGACCCTCGTGTCAGCTACCTTAAACAATCTCTTTAGGTTCACCTTATGGGGTCTATCATACATACTCTTAAAACTGTGTATGAAATAAAGCTTTACCATATATATCGTGTGTGTGTGTGTGTGTGTGTGTGTGTGTGTGTGTGTGTTTTGGGGTCGTGCATCATGACAGTGTTGCCTCACACATGTCGCGTCTTATCTTGCTCTAAATCACAAGTCTCGTCTCCTCCCCCTCCCCTCTACTAGCACCCACCACCCCAGCTACACCCTCCCCTCTACTAGCTCCCACCACCCCAGCTACACCCTCCCCTCTACCACCCACCACCCCAGCTACTCCCCTCTACTAGCACCCACCACCCCAGCTACACCCTCCCCTCTACTAGCTCCCACCACCCCAGCTACACCCTCCCCTCTACTAGCTCCCACCACCCCAGCTACACCCTCCCCTCTACTAGCTCCCACCACCCCAGCTACACCCTCCCCTCTACTAGCTCCCACCACCCCAGCTACACCCTCCCCTCTACTAGCTCCCACCACCCCAGCTACACCCTCCCCTCTACTAGCACCCACCACCCCATCTACACCCTCCCCTCTACTAGCACCCACCACCCCAGCTACACCCTCCCCTCTACTAGCTCCCACCACCCCAGCAACACCCTCCCATCTACTAGCACCCACCCCAGCTACACCCTCCCCTCTACTAGCACCCACCACCCCAGCTACACCCTCCCCTCTACTAGCACCCACCACCCCAGCTACACCCTCCCCTCTACTAGCTCCCACCACCCCAGCTACACCCCTCTACTAGCACCCACCCCAGCTACACCCTCCACTCTACTAGCACCCACCACCCCAGCTACACCCTCCCCTCTACTAGCACCCACCACCCCAGCTACACCCTCCCCTCTACTAGCTCCCACCCCAGCTACACCCTCCACTCTACTAGCACCCACCACCCCAGCTACACCCTCCCCTCTAGCTCCCACCACCCCAGCTACACCCTCCCCTCTACTAGCTCCCCCCACCCCAGCTACACCCTCCCCTCTACTAGCTCCCACCACCCCAGCTACACCCTCCACTCTACTAGCTCCCACCACCCCAGCTACACCCTCCCCTCTACTAGCTCCCACCACCCCAGCTACACCCTCCCCTCTACTAGCTCCCACCACCCCAGCTACACCCTCCACTCTACTAGCTCCCACCACCCCAGCTACACCCTCCCCTCTACTAGCTCCCACCACCCCAGCTACACCCTCCCCTCTACTAGCTCCCACCACCCCAGCTACACCCTCCCCTCTACTAGCTCCCACCACCCCAGCTACACCCTCCCCTCTACTAGCTCCCACCACCCCAGCTACACCCCTCTACTAGCTCCCACCACTCCAGCTACACCCTCCCCTCTACTAGCTCCCACCGCCCCAGCTACACCCTCCCCTCTACTAGCTCCCACCACCCCAGCTACACCCTCCCCTCTACTAGCTCCCACCACCCCAGCTACACCCTCCCCTCTACTAGCTCCCACCACCCCAGCTACACCCTCCCCTCTACTAGCTCCACCACCCCAGCTACACCCTCCCCTCTACTAGCTCCCACCACCCCAGCTACACCCTCCCCTCTACTAGCTCCCACCACCCCAGCTACACCCTCCCCTCTAGCTCCCACCACCCCAGCTACACCCTCCACTCTACTAGCTCCCACCACCCCAACTACACCCTCCCCTCTACTAGCTCCCACCACCCCAGCAACACCCTCCCATCTACTAGCTCCCACCTCCCCAGCTACACCCTCCCCTCTACTAGCTCCCACCACCCCAGCTACACCCTCCCCTCTACTAGCTCCCACCACCCCAGCTACACCCTCCCCTCTACTAGCTCCCACCACCCCAGCTACACCCTCCCCTCTACTAGCTACCACCACCCCACCTACACCCTCCCCTCTACTAGCTCCCACCACCCCAGCTACACCCTCCCCTCTACTAGCTCCCACCACCCCAGCTACACCCTCCACTCTACTAGCTCCCACCACCCCAACTACACCCTCCCCTCTACTAGCTCCCACCACCCCAGCAACACCCTCCCATCTACTAGCTCCCACCACCCCAGCTACACCCTCCCCTCTACTAGATCCCACCACCCCAGCAACACCCTCCCCGATACTAGCTCCCACCACCCCAGCTACACCCCTCTACTAGCACCCACCACCCCAGCTACACCCTCCCCTCTACTAGCTCCCACCACCCCAGCTACACCCTCCCCTCTACTAGATCCCACCACCCCAGCTACACCCTCCCCTTTACTAGCTCCCACCCCTACTATACCAACCCCACCCTCCCCTTTACTAGCTCCCACCCCTACTATCCCAACCCCACCCTCCCCTTTACTAGCTCCCACCCCTACTATACCAACCCCACCCTCCCCTTTACTACCTCCCACCCCTACTATACCAACCCCACCCTCCCCTTTACTACCTCCCACCCCCTACTATACCAACCCCACCCTCCCCTTTACTACCTCCCACCCCTACTATACCAACCCCACCCTTCCCTTTACTAGCTCCCACCCCTACTATACCAACCCCACCCTCCCCTTTACTAGCTCTCACCCCTACTATACCAACCCCTCCCTCCCCTTTACTACCTCCCACCCCTACTATACCAACCCCACCCTCCCCTTTACTACCTCCCACCCCTACTATACCAACCCCTCCCTCCCCTTTACTACCTCCCCCCCTACTATACCAACCCCACCCTCCCCTTTACTACCTCCCACCCCTACTATACCAACCCCACCCTCCCCTTTACTAGCTCCCACCCCTACTATACCAACCCCACCCTCCCCTTTACTAGCTCCCACCCCTACTATCCCAACCCCACCCTCCCCTTTACTACCTCCCACCCCTACTATACCAACCCCACCCTCCCCTTTACTACCTCCCACCCCTACTATACCAACCCCACCCTCCCCTTTACTACCTCCCACCCCTACTATACCAACCCCACCCTCCCCTTTACTACCTCCCACCCCTACAATACCAACCCCACCCTCCCCTTTACTACCTCCCACCCCTACTATACCAACCCCACCCTCCCCTTTACTAGCTCCCACCCCTACTATCCCAACCCCACCCTCCCCTTTACTACCTCCCACCCCTACTATACCAACCCCACCCTCCCCTTTACTAGCTCCCACCCCTACTATCCCAACCCCACCCTCCCCTTTACTACCTCCCACCCCTACTATCCCAACCCCACCCTCCCCTTTACTACCTCCCACCCCTACTATACCAACCCCACCCTCCCCTTTACTACCTCCCACCCCTACTATACCAACCCCACCCTCCCCTTTACTACCTCCCACCCCTACTATACCAACCCCACACCCTCCCACCCTCCCCTTTACTACCTCCCACCCCTACTATACCAACCCCACCCTCCCCTTTACTACCTCCCACCCCTACTATACCAACCCCTCCCTCCCCTTTACTAGCTCCCACCCCTACTATACCAACCCCTCCCTCCCCTTTACTACCTCCCACCCCTACTATACCAACCCCACCCTCCCCTTTACTAGCTCCCACCCCTACTATCCCAACCCCACCCTCCCCTTTACTACCTCCCACCCCTACTATACCAACCCCACCCTCCCCTTTACTAGCTCCCACCCCTACTATCCCAACCCCACCCTCCCCTTTACTACCTCCCACCCCTACTATCCCAACCCCACCCTCCCCTTTACTACCTCCCACCCCTACTATACCAACCCCACCCTCCCCTTTACTACCTCCCACCCCTACTATACCAACCCCACCCTCCCCTTTACTACCTCCCACCCCTACTATACCAACCCCACCCTCCCCTTTACTACCTCCCACCCCTACTATACCAACCCCACCCTCCCCTTTACTACCTCCCACCCCTACTATACCAACCCCACCCTCCCCTTTACTACCTCCCACCCCTACTATACCAACCCCTCCCTCCCCTTTACCCTCCCACCCCTACTATACCTAGCTCCCCCCCTACTTACCAACCCCACCCTCCCCTTTACTAGCTCCCACCCCTACTATACCAACTAGCTCCCACCCCCCCCTCCCTCCCCTTTACCCTCCCCTTTACTACCTCCCACCCCTACTATACCAACCCCACCCTCCCCTTTACTACCTCCCACCCCTACTATACCAACCCCTCCCTCCCCTTTACTACCTCCCACCCCTACTATACCAACCCCTCCCTCCCCTTTACTACCTCCCACCCCTACTATACCAACCCCTCCCTCCCCTTTACTAGCTCCCACCCCTACTATACCAACCCCTCCCTCCCCTTTACTAGCTCCCACCCCTACTATACCAACCCCTCCCTCCCCTTTACTAGCTCCCACCCCTACTATACCAACCCCTCCCTCCCCTTTACTAGCTCCCACCCCTACTATACCAACCCCACCCTCCCCTTTACTACCTCCCACCCCTACTATACCAACCCCTTCCTCCCCTTTACTACCTCCCACCCCTACTATACCAACCCCATCCTCCCCTTTACTAGCTCCCACCCCTACTATACCAACCCCTCCCTCCCCTTTACTAGCTCCCACCCCTACTATACCAACCCCTCCCTCCCCTTTACTACCTCCCATACTATACCAACCCCACCCTCCCCTTTACTAGCTCCCACCCCTACTATACCAACCCCTCCCTCCCCTTTACTACCTCCCACCCCTACTATACCAACCCCTTCCTCCCCTTTACTAGCTCCCACCCCTACTATACCAACCCCTCCTCCCCTCCCTCCCACCCCTTATACTACTAGCTCCCACCCCTACTATACCAACCCCTCCCTCCCCTTTACTAGCTCCCACCCCTACTATACCAACCCCTCCCTCCCCTTTACTAGCTCCCACCCCTACTATACCAACCCCTCCCTCCCCTTTACTAGCTCCCACCCCTTTCCCCAGCTTTTTTTTTATCCTAGCAGTCAACCTCTTGATCCTAGGATCCAGACCTTGCACAGCGTCCTCATTAACTATTAGTACAGTGGTTAATATCAATGCACGAGTCTGTTCCTGCTTATTATTATATTACTATTAATATTATATTACTATTATTATATTACTATTAATATTATATTACTATTATTATATTACTATTAATATTATATTACTATTATTATATTACTATTATATATTTCTATATTATTACTATTAGGGGGAAAATGTTGAAGCCTTAGGAAGGTCATACACCGCCTGGGAAAATGGTTGAGAATCAGGTTCCTTCCAGGGAATGAGAGGATAGGTCCAATTCCTTGGATTAAGAGCCCTTCGGCAGCATCGTCCTTTGCTATATGAATTTCATAAGCAATTATACCGTAAATGTTCTATCATATCTATACTTTTGGTGTGAGGTTATTTTGAGATTTGGAGTCACCAGTAGTTGTGACAGTTAAAACTATTTTAATGAATAATTACGTCTGCAACACTTGAGTATTTTTACTAGTGTAGCTGTCGTCCTGCACAGCCGAGAAACACAGTGACAGTATACTGTCTCCTGTATAAAAGTCACCTCTGTATTGGACCGATGAAGCCTTTTGCGAAGCAATAGTAGAAATAATAGCTAGCAGTAGTAGTAGTGTGGAGGTAGTCTAAGAAAAAGAAAAAGAAAAAGGAGCAGTGCAGAAGACATTAGTACAAGAACCCAAGGGATGGGGAGGAGTTCATAGGACAGAACCCATCTAGGCAGAAGAAAGGAAAGGCAAAGAAAATATAGGAAAGGAGAAGAGGTAAAGAGAGGAAATAAAAATCAGGTCAGGTCACGAGTGTTCTGAAGTTCGGAGCATTTTAAATATAATGAGAAAGGAAGGCATCTACAGAGACAAAGCCAGGTCAAAGAATCATATTAGGAAAGTTGTGTATGAGGAATGCTTCAACAAGACGACTGTGAAGCTAGAAGAAGGGAAGACAGTTCTGGCAGAGGACCAGTCAGTAGGATGACTGTGATCTCTATCGTGAGAGAAACGAGCATTATTGGTGTCAGCAAGTCTAACACTACAGTTGTCAGTTGTTAC
>NC_091347.1:22922961-23015461 GCF_038502225.1 Cherax quadricarinatus | reverse complement strand
CCACTTATCCCCTTTACAGTGCTAATTATCATTATTATTATAATCAAAACTAAGCGCTAAACCTACAAGGGTAGTATTACGATGCGAATACAATACCTCAGAATATTTTTTCTTAATAATTTTCCCAGTTTGTTTCGACTTATAATGAATGTTTCGTCTTTTTATTCCCTTCATTGACGAACTGATAGTTCTCGTTATGAACAATCAGTTAGTACTGTGTGTGTGTGTGTGTGTGTGTGTGTGTGTGTGTGTGTGTGTGTGTACACGTGTGTGTGTGTACTTGCCTAATTATGGTCGCAGGGGTCGATTCATAGGTCCTCGCCCGCCTCTTCACTGGTCACTATTAGATCCACTCTCACCCTGCTCCATAATTGTTCCACTTTCTATCAACTCTCTGGCTGAAGAAATACTTCCTAACATCCCTGAGAGAGAGAGAGAGAGAGAGAGAGAGAGAGAGAGAGAGAGAGCGCAACATATGGTAGAATAGGTGGCAGCAGTTCCCCCACACACAACAGGTGGGAGGAGAGGTGGCATCAGTTCCCCCACACACAACAGGTGGGAGGATAGGTGCTGCAACAACTCTCCCACACACACAAGCATTCATCATCAGGGTAAGCACCATGGTTAAGGTGCTCTCCTCTCCCTGCTAGTTACCGCCGCCTGCCTAGCAACTTCCTAACTCGCGTTCTTTGATGCCACTAACACCCATTAGCCAAGTAATGAAGGAATTCTGAAAAGTTGCCAACGTCTTGGTAACGCTAGCCACCACCCCCACCCCCAGTGTACACACACACACACACACACACACACACACACACACACACACACACACACACACACACACACATTCACACACACACACTACTGTTTTTGTGGATGTAGGGGTTTGTACAGTACTACAAGGTTACAGTACTACACAAAGTGTAGTACTGTAACCCTCTACATTATAAGAACCTCTGGTTATAGTACTTGAACCACCCTGCATGTATTACTGGAAGCCCCTACATGTAGTATTGAAACCCTTGTGGCAACTTAGTGGAGGATGTCTGTTGCAGACTTGCACGCAGCTCTTGGGTTTCCAGCCACGTGTGAGCTGATTAACATTTAATTAACAGAAGCAGAGGTAACTATATTACACAGTGTTATGGTGAAATTCAATTACAGGTGCACCTTGTATCTGAATGTAAACCAGAATTAACATACGGGTATCTTGGGGTTACAGAAACGTGCCTCGTGTATGTAGGTGATCAGAGAACGGAGGTTCACCGCGATGATTGGCTGTACTAAGTCAGTTCCTCTGTTATGAATGTAGTGTGTGTTATGAATGATTGTGGTTAGTCACTTCCTCTGTTGTAAATGGCAGAATCGTAAACTTTATCATTCAAGTTAGATTTAAACAAATCTACAGACTTGACTGCTGTCATTAAACTCTATTGTGTTACTTTTCTATGACGTGTTATGGGGCTTACAAATCATGTTGTGTCTTCATATTTGTCGACAATAGTAGTAACAGTAGCAGTGATATTTACAGAGTAACCTGAGATTCTAGTCTCTTATCAAAAACATAATATACAAGAAACATTAAAATATAACTAATGTTAAGAATAAGAGATAGGACCATGAGAGCGTCGAGTGTCAACACAAATACTGTCATGGTTGTGAGCAACACTGGTAGTACTACGTCCTTAAGGAAGACTTCCCCCACGTCACCACCTTTCACCTACGTCAAGTATTTTAGCCGTCTTGTTACTGTTTTAATCTGCTGCGATAAATGACTTATGCGAGACGACGCATACCATTAGTGCGTCATTTAGCGTTGTTAGAAACGATCAATTCTATGTACGTAGATACAAGACTTGTGCAGTGATCAAAACATTAAGGAAAAGTTTGGCCACGAGGGGATTCTTCAGTCCTAATTATGACTGAAATCACTCGTAGTGAAACGTTTCCTTAAGTTTTGACCAGTGTTGACGTGTTTTATCTACACCTTGTTAGTCTCACTTCCAGTTTATTTTGTTTCCTGACGGTACAAGTCAACTTTCCTGTATTTTATATACAATAATCTTTTTTCTACTTTTATCAACATCGTTTTCATCAATATTTTCATCCTTTCCCCCCAAAAAAAAACTTATATCCCACGGTATGAAATCTTGTTCAACATATCCGGAAAGTTTGTACATCGAAAATATATACCTTTTCACGACATTTTTTTCCCTGTGGGAATGTATACAAAATTATTTTTGAACGTAATGTTATTTTCCGTGGAAGAATATGATATTTCATGATTTTTTTTTTCCACGAAAATTAACAAAAATTAATTTAAAAACACCTGCATGAAAGAGCATGCACAGATGAACAGGAAGAGAATCACGCCTTTTGACAGATGCATTAAGAGGCAGAAGTCTGAGCTGAGTTCACACCTCTGCAACACAATTGTCCTCAAAGATTTGTTAAGTTATACCATGAAATAAGGAAAGATTCTAGACTTCACCTTACGAAACAAAGCAAATGCGATTGTAATTATGGACAAATGAACATGTTATCAGAAGACGGGGTAACTTACGTGCCTCTTAAGACAACAAGAGTGGGTCTATCTACATCTACTGACCACTTTAACACATACTTCTACACTACTAAACTCAAGAGGTGTGTAATCTCAAGCTTATACTACTTAAACTGGGAGTCCATCGACCGTGTTAATTCCCAACAAACTATCTCGGTCACGGAGCTTTTAGTGCCTAGATTAATGCCATTATTGACCTGCTCCTCTAAACTGATGGCTTCATTGTTTAGATTAGTGACTTATTTGTTTATGCTATTGACCTCTTCATGTAGACTGTTGACCACTTCTTTTAGACTGTTTACATGTTAGTATAGACTGTATCTGTTGATATAGATGAAATGTCATCATTGTGTCACCTATGTACGGGTTATTTGTGTATTGTTCCAGTCACGGTATTGTGCCTTTTTGTACCTTTTAGACTGTTGGTTAAGACTATTTAATTGCTCGTTAAGAATGTTGACATGCTCTTTAAGGGTGATGGACTGATTACATCGTCTTTACATCTCTACTGCTTCTGCTGCCTTCTCTGTACTCGACTGAAGAAGGCTACTGTGTAGGCGAAACGTTTCGTAATAAAGATACCTAACTGTTGCACGTATTTCTTATCAACTTGTCGGTATTGTATACCATTATTATATTCACATAGTGTTTCGTAACTGTAGAGGGAAGTCGATGACCAGCATGTTATAACAATTACATTATCCTGGCTTACGTTACCTGGTACCACATAGATGTGCCCACATGCAGGACCCCACCTCACATCATTCCATTTAAACATTCACTTTTTTTTTTAACAGCGATTCCTTCACTCCGGAAATGGTTCACAAATCTCCGATGCTTGGTCTCTCTCGGGCCTCATTATTTGCACAGTTCACGGGCCATTTTCCTATAGCTTACGGACAGGTTTCTGCAATTTAGGGCACGTTTGTTCCATCTCAGCCTCCTGTTATGTTAGTTACGACGGGATGACGTCTTAGTAACGACAGGGGGGATGACACATTGTTAGTTACGACGCGGGGAACACCTTAGTTACGAAGGAGGGGAGAAGGGAACCTATATAAGGGCCTAGGAACCTTCCTCTCATTCTCTCTTCTTATTTCCTCATCGCATTCTATTTCCAATCTGTATCTTCTCTGGCTTTTCCTAGCATTCTCTGTCACTACCATTTCCCTCCCCACCCGAGAAGAACTCTGCCTTTATCTCTGGTTATGGTAGCTGCTTAACTACACACTTTATGGTGTCTTACCAATTAGCAAATGTGTAGGGAGGCTGTAACGAAAGGCTTTATGTAACCAGGGTGTGTAACGATGGGCAAGTTGAAAGAATTGAATTAAGAGTGAAAAGTGAGGATGGGGGGGGGGGAGATGTAGTAGTCTAAGACAGAACAGTATTTTCCGTTAACCCACAAATTAAATGTGAACACTAGAGGACGTTTCGGTTCTATCCTTTACCATTATCAAGCCAGTATCTTGTTTACATTTCCGAGGTATGTGTCGGGTTTCAATTATTCTAACCACGGAATTGTCTTAATCCTACACGACTCCTTGTTCATACTAATCGAAGTACCAAAGTTACAGTATTTCTGAGCTAATGTAACAGTAACATCTGTAATTTACTGCCCATGTATATTTTCTCCATACATACGAGTTGACACTTCATTGTTTTGGACAATGGATCTTCGAAGTCTATGTTGAACCTGGTTAAGTCTCTGATGGAACCCTGAGGATAGTCCCTAGGTCCTGGCAGAGTCCTTGGGGAGGTGAGGGAAGCCCTGGAAAGTCCTGCAAATATATCAACATTGCTAATACCGAGAGACTTTAATGACATTTAAAATTAAGTTCAGAAGTATTTTATGAGAGAATGAACATTGTCAGCCGAGACCTCCTCTCATAGATGTGTAGAGAAGAACAAGAGAACAAAACAAGGATACAGAACAGTGCAAGAGAACAAGACGAGGATACAGAACAGTGCAAGAGAACAAGACGAGGATACAGAACAGTGCAAGAGAACAAGACGAGGATACAGAACAGTGCAAGAGAACAATGTAAAACAGGACAAGAGAAGTAAACAATACAATCAAACCAAGGTAGAACTACTTGACCCAGACAGGTGTGTGGTGGAGGCAAGACAGGTGTGTGGTGGAGGCAAGACAGGTGTGTGGTGGAGGCAAGACAGGTGTATGGTGGAGGCAAAACAGGTGTGTGGAGGAGGCAAGACAGGTGTGTGGTGGAGGCAAGACAGGTGTGTGGTGGAGGCAAGACAGGTGTGTGGTGGAGGCAAGACAGGTGTGTGGTGGAGGCAAGACAGGTGTATGGTGGAGGCAAGACAGGTGTGTGGAGGAGGCAAGACAGGTGTGTGGTGGAGGCAAGACAGGTGTGTGGTGGAGGCAAGACAGGTGTGTGGTGGAGGCAAGACAGGTGTGTGGAGGAGGCAAGACAGGTGTGTGGTGGAGGCAAGAAAGGTGTGTGGTGGAGGCAAGACAGGTGTATGGTGGAGGCAAGACAGGTGTATGGTGGAGGCAAGACAGGTGTATGGCGGAGGCAAGACAGGTGTGTGGTGGAGGCAAGACAGGTGTATGGTGGAGGCAAGACAGGTGTATGGTGGAGGCAAGACAGGTGTGTGGTGGAGGCAAGACAGGTGTATGGTGGAGGCAAGACAGGTGTATGGTGGAGGCAAGACAGGTGTGTGGAGGAGGCAAGACAGGTGTGTGGAGGAGGCAAGACAGGTGTATGGTGGAGGCAAGACAGGTGTATGGTGGAGGCAAGACAGGTGTATGGTGCAGGCAAGACAGGTGTTTAGCCTGTTTAAACACTTAATAATACAACTGCTTGTTACCACGCCACCTCAACCACCACTCTGCTGGGATTCTGATGAATCCCAGCAGAGAGGTGGGGTTCTGAAGATTGAAACTCCGAAGACTGGGGCTTTGATGACTGAGGTTGTAAAGACTGGGGTTGTGAAGACTGGGGTTTTGACTGGGGGTTGTGAATACTGGGGTTTTGACTGGGGGTTGTGAAGACTGGGGTTTTGACTGGGGGTTGTGAAGACTGGCTTCCATCGCTTTAAAAGACACTGAAGAAAAATACATAACACTCCTTAATGATGTATAATTATCTTCTTCATTTCTGATTAATATAAACCCAAACCTGGTTTATTTCTTGTATTTGATGTAATTATAAGTTGAAAGAAAGAAAAGAAGGATGAGATATGGAGGCGGAACGGCCAGAGGCAACACGCACCTGCATTAAGGCTCATTACACCGGGAATATTACTGTAAACATGGTTCTTGCGGTAGTAAACACGAGAAGACTTCTCCAGACAGGCGTCAGTGTACGAAGAGGAGGAGGAATAGTGGTAATAGTAGTAGTGGTGGTAGTAACAGCAGTAGTAGTAGTAGTAGTAGTAGTAATAGAAGCAGTAAAAGTAGCAGCAGTATTGATAGTAGCTGCAGTAAAAGTTGTAGTACTAGAAACATCAAACAATAGACAACAGTAACTATCATAATAGTTTGACAATGTCAGTACAACAACAACAACAACAACAACAACGCTAAATATTGCCTTTATAACCAACATTGTTCAACAAGGAGAACTTCCTGGTCTTCCATCTAATAACACAAAACGTCTTAGCTGATATAAGTCATCAGGTGCTTCCCGTGAATATGAATATATAATGTCGTGCCGAATAGGTAAAACTTACGATATTGGCTTAAATGGCAACGCTCTTCTTGCCGAATAAGGCAAGTGAAAATTTGCGTATGCAATTATTATTATTATAATCAAAAAGAAGCGCTAAGCCACAAGGACTATACAGCTGCGTATGCAATGATTTCGCAAAAATCATTCTGAACCTAACGAAAAAATATATTTCATTGTGTTTAATTATTGAAAACTTGTCTAATATATATTTAGTTGGATTAGGCTAAATTAGATTGGCCTTGTTATAGTGAGGTTAGGTAGGTTTTCTAAGGTTCTTTTGGTACAAAATTATTAATTTTTACATTAACATAAATGAAAAAAAACATATCTTTAAACGTATGAGATTAAATTTTAGGATTTTATTTGAAATGAGTTGTTGCTAATTGACCAATTTTACCTATTCGGCACGACATTTATATAACCATTAAAATGTAATATAAGTTTTTTATTCACTGTAATCGCCTAATTGTCATTGCTGTGGATCGAGTCTTGGTTCCTGGCCCAGTCTCTGAGCAGCTTGCCGGTCTCATGAACCTCTCTTGAGCACTCTCATAGTCGTCAAACTCTTTGGAAATTGCATTATCAGCCAGGTCATTGTAGTATTTCCTAACCACCTTCAGGAGTTTATTGTATTTCCTAACCACCTTCAGGAGTTTATTGTATTTCCTAACCACCTTCAGGAGTTTATTGTATTTCCTAACCACCTTCAGGAGTTTATTGTATTTCCTAACCACCTTCAGGAGTTTATTGTATTTCCTAACCACCTTCAGGAGTTCCTAACCACCTTCAGGAGTTTATTGTATTTCCTAACCACCTTCAGGAGTTCATTGTATTTCCTAACCACCTTCAGGAGTTCATTGTATTTCCTAACCACCTTCAAAATTAAGGACTGATATCCCTATTATTCATTTGTCTGATCCAAGCCCCCTCTCTTTTTGTTGTCCCCTCTCAAACTCTGTCCTATTGAGTGGTGTGTGTGTGTGTGTGTGTGTGTGTGTGTGTGTGTGTGTGTGTGTGTGTGTGTGTGTGTGTGTGTGTGTGTGTGTGTGTGTGTTACGAATATATGTGTACCCGGTAGCCGCGTACACTTCCGACAATCTACCATAACACACACACACACACACACACACACACACACACACACACACACCATAACACTGCACACCAAACCTCCACCATAACTCAATACTCCGCCATAAGCCCCACAAACACACACACACACACACCCACACCAGTGAAGAGGCGGGGCCAGGAGCTTGGACTCGACCCCTGCAACCTCAACTAGGTGAATACAACTAGGTAAGTATACACACACACACACACACACACACACACACACACACACACACACACACACACACACACACACACACACACACACTGCAACAATTACCCAGGCATCCGGCTGGTGTTGCAGGTCTGGCAATGTTGTTAAGACTTGGTTAAGGTCTCGTTACCAGTGGACGGACCACGCCAGCCTGCCAACACCTGCCCAATTTTGTTTGGAAAGAGCAATGTAGAAGCCATTTCCATGCCCACACTGGCACTGGCAGAGTGATCCTTTCCCTGGAATTCTGTCTACCTAGTCTAAATTACAACGTATGTATTGTCATATAAAGTCAAACCGGTGAGGGTCATCCAACAGAAGAAATAACGGAAGCTACATCCCCAGCCAGGCTGTTGGTATTATACATACATATATATATATATATATATATATATATATATATATATATATATATATATATATATATATATATATATATATATATATATATATGCAAAACAACCACTCTGAAAGAATAGAGAAATTCCAAGCGCTTTCGTGACTACTCACATTATCAAGGAACTATCATAGTTCCTTGATAATGTGAGTAGTCACGAAAGCGCTTGGAATTTCTCTATTCTTTCAGAGTGGTTGTTTTGCATATTTTGAAATCACCTGTTCACTGTGATCTTATTGCATATATATATATATATATATATATATATATATATATATATATATATATATATATATATATATATATATATATATATATATATATATTCGTTGTATCAACTTCATTGTTTATATATTTGAAGTCTCTTGCTGTTTCTAAAGCTCAAACATGGGAAGTGGTGAGGTTTGTTGTGGGAGAAGGCTGCCACTGTCGGTGAGTTATTGTGGTCAGCATGATGTCCTCTACCTAGAAATGTAGGCGACTGGACATGCCTTTAGTACGACACAGAGTCTTTGGCAATGTTATCTAGATACACTGTCTATAAATTACATACATGTCTAGATCATTTAACATACATTCTTAGGGTTGTATTTCCCTGTGTGTGTTAGTTACTATTTTGTCCTAGGCACATGTCGATTAGACACTAGGCCTGTTGTATGTGCGTGCGTGTGTGTGTATGTACTCACCTAATTGTACTCACCTAATTGTGGTTGCAGGGGTCGAGACTCAGCTCCTGGCCCCGCCTCTTCACTGATCGCTACTGGATCCTCTCTCTCTCTGCTTCCTGAGCTTTGTCATACATCTTCTTAAAACTATGTATGGTTCCTGCCTCCACTACTTCACTTGCTAGGCTATTCCAGTTGCTGACAACTCTATGACTGAAGAAATACTTCCCAACGTCCCTGTGACTCGTCTGAGTCTTCAGCTTCCAGTTGTGACCCCTTGTCCCTGTGTCCCCTCTCTGGAACATCCTATCTCTGTCCACCTTGTCTATTCCCCGCAGTATCTTGTATGTCGTTATCATGTCTCCCCTGACCCTTCTGTCCTCCAGTGTCGTCAGTCCGATTTCCCTTAACCTTTCCTCGTACGACATTCCCTTGAGCTCTGGGACTAGCCTTGTTGCAAACCTTTGTACTTTCTCTAACTTCTTGACGTGCTTGACCAGGTGTGTGTGTGTGTGTGTGTGTGTGTGTGTGTGTGTGTGTGTGTGTGTATACACTGCAGCATTGTATATAACAGATTATCAATGGACCTCGGTGTCAATTATTTCCATCAGTATGTCCATCCACCTCTTCTTCCTTGTCTCATCTTTCATTCTTTTCTTTTCTTCTCTAAGAAATATTTACTCGTGCTCCTCCAAAATATGGTTCACCTCGCCATCTTCAACAACCCAGCTCCACTACATTTTAGCGACAGCAAAATGAATATTGAGCTGCGTATTTTGTCTTAAACCGCCGGGCTCATTCATCAGGGGTCGACGTATGTCCCAGGTAATTGTGTGTCGAGGCACTCCAGGACTCTGCTAGTGATGCCGGGTACAGTCTAGTCTGGTCCTGACGACGCGCACGTCCCTCTCATCTCTCCACCTCCGCATAACTTTTACGTTCCCTCCCGTCACCAAAAACGAACGAATATTGATGAACCTGGCCAATTCCGACGGCGTATTTCCCCCGGGGTTCGGCGAGCAATCATGCGGGTGTGTATTGACAGTTGGTGTTCCACCCGCGGGGTTGCGACACCTTGGGTGGGTGGTAGTGCGCAGGTGCGGGCGTCCACACACCGATACGCATGTGTTCTGCCACCGCAAACCAACCTCTTGTTAGCGAGTTGTCCTTATGCAAGGGGACGGAATTCCTGGAAGTTTCGAATATACAATAACTGGTAGACTCCGATCTGAGTATGACACGTAGTACTAACGATGCATGGCACCCAGAAGTGGCTCAGACACTAACCTAACAGTAATGGCATACAGTACCAATAAGTTGATTAATTAGACAGGTGTGCAGTACCTGGGTACCTTAACTATGAGGACGTTTCGCCAACCACCGGCTTTATCAGTTCATTTCAGAACTTAACTGGAGACAGAAGATGAGATAACTAGTCCCTCAGCCTTGAAGTATTCACTACCTTAGTCTTGTTGAGACTAAAACATAGGCAGCAAGATGGACTAAGGTATTACACAGAAGGGAATCAGCCGTTCACATTGTTGGCATTAAACAGGAGGGATTCAGCCGTTCACATTGTTGGCATTAAACAGGAGGGATTCAGCCGTTCACATTGTTGGCATTAAACAGGAGGGATTCAGCCGTTCACATTGTTGGTATTAAACAGGAGGGATTCAGCCGTTCACATTGTTGGTATTAAACAGGAGGGATTCAGCCGTTCACATTGTTGGTATTAAACAGGAGGGATTCAGCCGTTCACATTGTTGGTATTAAACCAGGAGGGATTCAGCCGTTCACATTGTTGGTATTAAACCAGGAGGGATTCAGCCGTTCACATTGTTGGTATTAAACCAGGAGGGATTCAGCCGTTCACATTGTTGGTATTAAACCAGGAGGGATTCAGCCGTTCACATTGTTGGTATTAAACCAGGAGGGATTCAGCCGTTCACATTGTTGGTATTAAACCAGGAGGGATTCAGCCATTCAGATCATCGGTATCCAACAGTAAGCGGGAATCAGGTAAACACATTGTGGATGTAGATCAAGAAGTGGGAATCACAACCTAGTAATACAGTGGAAGAATGGAGACAGTGCGGTCTGGTCAAGGAATGGGAGGTAGTTCCAATCCTAGGAGCAAGAGATCCAAGGATTGGTCCGTTCTGAGCGGCGAGGCTTATCGTACCTTTAAACTGATTGTAATTTACAAAACCAAGAACGTTTCTAAAATAATAATTTATTATTTCATCATTATACAGTGCTTATAATACAGATGTGTGAGAGTTGTGCATGCATTATCATGGGGAGCGCTTAACCCGTAGGGATTATACAGCGCCTGTGGGGGATGATGGAAGGCGTTCAGGCTTAATTCAGGGAATTGGAGCACTGATCCAATTCCCTAGATCAAGAGCCCCTCACCGGCATCAAGGAACCTCACTGGACGGAGAGTTGTGCAAGCAGAAAGCCTATAATCATGTAGATAACTTGGGGCAGTGGATGCAATTTCTTGCTTCAAGGGCTCTTGATGTAAGGAACAGGAGCTACCATTCCCTTCCTCGGATACCATCTGATTGTCTGCCATTCCACAGGCACTGTATGACCCCTACGGGCTCAGCGCTCTCTCATGAATATGATAATCAGAGTTAAAAAAAAAAACAATGTTTTTGAAAGGCAGGCATTGTAGGAGGCGCTGAGGAAGACAGAGAGCGCCTTGGCCCCTGGCCAACATGTTTATTATTCAGCATGGTGGGCCCACACCTCATAACATAGCCACATATTCCTCAACATATTTTTCCCCTCGCTGTGAGTTAGCCACGCCCGAGCGGCCGCGTCACGTGTCTCACGCTAAACGTCCTCGGCGCTGCAAGCAGCAGATTCGCCACGGCGACAGTTATATCGCCGTATATCGCGGCGATCCTCCTGCGGCCGCGGGTGGGAGGAGGGGGGATCTACGGGAGATAAGTTTGCGAGGATGCTGGTGGCCCGACATCTCCGCCAGCCAGCCGTGTGGACCTGCCGACGCCGCTGTCGGAGTAAGGAGCAAATCCTCCCACACGAAGTCCTTCTTGGCCAGACACTGAAACGAGATGAGCAGCAGCGTTGGGTGGTAGCCAGAGATTGCACGAGGTGTACCCAGAGGTGTACCGGCGGTCCAAGGGTGTATCCATTGGACCAGGGAGTCATCCGGTGAACCACGGGTATATCCGGTGGACCTGGAATGTACAGCACTGGTATTTAACTTGAGAAAATTACCCCAAAAAGGTCAATCTATGTTTTTTTTTTCTTGTGGGTGGTAGTGTAACTGGCGTAATTGTTTATTATTGTTGTTATTTCATTGAGGCGAGAGGGTAATTAGTGTTGTTAGCTAACTCAGTAATATTACCAGAAATGTTAAGTCTCAGCCTTCTACAGTCAACATGTGAGCCTTATTATCCTCTTAATCTAGAAGTTCTCAAGCATAATCTTGCCCACACCTGAGCTGCACACCCTGGCCATACCTGGGTTGCATACCCTGGCCACACCTGGGCTGCACACCCTGGCCACACCTGGGCTGCACACCCTGGCCACACCTGGGCTGCACACCCTGGCCACACCTGGGCTGCACACCCTGGCCACACCTGGGTTGCATACCCTGGCCACACCTGGGCTGCACACCCTGGCCACACCTGGGCCACCAAACAGTGTATTAGCAGCACTTATCACCTCACACAGATATCAAGCCTCGAGCAGAATGGTACGACTCTTAGAACTCAACACTAAAGAACGAAGCACCTTTGACGATGAGTGAGTCCCTGTTGTAAGGTGGCCTCACTGAGCACCCCTTTAGCTCTTGTAGCTCAATTACTGGCTTCAAGAGACTTGTTCTCGTGTTCATGTTTCTTATTGTACAATGACTGTGTGTACTCACCGAGTTGTGTTTGCAGGGGTTGAGGTTAGGCTTCTGGCCCGTCTCCTAGATTTGATCGGCATCACTGATTTCTGGCCTTTTGGGCCTTATCAACTTTGAGTTGATAAGGCCCACTTCGAAGTTGTATCCGGTTTTACGTTTTCCCAGCCTCTTTAACCCTCTTACGCCTGTCTGGGGTAACTTATGGAGTCTATCTGTCACTGTCTAATCCAAGTCGTTCCGCTTAATACCCACTCAGAGGCCAAAGAAGTATTTCCTGATGTTTCTGTGGCATTTCCTTCTGGTCTGCAACCTTGTCTCCTTGTCTATGGACTTAGTTTCGAATAGCCCGTCCCGTCACTAGACATGAGTATCTTTTATGTCATGGTCATGGCGCCTCTGGGTCTTCTTATATGTTCTTCAGGTTTTGTTTTCTTACCGTCTCGTCACAAGTTAATCCTCTCAGCCCAAGAAATGATGTTGTTCAAAAATCTTTCTCTATTTCAGATTTGTGCTCACCAATATGTTTTGCAGGGGGGTCAAGTTTTAACTCCTGGCGACTTTTAAACTTCCTCCACTGGCGTTACTGAATTCTAATCTTTTAAGCTTTATCTTACCTACTCTTAAAGCTGTGTATGAAGTGTGTCTCCACTTGCACATCTAGTTTATTCCACTTTTATATTACTAATAGACTGAAAAAAAGTGATGTCCTAAAATCACTGTGATCTGTCTATATTTTTAAGTACTATTTGTGCCTTCTTGTTTCTTGTATCTAAACCAGTCTACGTGGAGAGTGTTCCAAGGGTCATCGCCCCCGCGGCCCGGTCCATGACTAGGCCTCCAGGTGAATCTCTGTTCTATCCACCTTATCAGTCCTTCCGAGTGTCATTTTTTCCACTATAATCTACAGTGTCCATGATTACTGTCGCATTTGTTTCGTCTGTTACGAAACAGACAAAGCAAACGGTAATTATAGACAAGGTACATTATAGTGGAAAAATTAACATGTTATTAGAAGACGGGGGAACTTACGAGCCTCTTAAATCATGTTTCTTCAATCCTCTTGCCTTCCAGAGTCGTCACTTTTAGTTCATTTAATATTTTATAGTGAACACCTCTCAACTTTGGGACTCTCTGGTTGCAAACTTTTGGATCTTTTCAGTCTTGTGAATGTTCTTTGCGTGATCATCCAGGCTATATTGCGTCTACCCTGGCACCATCAGCCTGACTGACCAGGGCAGTTGCTGTGTGAACTGGTGGGACCCTGGAAAACGTGATGGTAAGACTGAATAATCTTAGAAAAGAGACCAATCCGATCCCAAGATTAACATCCTTACAAGGCTAAGCTGGCCTGAAGACCAAGCTGTTTCCAAGACCAAGGTGGTCTCAAGACCCAGCGCCCCTCCCCCCCCCCCCACACCCTCGCAGACCAGGCCGGGTTATGAATTTCGTAGATACGGCTCATTTGAATAATTCATACCGCCGATGGGAGCAATAAAGTCTGGCGGGCCGGAGAGGTTTACTAGCCGGTTTTATTTCACAGCTGAATGATAATGTTAAAGCAGCGAGGTGAGAGCTTTTGTTTTATGCTGTCCTGCCTGCTGCTGCTGCCCTTCCTGCCTGCCTGCTGCTGCTGCCCTTCCTGCCTGCCTGCTGCTGCTGCCCTTCCTGCCTGCCTGCTGCTGCTGCCCTTCCTGCCTGCCTGCTGCTGCTGCCCTTCCTGCCTGCCTGCCTGCTGCTGCTGCCCTTCCTGCCTGCCTGCTGCTGCTGCTGCTGCTGCCCTTCCTGCCTGCCTGCTGCTGCTGCTGCCCTTCCTGCCTGCCTGCTGCTGCTGCTGCTGCCCTTCCTGCCTGCCTGCTGCTGCTGCCCTTCCTGCCTGCCTGCTGCTGCTGCCCTTCCTGCCTGCCTGCTGCTGCTGCTGCTGCCCTTCCTGCCTGCCTGCTGCTGCCCTTCCTGCCTGCCTGCTGCTGCTGCCCTTCCTGCCTGCCTGCTGCTGCTGCTGCTGCCCTTCCTGCCTGCCTGCTGCTGCTGCCCTTCCTGCCTGCCTGCCTGCTGCTGCTGCTGCTGCCCTTCCTGCCTGCCTGCTGCTGCTGCTGCTGCTGCCCTTCCTGCCTGCCTGCTGCTGCTGCTGCCCTTCCTGCCTGCCTGCTGCTGCTGCCCTTCCTGCCTGCCTGCTGCTGCTGCCCTTCCTGCCTGCCTGCTGCTGCTGCTGCCCTTCCTGCCTGCCTGCTGCTGCTGCTGCTGCCCTGCCTGCCTGCTGCTGCTGCTGCCTGCCTGCCTGCTGCTGCTGCTTGCCTGCCTGCCTGCTGCTGCTGCTGCTGCTTCTTGCCTGCCTGCTGCTGCTGCCGCCTGCTGCTGCTGCTGCCTGCCTGCCTGCTGCTGCCCTTCCTGCCTGCTGCTGCTGCTGCCCTTCCTGCCTGCTGCTGCTGCTGCTGCTACCCTTCCTGCCTGCTGCTGCTGCTGCCCTTCCTGCCTGCTGCTGCTGCTGCCCTTCCTGCCTGCTGCTGCTGCTGCCCTTTCTGCCTGCTGCTGCTGCTGCTGCCCGTCCTGCCTGCTGCTGCTGCCCTTCCGGCCGGTCTGCTGCTGCTGCCCTTCATGCCTGCCTACTGCTGCTGCTGCCCTTCATGCCTGCCTACTGCTGCTGCTGCCCTTCATGCCTGCCTACTGCTGCTGCTGCCCTTCCTGCCTGTCTGCTGCTGCTGCTGCCCTTCCTGCCTGCTGCTGCTGCCCTTCCTGCCTGCCTGCCTGCTGCTGCTGCCCTTCCTGCCTGCCTGCTGCTGCTGCTGCCCTTCCTGCCTGCTGCTGCTGCCGCCCTTCCTGCCTTCCTGCCTGCCTGCTGCTGCTGCTGCCCTTCCTGCCTGCCTGCTGCTGCTGCCCGTCCTGCCTGCCTGCTGCTGCTGCCCCCCTTCCTGCCTGCCTGCTGCTGCTGCTGCCCTTCCTGCCTGCCTGCTGCTGCTGCCCTTCCTGCCTGCCTGCTGCTGCTGCCCTTCCTGCCTGCCTGCTGCTGCTGCCCTTCCTGCCTGCCTGCTGCTGCTGCCCTTCCTGCCTGCCTGCCTGCTGCTGCTGCTGCTGCCCTTCCTGCCTTCCTGCTGCTGCCCTTCCTGCCTGCCTGCTGCTGCTGCCCTTCCTGCCTGCTGCTGCTGCCGCCCTTCCTGCCTGCCTGCCTGCCTGCTGCTGCTGCTGCCCTTCCTGCTGCTGCCCTTCCTGCCTGCCTGCTGCTGCTGCCCTTCCTGCCTGCTGCTGCTGCCCTTCCTGCCTGCTGCTGCCCTTCCTGCCGGCCTGCTGATGCTGCTGCCCTTCCTGCCTGCCTGCTGCTGCTGCTGCCCTTCCTGCCTGCCTGCTGCTGCTGCTGCCCTTCCTGCCTGCCTGTTGCTGCTGCCCTTCCTGCCTGCCTGCTACTGCTGCCCTTCCTGTCTGCCTGCTGCTGCTGCTGCCCTTCCTGCCTGCCTGCTACTGCTGCTGCCCTTCCTGCCTGCCTGCTGCTGCTGCTGCCCTTCCTGCCTGCCTGCTGCTGCTGCTGCCCTTCCTGTCTGCCTGCCTGCTGCTGCCCTTCCTGTCTGCCTGCTGCTGCTGCTGCCCTTCCTGTCTGCCTGCCTGCTGCTGCTGCCCTTCCTGCCTGCCTGCCTCCTCCCTGCCCTGCTTGTTTTCTATAACCTTTGTTTTCTGCTTGCAGTTGTTATCATGCTTCCTTGCCTGTTCTACCCTGACTGTTGGTGCACCCTGCTAGCTCACCACCTCACAGTGGTTGTTATCATGCTTCCTTGCCTGTTCTACCCTGACTGTTGGTGCACCCTGCTAGCTCACCACCTCACTGATAGTAAACAAAAACTAAGTTGATATTTGAACATAGTAATATGTTTTACAAGCCATTAATGAACAGTAGTAAAGGATACCAGGATAACACCAGTCAGGTGAATGACTGGTGTTATCCTGACACACCAGCCCCATGACTCTGGTGTTACCCACCAGTCAGGTGAATGACTGGTGTTATCCTGACACACCAGCCCCATGACTCTGGTGTTACCCACCAGTCAGGTGAATGACTGGTGTTATCCTGACACACCAGCCCCATGACTCTGGTGTTACCCTCAGACAGAGACAACACCAGGGTCACCAGCTGCACAATTCTCAAGGAGGACACCTTCAACCCAGACTCTCCTCAAGGTTCTTCATTAAAACTGATGGTATAGTGAAAGCCTTTTTTCTTGTAGACATAACACGCGTATGTTTGGATCAAGTCCTTGAATAAAGTATATTTTCGCCCTCGTCACCCGCATCTATGACAGTCAGTTATATCTGGTATATATATATATATATATATATATATATATATATATATATATATATATATATATATATATATATATATATATATATATATATATATGCTACTTCCAATCACAGCATACATAGCTACCATAGTATTAATGATATACAGTACCGAAAAGTTGATAAATAAAACATGTACAGCACCCGTTTATTCAACCAGTGAGATTATCAGTTCAGTACCGAGTTAATTTGAAGGCGTTGCAAGTGGGCACATTAAAATACTGCCAGGGACTGATTACCTCGTCTATTTATAGTCTCTACGTTGAATTGATAAAGCCATTGGTTGGCGAAATGTCATGAGAATAAAGATACCCAGGTGTTGCACGTGTGTGTACTTAGTTAAAACCGTAAAACCCACTAGTATAGTCAATCATCCTGGTATATCACATCCCGTGTAGATATACTGTAAATCCAGCACAGCCCGTATATATATAAGCGTAGCAAACCGATGAAGCATAGAGTGAGGTGCTACCAAGCGTTGTGGTCTAGTGTAGCGTCTCAGAGGCTTTGTTTACATGGTAGCTCAGTGGGAAAATGTTCAGCGAGGCGAGGCTTAGGATAAACAGTACGGTGTGTGACGCCAGACCAGGTTTACGGTAAACAGTACAGTGTGTGACGCCAGACCAGATTTACGATAACGAGTACACTGTGACGCAAGAGGAGTCTTACCAGGAGTTTACCTGGAGTCTCTTCCGTAGGTCGCTGCCCCTGGTTGCCGGTCTTACCGATCAAGCTGTTAGTGTTTGCCGTCCGCAATCCAGCGTATGCACCGCAACCCAACTGATCAGGAATCTGTCGAGTTCCTTCTGGAAGACAGTTAAAGATTGGTTGGTTATGCATGAAGGGTGTTGAAAAGTCGAGGTCCCTTAACGCTTATTGAGTTCTGACTCACTGTACTCATCCTTCCCTGCTTTTCAGTGGGGGGGAGGGGTATCCTGCACCTTCTGCTAAGCCTCTCGTGTTCACAAGTAGTAATTTCAGTGTGCAGGTTTGGGAATAATTCCTCCAGTATCTTTCAGATGTAGATTATAATGCATCTTCCTCGCCCACGCTCTAAGGAGTAGAACGTGCTTGACAGTTTATACGAGCGGTGAAGGTTCTCACACATCTAAGCATCTGAATTACTGGGAACGCCAAAAGTTCATTGAGCTGTATACCCCTTGCAACTTAGGTCGGAAACATGCATCATAATCTACACCTGGAAAATTCTGGAGGAACTGGTTCCTACACTACACACCGAAGTCACTACATATGAGAGCAAGAGGCTTGGCAGACGGTGCTAGATACCTCCAGTGCAGGGTAGAGGCACGATGGGTACACTAAGACATAACTCAGTAAGTGTAAGAAAAGCTTGATTTTTCAGCACCCTTCCTCCCATGCATGAGGGAAATTACCAGCACATCACTAGCTGTTTTTAAGAGGGTACTTGATAAGTTCCTCAAATCAGTTCCTGATTAGTTGTGGTGCATTTGTTGGGCTGCGAGCGGAGGGTACCAACAGCTTGATCGATCAAGCCAGCAACCAGTCTTGGACCAGGCCGTGATAACGGTGATCCCTAGAAACGACTACATATAACCAAGAGGTAACGCTATTGTTCCAGCCACGGTATTTTAATCGTTAAGCAACGTATTAATTTTGAGATCACGAAAGAACTGAGTGATCATAAATAGCAGTATATATTACAGTGAGAAAACTCAGATATGAAGAAAAATATGAGAGTAAGTAAAGGAGAACACCGCTGACCAACACTAACAACTTGCATACGAAAAGAAATTAATATTGTTTATTGCACAAACTTGGGTGTGTCAGCAGTGCGTTACAACTGCAAGTGTACGAGGAAGAGAAGGCAAATTGTGGGAAGAAAGGGGTTAGCAAGTATGGATAGAAGGTAATAAAGGGATTAGGTCGGGAGGAAGGGGTTGGGGAGGACAAGAGGACACTCCCTCTGAAGACGACGACGTTCAAGTAATTTGTTGGTTCGTTTTAATTACTCCATGACAGATGGGACCCAGCACAGCCCTCCACCACCCGTCCGCCCTCCACGATCGGACGGAGAGAAGAGGTTTGGGGAATAGGGGTTAGAGGAGCTGGGGGAGCGGATTAACCCACGATAATCGCGTCTTTCACAGTTTCTATCGGCGCCCCCAGCATGCATAATGCCCAAGTTGATAGCTTTTATCCAAGTTGGGGTGGCGCCTGGCCTCGTTTTCTTTGCCTCCTCGACCTTGTGGATGAAGTTATAATTGAATCCCGAGCTGGGCAGACTTACACCGCTGGCAGCAGACATCCTGCTGGGAAAACTCCCATCTCGCCAACACCAGTCCTTTCCACATTTAGATATTCTGTTACTTGTTTTCAGTGCAACAAGTGAGTGGTTACTGTTGTCAGGCAGCAGAACACAGGTAGAAGTAGCTGTCGTGGGGAAGATGTGAAAGATACTGTAGTGTTAGGTAGCAGAACACAAGCAGAACTGTCGTGGGAAGGTGTGAAAGTTACTGTTGTGTTAGGCAGCAGAACACAAGTAGAACTAACTGTTGTGGGGAAGGTGTGAAAGTATTTGTCAAGAATGTTTAAGAATGGTGAAAACCAGGGTTATTAATCCTGTGTTTTTTAATTACTGTGAGACACCACGTGGGGTGGGGGTGGGAGGACGTCATGGCATTCCCCTTCCTTTATATCCAACCAACTCTAAAACCATCTTCGCCTCTCCCTTCACACTAACTCCTTCATCATTGAAAATGTTATTTCCATGTACGTATTACATTAATGTGAGTTCATGTAGTTCCACGAACAGTTACAGCATGCACGCCTACATGACCTGTACTCTGTGTGTGTGTGTGTGTGTTTATCAACGAACCGGCCGTATCCCACCGAGGCAGAGTGACCTAAAAATGAAAAACGAAAGTTTTTCTTTTTTAAATTTAGTAATTTATACAGGAGAAGGGATTACTGGCCCCTCGCTCCCAGCATTTTAGTCGCTTCTTACGACATGCGTGAGATAAGAGGAAATAAAAAAGAACAAGAACTATTAAGAAAATAGAAGAACACCCAGATGGGTGTGTAAATATGCTTGTACATGAATGTGTAATGTCACCTAAGTGTAAGTAGAAGTAGCAAGATATACCTGTTATCCCGTGTGTTTATGAGACAGAAAAAATACTAGCAATACTACCATCATTTAAAACAATTACATGTTTCCGTTTCACAATCACTTGGTGGGACGGTGGTACCTTCCTATATATGTGTGTGTTTGTGTGTAGACGTTTCGCTCTATATAGCAACAAGCTGTACAAGGCAACAGGTTGCCTCGAAGAACTTGTTTGTCTCCAGGGCTTGCTGGGTCCTAAATAACGAGAGATCATCCTTTCATTCATCTACACCTTCCTTTACCCATCTTCCTTCCTTTTCCTCCCTCCTCTTTCCCTCTTGTTTTCTCGCTTTTCTCAGAAGCAAAACATTTTCCTTTTATTTCACATTGTTCAACGTCTTTTGGGCTGGAGGTCAGAGTTGAGTGTTCCTGCTGGCTGCTCACGGCACCCTTGATTGTGGAAGAGTTGGGAATAGTTTGGGAGAGGCGTGAGCGGGCGGATGGACGGATGGGCGGGCGGGATAGAGGAAGTTTGAACAGGCGGGGCCGTATCCAAAACACGTAAGAACGAGTCGAGGACCCAGATTGATCGCGGTGGAGTTACGACCAAACTTCCCCACGGTGAATTACGGCCAGAATTCCAATGGGCAACGTGTCTGAAAATCTTTATAGATGAGGTGTCAACAAATTCTCTGTACTGCCAAAATAAGGACGCCAGAAGCCGGAGATTTTCACGTGAGATGCAATCTTAGACACTCAGCCTTCCAAGATGTTGATGGCTGCATCACGGGAACTAGATGGGTGGATGGCAGGAGCCAGATGGATGGACGACAGGAGCCAGATGGGTGGATAACAGGTTCTGGGAAGTTGGTTGCGAGGTGCAACCAAAGACATGTTGGTAGTGGCACGGGAGCACTTTATCACAGCTGATAAGTGTTACCCTGCTGCCCACCCACCAACCTGCCCGTCCAATGGAAATAAGTCCAATGGAAATAAGTCACTCTGTCTGACTTTTTTGGGTTATCCTAGGTTCTCTACACATATGCTGCTATGTATGATAATTCTATGTAACTGTATTTGTGTATACCTGAATAAACTTACTTACTTACTTACACAGCCCTACTGACTGCCCCCACCCCGCCCTTTCTGTCTGTACCCAGCCCTCTTTCTCCTCCTAGCCTCTCCGCCCCTCACCCGCCCTCTCCCTCTGTCACCCACCTCATTGGGAAAGGCTGCAGACTTAGTAGTAAAGATTTTATTCAAGTTTGGATCTAGGTTCCAACCTTGGATCAAGGAAAGCTAGGAGATATGACCACAACGTTAAAGATACTCGCCCCGGAAAGACCACTTCCCACGGGTCTTAAAATTTGATGACCCGTTCAATGGTGCCACTCATATTTGTTCGACCAAAAGCTCCAGCTGTGGGTCATCGTATGATGAAAACCCGCGTCAAGAAGCACTTGTCCTGTTTCCTGACAAACATTATCTAACCTCAGTCTGTGTGGTCTGGACGAGAGACACCGAGACAAGAGGAGACAACACTGAGGCAGCTGGAATATTAACGTTGAAATGAGGTGAAGGAACACCAGACAATAGTACTCCAGTGTGAGAGGTAGCCAGGAAATACAAGACAATAAAGGTGCTATATTGGACTCGCCCTGCTTCAGAATCAGATGGAAAAACATGCGCAATATCTGGGGATCATTATTGTTACGATACTTTGCCATCCAGTGACTTCTTCAGTTCAGTCGAGATTATAAACTTGACACAGTGGAAGGTAAGGTAATCAGTCCGTCAATCATAATAGAAGGTTAGCCTCGTAGCCTGGATTAATCAGGAGAATGAACGTTTTTATATACTGGAGCCAGAATAGAGATACAATAGTTGAAGGCAAAGTCGTAGGTGGGTGTGAACCACTAGTGGGTCCCGCCCACTTGTTAAATACACCAAATCCTAGAAATGGCCAAGAGCTAGGGATAACCCCATGTAGACACAACTAGGGGTACACACACACACACGTGCACAACCAGGAGCTGCGACTCGACCCTTTCAACAACAAACAGGTGAGTACATACACAAAGCGCACCTCCACTGGTGCATATATAATTTTGTTGTTGTTATCAGGCAAGTTATTATGGCGGCTGAGCGTGTTTGTTTTATTTATCCGTATTTCTCTTGTCTGTGTTTGTTTGTTAACGCTCTGACGCTTCTGATGTTGCCTGCAAATTCACCTGTTTTTAACATGTTAAGTTTGCACTCTAGGTAGGAAGGGAGGGGGGGAGGAGTGTTGTAGGTAATGTGACACAGACACCTGGTTCTCCTACCAGGTGCACCAGGGTGTTGTACGTGTGACACCTGGTTCTCCTACCAGGTGCACCAGGGTGTTGTACGTGTGACACCTGGTTCTCCTACCAGGTGCACCAGGGTGTTGTACGTGTGACACCTGGTTCTCCTACCAGGTGCACCAGGGTGTTGTACGTGTGACACCTGGTTCTCCTACCAGGTGCACCAGGGTGTTGTACGTGTGACACCTGGTTCTCCTACCAGGTGCACCAGGGTGTTGTACGTGTGGCACCTGGTTCTACCACCAGGGTGATGCACGTGTGACACCTGGTTTTCGCACCAGGGTGATGTACGTCAAGATATGAACGTTACATATGTTTTCTTGGTCACTTTAGTGTCGGACTGAGGCTACACTTTGTGTGATGAATAAGATGTGTACAACACCTGGGTGTCCTTATTAACGTAGTGATTACTACCTCAGACAGTGACTGTACCAGGAGCTGGTGTTTACTACCTCAGACAGTGACTGTACCAGGAGCTGGTATTTACCACCTCAGACAGTGACTGTACCAGGAGCTGGTGTTTACTACCTCAGACAGTGACTGTACCAGGAGCTGGTGTTTACCACCTCAGACAGTGACTGTACCAGGAGCTGGTGTTTACTACCTCAGACAGTGACTGTACCAGGAGCTGGTATTTACTACCTCAGACAGTGACTGTACCAGGAGCTGGTATTTACTACCTCAGACAGTGACTGTACCAGGAGCTGGTATTTACTACCTCAGACAGTGACTGTACCAGGAGCTGGTATTTACTACCTCAGTGACTGTACCAGGAGCTGGTATTTACTACCTCAGACAGTGACTGTACCAGGAGCTGGTGTTTACTACCTCAGACAGTGACTGTACCAGGAGCTGGTATTTACTACCTCAGACAGTGACTGTACCAGGAGCTGGTATTTACTACCTCAGACAGTGACTGTACCAGGAGCTGGTATTTACTACCTCAGACAGTGACTGTACCAGGAGCTGGTATTTACTACCTCAGTGACTGTACCAGGAGCTGGTATTTACTACCTCAGACAGTGACTGTACCAGGAGCTGGTGTTTACTACCTCAGACAGTGACTGTACCAGGAGCTGGTATTTACTACCTCAGACAGTGACTGTACCAGGAGCTGGTATTTACTACCTCAGACAGTGACTGTACCAGGAGCTGGTATTTACTACCTCAGACAGTGACTGTACCAGGAGCTGGTATTTACTACCTCAGTGACTGTACCAGGAGCTGGTATTTACTACCTCAGACAGTGACTGTACCAGGAGCTGGTGTTTACTACCTCAGACAGTGACTGTACCAGGAGCTGGTATTTACTACCTCAGACAGTGACTGTACCAGGAGCTGGTATTTACTACCTCAGACAGTGACTGTACCAGGAGCTGGTATTTACTACCTCAGACAGTGACTGTACCAGGAGCTGGTATTTACTACCTCAGACAGTGACTGTACCAGGAGCTGGTGTTTACTACCTCAGACAGTGACTGTACCAGGAGCTGGTATTTACTACCTCAGACAGTGACTGTACCAGGAGCTGGTATTTACTACCTCAGACAGTGACTGTACCAGGAGCTGGTATTTACTACCTCAGACAGTGACTGTACCAGGAGCTGGTATTTACTACCTCAGTGACTGTACCAGGAGCTGGTATTTACTACCTCAGACAGTGACTGTACCAGGAGCTGGTGTTTACTACCTCAGACAGTGACTGTACCAGGAGCTGGTATTTACTACCTCAGACAGTGACTGTACCAGGAGCTGGTATTTACTACCTCAGACAGTGACTGTACCAGGAGCTGGTATTTACTACCTCAGACAGTGACTGTACCAGGAGCTGGTATTTACTACCTCAGTGACTGTACCAGGAGCTGGTATTTACTACCTCAGACAGTGACTGTACCAGGAGCTGGTGTTTACTACCTCAGACAGTGACTGTACCAGGAGCTGGTATTTACTACCTCAGACAGTGACTGTACCAGGAGCTGGTATTTACTACCTCAGACAGTGACTGTACCAGGAGCTGGTGTTTACTACCTCAGACAGTGACTGTACCAGGAGCTGGTATTTACTACCTCAGACAGTGACTGTACCAGGAGCTGGTATTTACTACCTCAGACAGTGACTGTACCAGGAGCTGGTATTTACTACCTCAGACAGTGACTGTACCAGGAGCTGGTATTTACTACCTCAGTGACTGTACCAGGAGCTGGTATTTACTACCTCAGACAGTGACTGTACCAGGAGCTGGTTTTTACTACCTCAGACAGTGACTGTACCAGGAGCTGGTATTTACTACCTCAGACAGTGACTGTACCAGGAGCTGGTATTTACTACCTCAGACAGTGACTGTACCAGGAGCTGGTATTTACTACCTCAGACAGTGACTGTACCAGGAGCTGGTATTTACTACCTCAGTGACTGTACCAGGAGCTGGTATTTACTACCTCAGACAGTGACTGTACCAGGAGCTGGTGTTTACTACCTCAGACAGTGACTGTACCAGGAGCTGGTATTTACTACCTCAGACAGTGACTGTACCAGGAGCTGGTATTTACTACCTCAGACAGTGACTGTACCAGGAGCTGGTATTTACTACCTCAGTGACTGTACCAGGAGCTGGTATTTACTACCTCAGACAGTGACTGTACCAGGAGCTGGTATTTACTACCTCAGACAGTGACTGTACCAGGAGCTGGTATTTACTACCTCAGACAGTGACTGTACCAGGAGCTGGTATTTACTACCTCAGACAGTGACTGTACCAGGAGCTGGTATTTACTACCTCAGACAGTGACTGTACCAGGAGCTGGTATTTACTACCTCAGACAGTGACTGTACCAGGAGCTGGTATTTACTACCTCAGTGACTGTACCAGGAGCTGGTATTTACTACCTCAGACAGTGACTGTACCAGGAGCTGGTGTTTACTACCTCAGACAGTGACTGTACCAGGAGCTGGTATTTACTACCTCAGACAGTGACTGTACCAGGAGCTGGTATTTACTACCTCAGACAGTGACTGTACCAGGAGCTGGTATTTACTACCTCAGACAGTGACTGTACCAGGAGCTGGTATTTACTACCTCAGTGACTGTACCAGGAGCTGGTATTTACTACCTCAGACAGTGACTGTACCAGGAGCTGGTATTTACTACCTCAGACAGTGACTGTACCAGGAGCTGGTATTTACTACCTCAGACAGTGACTGTACCAGGAGCTGGTATTTACTACCTCAGTGACTGTACCAGGAGCTGGTATTTACTACCTCAGACAGTGACTGTACCAGGAGCTGGTGTTTACTACCTCAGACAGTGACTGTAGCAGGAGCTGGTATTTACTACCTCAGACAGTGACTGTACCAGGAGCTGGTATTTACTACCTCAGACAGTGACTGTACCAGGAGCTGGTATTTACTACCTCAGACAGTGACTGTACCAGGAGCTGGTATTTACTACCTCAGTGACTGTACCAGGAGCTGGTATTTACTACCTTAGACAGTGACTGTACCAGGAGCTGGTATTTACTACCTCAGACAGTGACTGTACCAGGAGCTGGTATTTACTACCTCAGACAGTGACTGTACCAGGAGCTGGTATTTACTACCTCAGACAGTGACTGTACCAGGAGCTGGTATTTACTACCTCAGTGACTGTACCAGGAGCTGGTATTTACTACCTCAGACAGTGACTGTACCAGGAGCTGGTGTTTACTACCTCAGACAGTGACTGTACCAGGAGCTGGTATTTACTACCTCAGACAGTGACTGTACCAGGAGCTGGTATTTACTACCTCAGTGACTGTACCAGGAGCTGGTATTTACTACCTCAGACAGTGACTGTACCAGGAGCTGGTGTTTACTACCTCAGACAGTGACTGTACCAGGAGCTGGTATTTACTACCTCAGACAGTGACTGTACCAGGAGCTGGTATTTACTACCTCAGACAGTGACTGTACCAGGAGCTGGTATTTACTACCTCAGACAGTGACTGTACCAGGAGCTGGTATTTACTACCTCAGTGACTGTACCAGGAGCTGGTATTTACTACCTCAGACAGTGACTGTACCAGGAGCTGGTATTTACTACCTCAGACAGTGACTGTACCAGGAGCTGGTATTTACTACCTCAGTGACTGTACCAGGAGCTGGTATTTACTACCTCAGACAGTGACTGTACCAGGAGCTGGTATTTACTACCTCAGACAGTGACTGTACCAGGAGCTGGTATTTACTACCTCAGTGACTGTACCAGGAGCTGGTATTTACTACCTCAGACAGTGACTGTACCAGGAGCTGGTATTTACCACCTAAAAATTTCACCTCTCCTGTGTTTCCTTACTGTCATGTTTACACCTGTGTGTGTGTGTGTGTGTGTGTGTGTGTGTGTGTGTGTACTCACCTATTTGTACTCACCTATTTGTGGTTGCAGGGGTCGAGTCTTAGCTCCTGGCCCCGCCTCTTCACCGGTTGCTACTGGGCCCTCTCTCTCCCCGCTCCATGTGTGTGTGTGTGTGTGTGTGTGTGTGTGTGTGTATATATATATATATATATATATATATATATATATATATATATATATATATATATATATATATATATAATTTATGAACTTGTATGAAAAAATCAATATTTATAAATTAATTTTGTATTTTTTAAATGGAAATAGGATAACTTAAGGTTTTTCTTTGGACGCCATTTGAATTTTAAATCATACTAAAACATTTATCATCACTTGTTCTTCAGCTGTATTTCCAGAATGACACAAACATTATCATTCATTGATGATGAACTTAACCCTTAATAACATTGATGATGTTTGTGTCACCTGACTTACAACGTGCAGGCACAGTACTTCCTCTACAACTAAAGTCTGACTGATAGAGGCTTAGCTTCTGGGTGAAAATGTTTTCCTGAGAGCCTGCCGGCTTATTAGGAGGAAGTTGTAAGGGTCTGCCATGTTGCTGTATTTAAACGTGTTGTGTGTCCCTGAGGATGAGAGTAGCACTATCTTCAGAGTCACGGTATTGGCCATTTGTAGAGGAGCACCTGTAGTTGGATTTTTTCTGCTTATTATCCATTGCGAGGAGCACGGTGACTGCGTCTGGACGCTTCTGGCTGCCATCACATCTGCATAACAGGTTGCTTGCCTTGTGCTGCCCACCGAGCTCTGACGTGGCCTCTGTTAATGATATTGCTAACTTGTTGCTGGCTTGCATTCTTTTCCTGTGTTTTATGGTAGATGAGACCATTGAGGCAGCTACACTTGTGTTGGGTCAGGATAGTAGTGGCGAGGGAGAGAACAAATGTTCTGAGAGTCGAACCTTTGATGTTTGTGAAAGGTGCTTGATCTAAGAAACTGGAGTTGATTTGTCCTATTTTTGTATCTAGTTTGATTGCCTTCAGTTACGTAGGGTGAGATGAGTGTACGGGGAGGAGTTTGGGCAGGAGTTACCAGGGCCAGGAGACGAAGTGTCTAACACACTCAGGCATGGTAGAGCAGTCTTCATTGTAGTACCACTCTAGTGGGAATATTGTTTATAGTGTTCCTAAAACTGTCTGCAGCAGACAGTGAGGATGTGTTGCAGGATTAGCCGGAAGCCATAAAAGAAGCTTTGAAGTACTCACTGAAGAGATGGTTGGAACTCTGACAAGCCGGTGCTAAAGCCACTGGCTTGAACAATCCTTCACTCGACCAGTTGTTTACAGTCGAGGCATAACCATTTATGTATGCCAGCTAGGCATGTTAGGTAATACAATCTTTCTGTATTATGCTATTTACTTCTTCCATTGCACTCCCACACACCCCTCTCACCTCATTCACCCTCTCATTCCTCCGCCTATCTTACCTTCCCCCGCCTATCTTACCTTCCCCATTCCATCCACCCTGCTAATCTTTCTCTTCTCCCGCAGATACTGACGACAGCGATATGGAAGGGACGCTTTCCAACCTCTCCCGCCAGGTGATGCGGCCTCCAGGGTGCTCCGGCAAGGCCAAGCGAGGCCACCTCTGCTTCGACGCCTCCTTCGAGACAGGTGAGGCCAGAGTGTGGTGCCTGTGGAGTCCTGCAGGTAACGGACAGCAATAATGTCGTTGATCGGGTAACCACGAAGAAAGGCTGGCTTCATGCCGGGATAATAGGGTAAGAGGGAGCGAGGGGAAAGAGGAGGTAGATGCATTTTTTACAAATAATATTAATTAGGTACACTGAATATCCTTTACCCAACACTTCAATGCTTCCAGCAGGACTGGAGTGTTATCTTACCCAGGATACAACATCCCAGCAGGACTGGAGTGTTCTAACAGTTTTTTCCATAGATGCGACCCACAACAGTGGGCTAAACGCAGGTACGTATTTTTACTGCTAGGTGGAGAGGCAGCCGAAGGGAGAGAAAACTTGGTTTTATGTTTCACTGTGTGTGTGTGTGTGTGTGTGTGTGTGTGTGTGGATGGATAGGGGGGGGAGGAGGGAGAATAATTGTAGCACACACGAATGGTATACAATTAACCGAGGACAATATCAGCACTAATAATGGTTGTCAGTTAACACGGGGTAATGCCACCAACAATACTGCTGGCAACAATAACACACTGTTGTAGCCACATTACACGAGATGTATTGCACACACACCAAGAGGCAAACTATTACCTTCTCTCACATATTGCTCACACAGATCGGGGTCTGCATCTCTTAGAATACATGTGGGTCATTCAGCGGAAGGATAAACGAGGGCTCAATCCTTCGTCAGCTCGCTGCGGCAGTCTGAGGTTATCCAGGATGTTGGTTAATGCAATACATAGGGCCAGCACCGAGAAGTTTTTCTGGAAATACACTTCCCTCTCTCTACATGGAATGACAACACAGTAAATTGTATCTTACGAATCTGTTAGAGTTGCCACAAAGTATTGAAAACGAAGCTTTGGAGAGGGATGTCTAGACTACATCTTCCAGACTGTAAGACAGCATTTGACAGTGTAACGTCCGAGGCTAGTAAAAGACTCATGCTTTGAGGAACCTTAACAAAACATTTAATTAAGACATTATATGCTACTTATGTTCATGTGTGAGTATGCAGAGCCAGCATGAAACCCGCACCTGGCCAAGCATATTCAGTAGCACGAGAAGAATCAAACGTTAGTCACTAGACATGGTAGCAAGACTGAAGGGAATGAACTACGAGGAGAAACTTAGGAGACGCCCAGACCTCTGCAACACAATTGTCATCAAAGAGTTATTAAGTTATAGCGTGAATTAAGGAAAGATCCTGGACTTCACCTTACGAAACAGACAAAGAAAATGTGATAGTAATTATGGAAAAGGTAGATTATAGTGGAAAAATGAACATGTTATTAGAAGACAGGGAAACTTAAGTGCCCCTTAAGGAACTCATCCTAACAATACTACAAGATAGGAGACCAGCAGCTGATGATTATAACAGAAAATACTCGGGTGCTAGATAGTGGGTAAGAGAGGCAGCCTGCTAGAGATGACTCATGACACACAGATGCCAGTGAAAGGAAGATGAGCAACATGGACGTAAAGACACACGGGACCAGGAGCTGCGACTTGACCCCTGCAACCACAAATAGGTGAACACACACAAGAAAGGTTAAGGGAAATCGACCTGACGACACTGGAGGACAGGAGGGTTAGGGGAGACATGATAACGACATACAAAATACTGCGTGGAATAGACAAGGTGGACAGAGACAGGATGTTCCAGAGATGGGACAAAGGAACAAGGGGTCGCATTTGGAAGTTGAAGACTCAGATGAGTCAAAGGGATGTTAGGAAGTATTTCTTTAGTCATACAGTAGTCAGGAAGTGGAATAGCCTAGCATGTGAGGTAGTGGAGGCAGTAACTATACATAGCTTTAAGATGAGGTATGATAAAGCTCATGGAGCAGGGAGAGAGGATCTAGTAGCACTCAGCTTCTGGCCCCGCCTCTTCACTGAGTGTCGATCCCTGCAACCACAATTAGGTGAGTACACACACACACACACACACACACACACACACACACACACACACACACACACACACACACACACACACACACACACGCACGCACGCGCGAGAGAGCGCGCCTCCTTCCTAAAACAAACTTTGCCTCGTCCTCATAATTAGTTTTTAAGTTTATAATCGACGACACACCATGCAATAGCCACAGAAGCGGCAACACCATCAGACGCATCAGCCACAGCCGCAATTCTCCCACCGTTCTCTAGTCTGATTTCTGTCATGCGCCGTGTGTGTGTGTCAGGGGTGTGGGGCACGATGTGCCCCGAGTGTGTCAGGGGTGTGGGGCACAATGTTTCCTTGTAAGACACACTGCGGGTTATGGCATTTTATCACGAAGTTTCGTCCACCAGGAAATAGTCTCTGGTGGATGAAACGTCTTGCCAGTAAAATGCCACGACCTACATTGTCTTGATGTTGTCGGTATACTCTACACTGAAAGTCGATAACCATAATGTTTAAAGGGGTGGACCGGTAAGCCAGTAGAAGGCCTTGGTCAGATGACAAAGCTCCAGCTGAGAGTCATTATATGACCAAGACTCGCGTCAGGAAACACTTGCCCTGTTTCCTGATAAATCTTACCTAACCTAACTCTACCATTCCACAGCCTTTATGTTCTTGTTCTCAAACTGATTCACATCTCTTATGTGGGTCCATAACCTCGCCTGCCATGGTAGTCAGGAATATTGTTTATAGATCTATGTGTGGGGGGGGGGGTTCTTGAAAACTGAACTTCACTAGTCACCGTCCAAGTGTCTGGAAGACTTCCTCTCTCTCCTGTCTTTCACTGTAGACTCTTACATAGTGTTTCTTACATGTGTATACTCTGAATAAGAGTGTTGCACTTCCAATAATATCGAGGATGAAGAATTAGACGCATGTGCAACATGCGTCTTTATTTGTAGACGTTTCGCCATCCAGTGGCTTTATCAATACAAATTCAAGGACATACTTAGAAGATTGTAGAACTACATACAAAAAGATGAGGTAATCAGTCCCTCAGCCTTGGAGTTGTGAAGAGTACCGTAGTCTTGGAGAATACGGTACTCGTCACCGTAGTCTTGAATACGGTACTCGTCACCGTAGTCTTGAAGACTACGGTACTCGTCACCGTAGTCTTGAATACGGTACTCGTCACCGTAGTCTTGAAGACTACGGTACTCGTCACCGTAGTCTTGAAGACTACGGTACTCGTCAAGGTAGTCTTGGAGAATACGGTACTCGTCACCGTAGTCTTGAAGACTACGGTACTCGTCACCGTAGTCTTGAATACGGTACTCGTCACCGTAGTCTTGAAGAATACGGTACTCGTCACTGTAGTCTTGAAGAATACGGTACTCGTCACCGTAGTCTTGAAGAATACGGTACTCGTCACCGTAGTCTTGAAGAATACGGTACTCGTCACCGTAGTCTTGAAGAATACGGTACTCGTCACCGTAGTCTTGAAGAATACGGTACTCGTCACCGTAGTCTTCAAGAATACGGTACTCGTCACCGTAGTCTTCAAGACTACGGTACTCGTCACCGTAGTCTTCAAGACTACGGTACTCGTCACCGTAGTCTTCAAGACTACGGTACTCGTCACCGTAGTCTTCAAGACTACGGTACTCGTCACCGTAGTCTTCAAGAATACGGTACTCGTCACCGTAGTCTTCAAGACTACGGTACTCGTCACCGTAGTCTTGGAGAATACGGTACTCGTCACCGTAGTCTTGGAGAATACGGTACTCGTCACCGTAGTCTTGGAGAATACGGTACTCGTCACCGTAGTCTTGGAGAATACGGTACTCGTCACCGTAGTCTTGGAGAATACGGTACTCGTCACCGTAGTCTTGAAGAATACGGTACTCGTCACCGTAGTCTTGGAGAATACGGTACTCGTCACCGTAGTCTTGGAGAATACGGTACTCGTCACCGTAGTCTTCAAGACTACGGTACTCGTCACCGTAGTCTTCAAGACTACGGTACTCGTCACCGTAGTCTTCAAGAATACGGTACTCGTCACCGTAGTCTTCAAGACTACGGTACTCGTCACCGTAGTCTTGGAGAATACGGTACTCGTCACCGTAGTCTTGGAGAATACGGTACTCGTCACCGTAGTCTTGGAGAATACGGTACTCGTCACCGTAGTCTTGGAGAATACGGTACTCGTCACCGTAGTCTTGGAGAATACGGTACTCGTCACCGTAGTCTTGGAGAATACGGTACTCGTCACCGTAGTCTTGGAGAATACGGTACTCGTCACCGTAGTCTTCAAGACTACGTTACTCGTCACCGTAGTCTTGGAGAATACGGTACTCGTCACCGTAGTCTTGGAGAATACGGTACTCGTCACCGTAGTCTTGAAGAATACGGTACTCGTCACCGTAGTCTTGGAGAATACGGTACTCGTCACCGTAGTCTTGGAGAATCGGTACTCGTCACCGTAGTCTTGGAGAATACGGTACTCGTCACCGTAGTCTTGAAGACTACGGTACTCGTCACCGTAGTCTTCAAGACAACATTTTTCGTCTGGTACTCAGCTGATTCTGGAAATGCTTCCAAACCTGTTTAAGTTCTTACATACATTTTTGTGCAAAACAACCACTGAAAAAAAGTAGTGAAATTCCAAGCTCTTTCGTGATTTCTCACATTATCAAGGACCTGTATATTGTTTGCATATTGTAATATTACCTGTTTACTGTGATCTTATTGCACACATTGTTGTGTACAAGAGAGATGTACATGCGAGTACATGGTAATGACAGACAGCAGAGGACTTGGACGTCCACATCAAGGCTGTCTGCTAGGAGGAACTATGTACTTCTACCTAGATTAAGAACTGTTGTGTATTATCTAGGTGTACGAGTCAGGGATGAAGAAAGAGAGAGAGAGTAATGTGGTCACGGAGTGAAGTTCGTCATATGCCAGCGAGGGGCCGCCGTGCCAAGGGAGGGGAGGTACCGTGCCCAGGGAAGGGGCACCGTGCCCACCACCTCCGCTATATTCTCACTGGCTAAATTATCCCCACGTAAAGTCAGCCACCGATTTATGGTCAAAGTTGTGATCCTCGTGATTTCCAACTTTTTTTTCCCCGTCTCTCAAGTTGTGCGGCTAACAAGAGTGGAACCATGTATGGTTCTCTCCTCCTCCCCTCTTTTTCACCTCTCTAACCTTCCTCCTCCTCCTCCTCCTGACTACCCTACTCCATCTCTCCCTTTTTCTCCCTTCCTTTACCTTCCGTTCCTCACTCCATCGCTCCCTCCCACCCCCCATTCCCCTCTCTCCATCTTTGCCACCATCCTCCGTCATTTACCTCTTTCCCATCTTCTCTCATCACCACAACCTCTCTCCTCAATCCCTCACTGTCTCTCTTCCCACTCTCTTCATTTCCGTTTCATCTAATCTGTGTGTGTGTGTGTGTGTGTGTGTGTGTGTGTGTGTGTGTGTGTGTGTGTGTGTGTGTGTGTGTGTGTCCTACATTCACACTGTACTTGACAGTGTTGGGGGAGGAGCAGCGTATAGGAATTCATTATTTGACTGCAGTTATGAGGGAGGAGGGAAATAACTTAACCCCATTAGGTAGGGATAAGGGTTAAAGGAGTCCCATTAGGTAATGGAGTGGGGGTAGACTGGGCCCCTCCCAGTTAGGAGCGTCACCCTGCCATAATTCTGGGTAGGTAGTCCCCTGGGCAAGTCCCTCATTGTCCACGCTAGCTAGGGTACAGTTTAGTTCAGTAATTCCACGGAGATGGCAGCACTACTGTACCCCGACGAGCCTCGTTCCCTCCAATTTAAAACACAATTACATTCCGGGGTCTGGGTTTCCCCCCTTATTATTTAACTTGATTATTGCACTTCTATTGATGCTATTTTTCCGCTGTCAATTTTTTCCCCTCGCAGAACGGATAAGAGGGAAAAAAAGCAATGTTTCTGGTATGGCCGTGTACACTGTGAAAGATACACGGGTCCTTGTATACATCCAACAGTGTGAGAAATACACCAACCTGCAGCTGTGTGTAACCCACCAACCTGCAGCTGTGTGTAACCCACCAACCTGCAGCTGTGTGTAACCCACCAACCTGCAGCAGTGTCTAACCCACCAACCTACAGCAGTGTCTAACCCACCAACCTACAGCAGTGTGTAACCCACCAACCTACAGCAGTGTCTAACCCACCAACCTACAGCACTGTCTAACCCACCAACCTACAGCAGTGTCTAACCCACCAACCTACAGCACTGTCTAACCCACCAACCTACAGCAGTGTCTAACCCACCAACCTACAGCATTGTCTAACCCACCAACCTACAGCATTGTCTAACCCACCAACCTACAGCAGTGTCTAACCCACCAACCTACAGCACTGTCTAACCCACCAACCTACAGCAGTGTCTAACCCACCAACCTACAGCAGTGTCTAACCCACCAACCTACAGCATTGTCTAACCCACCAACCTACAGCAGTGTCTAACCCACCAACCTACAGCATTGTCTAACCCACCAACCTACAGCATTGTCTAACCCACCAACCTACAGCAGTGTCTAACCCACCAACCTACAGCATTGTCTAACCCACCTACCTACAGCAGTGTTTAACCCACCAACCTACAGCAGTGTTTAACCCACCAACCTACAGCAGTGTCTAACCCACCAACCTACAGCAGTGTTTAACCCACCAACCTACAGCAGTGTCTAACCCACCAACCTACAGCAGTGTTTAACCCACCAACCTACAGCAGTGTTTAACCCACCAACCTACAGCAGTGTCTAACCCACCAACCTACAGCAGTGTCTAACCCACCAACCTATAGCAGTGTTTAACCCACCAACCTACAGCAGTGTCTAACCCACCAACCTACAGCAGTGTTTAACCCACCAACCTACAGCAGTGTCTAACCCACCAACCTACAGCAGTGTCTAACCCACCAACCTACAGCAGTGTTTAACCCACCAACCTACAGCAGTGTCTAACCCACCAACCTACAGCAGTGTTTAACCCACCAACCTACAGCAGTGTCTAACCCACCAACCTACAGCAGTGTCTAACCCACCAACCTACAGCAGTGTCTAACCCACCAACCTACAGCAGTGTTTAACCCACCAACCTACAGCAGTGTCTAACCCACCAACCTACAGCAGTGTCTAACCCACCAACCTACAGCAGTGTCTAACCCACCAACCTACAGCAGTGTCTAACCCACCAACCTACAGCACTGTCTAACCCACCAACCTACAGCAGTGTTTAACCCACCAACCTACAGCATTGTCTAACCCACCAACCTACAGCATTGTCTAACCCACCAACCTACAGCATTGTCTAACCCACCAACCTACAGCAGTGTCTAACCCACCAACCTACAGCAGTGTCTAACCCACCTACCTACAGCAGTGTCTAACCCACCAACCTACAGCACTGTCTAACCCACCAACCTACAGCAGTGTTTAACCCACCAACCTACAGCAGTGTCTAACCCACCAACCTACAGCAGTGTCTAGCCCACCAACCTACAGCAGTGTCTAACCCACCAACCTACAGCAGTGTCTAACCCACCAACCTACAGCAGTGTCTAACCCACCAACCTACAGCAGTGTCTAACCCACCAACCTACAGCAGTGTCTAACCCACCAACCTACAGCAGTGTCTAACCCACCAACCTACAGCAGTGTCTAACCCACCAACCTACAGCAGTGTCTAACCCACCAACCTACAGCAGTGTCTAACCCACCAACCTACAGCACTGTCTAACCCACCAACCTACAGCAGTGTTTAACCCAGTGACGTGTACTTAGCTCTGTGAAGACCTGTTTGTGTGCTCTCTGTGAATCTGAACCAGGATGCCCTCTCTTGAGCAACTTTACCAGCAGCTGAGAGAAGAGCTCAGAGTTGCTAAGATGGAGATACGGCGATTAACGGAGGAGAACAAGAGGATTCGTAGTAATCCTCCTGTTGTGAGTCCCCAGGTTAAGAGGGGAGCTTGGTCAGTGGCCGGGCAACATGGAACCAAGCTGAAGATCAAGAAAACGGTTGGAGAGGCAGAAACAACGAGAAACCAGAAGACTACCGTGGAAACTTCCAACCCATTCTCGGTGCTACCTGACGAATGTGAGTGTTCTACTGGGAATGCCACAACGAGCACCAAAGAAGCATTGGCAGACGTGAGTGAGACATCCCTAGAAACCCCAACGAAGACCATCGAGAACGTCTTGACGAATTCTACAAGTGGTGTAATGCTACCTGGCGAATGTGAGTCGACTACTCGGAGCATCACGACGGACGACGCCAAGGAAGGTAAAAACATTGTTGTTGTTGGGGATAGCCAGATTAGGTACATGGATAGGGCATTCTGCTTGAAGGATAGGAGTAGGAGGCAGAGAGTGTGTTTTCCTGGGGCTGGGATGAAGGATATTGTTAGCCGTCTGGATGACATCATGAGAGGTAATGGGAGCAATCCTATTATCTGTCTCAGTGCTGGAGGCAACGATGTTGGCAGACGTAGGAGTGAGGACCTGATTAGCAGGTATAGGTCAGCAATAGAGATAATTAGGAGGAAGGGTGGGAAACCTGTCATATGTGGCATTTTGCCAAGGAGAGGAGTTGGAAATGAATGGTTGTCCAGAGCAATTGGTGTCAATTGCTGGCTGGACAAATACTGTAAGGAAAATGCGGTAACATTCATTGACAACTGGGACCTCTTCTATGGCAGAAATGACATGTATGCCAGGGATGGGGTTCACTTATCTAGGTGTGGGGTGGGAGCACTGGCCAACGCAGTGGAGGGAGCTGTTAGGTCTTTAAACTAGGAATAGTTAGTGGTATGGGTTTTTGCGGGAAAACTGTGAAGTCTCAGGGTAGTAATATGAGTACTAGGAGAACTAGTAATAGGCAAAATGAGGTGGATATTGGAAAGCCAGTGGCACTAATTGACAAGGACAGTAATAGGTTTAGTGGAATAACAGAAAGGAGCAGGAAGGGTAAAGAGAGAGGAGGGTCTTTAAGTATTTATTACACAAATAGTCGCAGTGCTAGGAATAAGATGGACGAGTTGAGACTAGTTGCTAGTGCAGGTAACATAGATGTATTTGCCATTACTGAGACGTGGTTTAATTCAAAAAGTCGGGACATGCCTGCAGAATGTCACATTCAGGGTTTTAAATTGTTCCAAGTAGATAGAAGTATCGGGAAGGGGGGTGGGGTGGCATTGTATGTCCGAGATCGCTTGAACTGTTGCATAAAAACGGGTATTAAGTCTGAAGTAACACATACAGAGTCTGTTTGGATAGAATTTTCAGAGGGGCATGAAAAATTAACTTTAGGTGTGATATACCGTCCCCCAAATTTAGATAGGGACCAGGGGAGACTACTATGGGAGGAAATTGTTAGGGCCACAAGGCACGATAATGTAGTAATTCTAGGAGACTTTAACTTTAGTCATATTGATTGGAATTTCTTGACTGGGAATTTAGAATCATACGACTTCTTAGAAGTAGTTCAGGATTGTTTTTTGAAGCAGTTTGTGACAGAACCTACAAGGGGTAATAACCTGCTTGACTTAGTTCTGGCAAACAATGAATCCCTTGTTAATAATTTAGAAGTTTCAGAGGAACTGGGTGCTAGCGACCACAAATCAATTACATTTAGAATTGAATGGAAGTATGATAGTAGGGATAACTCAGTAACAGTCCCAGATTTTCGCTTAGCAGATTACGATGGGCTTAGAGAACACTTATCATCTGTTGACTGGGGTAACGAAGAGAGCTATCAATATGACAGTTTTCTGAACACAATACATGCTGCTCAAAGAACGTTTATCCCTTATAAAGAAATTAGATCAAATAGAAATGACCCAAAATGGATGAATAATAGGCTGAAATATCTACTAGGGCATAAGAAAGGAATTTATAGGCGTATCAAAAGAGGCGAGGGTCATCTTATGAATCAGTATATTGACATTAAGAGGGACATTAAAAAGGGGATAAGAAAAGCTAAAAGGGACTATGAAATTAAAGTTGCTAGGGATTCTAAAACTAACCCAAAAAGTTTTTTCCAGGTATATAGAACAAAAGTCAGAGATAAGATAGGTCCCCTTAAAAATAACTATGGGCATCTTACTGACAAAGAGAATGAAATGTGCTCGATTTTAAATAATTATTTTCTCTCGGTTTTTACACAGGAAGACACTAATAATATTCCGGTAATTAATTTTTATAGTGGGCCAGAAGAAGATAAATTATGTAACATCACAGTCACTAGTGAAATGGTTGTGAAGCAGATAGACCGACTGAAGCAAAATAAGTCACCGGGTCCTGATGAGGTTTTTTCAAGGGTTCTAAAGGAATGCAAAATGGAAGTCTGTGAACCATTAACTAATATTTTTAATTTATCTCTTCAAACAGGTGTAGTGTCTGATATGTGGAAGATGGCTAATGTAATTCCTATTTTTAAAACAGGGGACAAGTCGTTACCGTCAAATTACCGCCCAATAAGCCTGACCTCAATTGTAGGCAAATTACTAGAGTCAATTATAGCTGAAATTATAAGAAGCCATCTCGATAAGCATAGCTTGATTAATGATACTCAGCATGGATTCACAAGAGGCCGGTCTTGTCTAACTAATTTATTAACTTTCTTCAGTAAAGCTTTTGAGGCTGTTGACCACGATAAAGAATTTGATATTATTTACTTAGATTTTAGTAAGGCATTTGATAGAGTTCCGCACCAAAGACTGTTGAAGAAAGTAGCAGCTCATGGCATTGGGGGAAGAGTGCTCTCGTGGATCGAATCATGGCTCACAGACAGGAAGCAGAGAGTGTCCATAAATGGGGTTAAATCCGAGTGGGGATCAGTAACAAGTGGCGTTCCACAGGGATCAGTCTTGGGCCCGTTGTTGTTTATAATATATATCAATGATCTTGATGAAGGAATTACTAGTGATATGAGCAAATTCGCCGATGACACGAAGATAGGTAGGATAATTGATTCAAACGTAGATGTTAGGGAACTTCAGGAGGATTTAGACAAACTCTACTCTTGGTCAGAAAAGTGGCAGATGCAGTTCAATGTAGATAAATGCAAGGTTCTGAAGCTCGGGAGTGTCCATAACCCTAGCACTTATAAGTTAAATAATGTAGAACTTAGCCATACAGATTGCGAAAAGGACTTGGGGGTTATGGTAAGCAGCAACCTTAAACCAAGACAGCAATGCCTAAGCGTACGTAATAAGGCAAATAGATTACTGGGATTTATATCAAGAAGTGTAAGCAACAGAAGTCCAGAGGTCATACTGCAGCTTTATACATCATTAGTAAGGCCTCACCTAGATTATGCAGCTCAATTCTGGTCTCCATATTACAGAATGGACATAAATTCGTTAGAAAACATTCAGCGTAGGATGACTAAATTAATACATAGCATTAGAAATCTTCCTTATGAAGAAAGATTGAAGACTCTTAAGTTACATTCACTTGTTAGACGAAGAATGAGGGGAGACCTGATCGAAGTGTATAAGTGGAAGATAGGTATTAATAAAGGGGATATTAACAAGGTCTTGAGGATATCTCTCCAAGAGAGAACCCGCAGTAATGGATTTAAATTAGATAAGTTTAGATTTAGAAAGGACATAGGAAAGTATTGGTTTGGAAATAGGGTAGTTGATGAGTGGAACAGTCTACCTAGTTGGGTTATTGAGGCTAGGACTTTGGGTAGTTTCAAATTTAGGTTGGATAAGTACATGAGTGGGAGGGGTTGGATTTGAGTGGGACTTGCACATCGGAGCTTGTTTCTTGGGTGGCATTGAAAATTGGGTTGGTCAAATGTTTGTTAGTGGGATGAATTGTAAAGGACCTGCCTAGTATGGGCCAACAGGCCTGCTGCAGTGTTCCTCCTTTCTTATGTTCTTATGTTCTTATAAAGTTGTCTAACTGTTGCATATGTGTCTTACCTCCCGCAGGTGTAACAGCTGAAGAAAGTTATGCACACGACATCTTAGATACCTTAGATCAAGCTATTTTATTTCACATAACTTTGAGCAAGGTTAGGTTGCCAAGTTAACTCGTGGGCCAAAAAAAAAAAAATGTAAAATTTCTCTTCCGGAAATTTGCATAATTTATTTTTTGTGAGGGGGGGGGAAGATGGAGGGGGAGGGGGAGGCTTCCACTGGTACCCACAACTTATACTGTTGAATTTACAGGCGAAGACCTGCTAACCTACATGAGCTTATTACAGGATATTAACCTGCCTCAGCTCTGCATGACAATCACACCATCTTACAATCCCCCAGTGTGACAATCACACCATCTTACAATCCCCCAGTGTGACATACCATCCCCCAGTGTAACACACCATTTTACAATCCCCCAGTGTGACAATCACACCTTACAATCACCCAGTGTGACACCATCTTACAATCACCCAGTGTGACACCATCTTACAATCACCCAGTGTGACACCATCTTACAATCCCCCAGTGTGACAATCACACCATCTTACAATCCCCCAGTGTGACAATCACACCATCTCTCAGCACAAACTTTTCCTCTTATCTCAGGATCACAAACTTTGTGACTGGAATTTTTCCACTTTTTCTCATTCTTTCAGTGTCAATTTTTGAGGCTGCTGCCTCATTCTTCTCTCTACCTGTCTCTTCTATTAAATTTATCTGAATTATGTTAATGAACTCTTGCTTTTTCTCCTCCTTCCCTCACTACAATATATATATATATGTATATATATATATATATATATATATATATATATATATATATGTTGTGCCGAATAGGTAAAACTTGCTATTTTGGCTTAAATAGCGACGTTCTCCTTGCAGAATAAGGCAAGCGAAAATTTGCGTATGCAGTAATTTCGCAAAAAAATCATTCTGAACCTAACGAAAAAAAATATATTTCATTGTTTTTGTTTATTATTAAATTATTGTAAACTTATCTAAAATATATTTAGCTGGATTAGGCCAAATTAAATTGCGTTTGTTATAATAAGGCTAAGTAAGTTTTCTAAGGTTCTTTTGGTACAAAATTATTAATTTTTACATTAACATAAATGAAAAAGAATATATCTTAAAACGTATAAGAGAAAATTTTCGAAAAGACTTAATTTTAATTGAGTTCTTGCTAACTGACTAACTTGCTCTGGTTCTTTCTTTGTTCTTTATTTATATCCTCACGATCCTCTTCAGGAGGCATAACTCAATCTTTATTAGTACTGTAGTTAGGTTCGTCAACCCTACTAATCATTGCATAATTCTCGCTCTTAACACTTTTGTTTTTTACTTACAAACATCTCTGTTTAATTCATTACAAAGTGTATAAATGCATGATAATGACACACAATCCGCGTGTCTATCAGAATGACTCGCCAATCTTTAATCATTCTCCTTCAAAACCCCCGGAGCTTAACTTCCCCAAGGTGGGAGTGTCCAATCTGGATTAAGACGCACGAAAAGAAGCGTTTTTTCGTGAGGCAGATCTTAATTAACCCATGATAAGTACATCCTGGGATTACAGTGTCTAATCTTAAATGATCTTGGGGGGGGGGACGTCTCTCTCAACATAATAAATTTTCATTTCTTTTGAGACTTGGCCTTTCAGTATTTATACCGGTTCTCAGGTGGTATTATAATGCATAGTTTTTCTCAATGCCCTATCGTGTTTTTAATTAGTGATTAATTGGGTTCCCTCTGGAATACAGTGTGTGTGTGTGTCTGTCCGTGTACTCACCTCACTTAATTGTGGTTGCAGGTGTGTGTGTGTGTGGTAATTGGCGGAAATAAGACTGATTCTCCACCACCTGATGTACTGAATGACATACCGTTCTACCGTTTACTCAATAATAATACTAATAATAATAAAATGATTATAAAGAGCAAGTAAATGGTCCAAGTCGGACCGAAACGTAGTCATAAGCTCCTCTCTATGTGTGGGTTATTTGTGGATTGATTGATTATAATACTGTGTGTATACAGGTAACTTGGGTCGTGTTGATTTCGTGGCTGAGTACGACTACGACCTCTTCATCAGACCTGACACTTGTAACCCACGATCAAGATTTTGGTTCAACTTCACTGTCGACAATGCTAAAGCAGACCAGGTATGTCTACCACACCTTCCTAACTACCCAGGTATGACTGTCTACAAAACCGTCCTAAATACCCAGGTATAACTGTCTACAACACCTTCCTAACTCACTCTCTTTATCCCGATCCACAAAATCAGATTGATCACCAAATATCATGAATGTTGTTGCAACTGTTTCTGAGACTATAAGCAATTAATTTTATACTTCCTTTCACCCCATCCACCATCCGCCACCAAGGTAATGTGACTCGGAAAACACCCTCACCATCACTCATTCAACAGTTACTTACCATGAAGTACGTGACCATCTCGATTCAAATTCCGCTCGGAACAGCAACACATCCCCACTGGAGGCACTGTACTTCCCATTGGAGAGAGTGGGGAGAGGGACTTGTGCTTTCCTCTCCTTGACACTAGCACCTACAAAATACACAATAGTTCTTAATCTAGGTAGAAGTTGATAGTTCTTCTCGGTGAGTACCATCAGTGTGGAGTTCCAACTCTTCTGCTTTCTGTATATCCTATGTACTTCTACGTAGTCCAGTGTACTCCCACGTATCCCGATATACTCTCCTGTGTTCCCATGTACTCCCATGTATTCACCATGTACTTCATGCACCTCCAAAATACACAATAGTTCTTAATCTAGGTAGAAGTTGATAGTTCTTCTCGGTGAGTACCATCAGTGTGGAGTTCCAACTCTTCTGCTTTCTGTATATCCTATGTACTTCTACGTAGTCCAGTGTACTCCCACGTATCCCGATATACTCTCCTGTGTTCCCATGTACTCCCATGTATTCACCATGTACTTCATGCACCTCCAAGACACGAATTCCAGCGAATCCTTTCCCCGACTCCCTTTATTAACATTACCTCGCTTACACTCCAGCACAACGTCAGATCCTCGAGCCCATTTGATCTTACTTATATAATATATATATATATATATATATATATATATATATATATATATATATATATATATATATATATATATATATATATATATATATATATACATACACATACACACATATACCCCTCGAGAGTATATGATGTTAGTGAGGGACTTTTAGCCCAAGGAATTGAACTTGCCTTGCCCCCTTATATCGAAGCTGAATGCCTTCCATTCTCCCCGTCCCCGGGAACTATATGACCCCCTACGGGTGTAGTGCTTGCTTTCCTCGTGAATGCAATAATAATTTCACTTCTGAGCTGAAGGAACATACGCAGTCCAGAACACATATCATATAACGCTAATCAAAGAAAATTGTGGAAGCAATGACGTTAAGAACTTTTGGAAAGCCCACATAGCATGAATCACATCGCTACACTTTATATAAGAAAAAACTACTCTCGTCTAAAAAAAAAAGACCAAAAATATATATGAAATACTGTCAAAGAATGAGTGAACACACAGTCAGCTGAGGACGACTTTTGATCTCAGAAAAATTGAAATTGGCTCCACAGACAGCCTGAGTGAGACAAAAAGTTAATGTGCCGGCAAATTGGAATTGTTGGAGAAAGCCTAGAGGGAGTGAGAGTAGCAGGAGGGAGGGAGGGAAGAGGAAATGGAGGATAAAGAAGTGGGACAAAGGAAATTTAGGACACGAAGGGAGGAGAGTATAATGAGAAGGGAGGAGAGGATAGCCAGGAATAAGGAAGGATAGGTGGAAGATAGATTGAAGGACAGATGAGGAATATTTACCTGGAGGTTTGCAAGTATAATTGAACCACGCATATTCTTCCACAATAATCTAGAATGTTGCAATTGTTGTAAACTCTAATGTTGCACTGATCCTGAAAACTAATATTCAGAAATCATTCCGGAAATCAGAAAAACCGTCCAGCAACCTAAAAATGTCCAGTAACCGTGAAAACTTTGGCTCCTTTTCCCAAAGCTGTTATGCAACACTTTGTTGCATCCATTGGTGTTTCACTTGCACGGCCTTGCTGTATTAGCCTTTAGTGTGTTGAAGAGGAAATTTAAAGCAACTGGGTGGAGCCGCTGGCCGATTGTGTTTAGGGAAGGACCCCCTTAATAACGCTGAGATTCCTTCATAAACCCACCATTAAAGACACTCAGAGCCAGACCCTGAGTGTGTCTGGGTCTGGCACCGAGTGTCTCAGAGTCTGGCCCAGAGACAAAAACAGCCATAGTTTATGAGTAACAAACAATAAATACAGCCATAGTTATGGTTTTGAAACAGTGTATGAACAGTCAGTATCACTCTTGTTCTGACCAACAAAGTAATAGTCTCTGGTTGTGACGAACAAATACCATATAAGACACTTTATGGAAGCAGAGTTGCGTGTGAAATGTGCCACTTTGAGCCGGACACTTACATTAAAGTGCCTCACTCTGGCATTACAGTATTGACTCGAGAACAGTTGCATGTACACCAAGTTTAATCACAGTCTTTAGGTATAAAAAAATTGGGCCGCGAAACGCGAGCAATGTAGTGAGAGTTTGACCTGAATTACTCCAGGACGCCATGCGATGCTTCTGTGTTTTGTGACACACACACACACACACACCCCACCCCACTTGGTATTACACTTATATGGGACCCCTAAACCCTCAGGGCCAGTCAATTCTTGTGGAAAGGGAGGTAACTAGGTTTGATGTAAAGGGAGGATAGTTGGAAATCCTCATCGGGATTATGGTACCTCATTTTTTAACGAGGTTAATAACTTCAACTTTTGAACGCTCTGTAAACTTACTAAGGATGTTTTCTCTTAACTTACTCTATTTTAGGTAAACTTTGGTTACATACACCTGCCAACGACGTGGATATTATATAAACGGTTAAGAAAACCAGTAAGTTCTCTAAACCATTTATATAATATCTGTCAGACATAGCAACATCTTGGTATCCTGATACAAGGAATTCTTCAGTGCTTGTCTAACATATATACATGACCTACTTCTACTAGTGGATTTTTCCACCGGTAACTCCGTCTACAACTGCTGCGCCTCGTCTAAGTTCCTTCACACGTATGCTGTACTTTTACCAAAACTGGTGGACTAGACATCTCTAGGCCGAGGGACTGATTACCTCAAATTCCTTCTCGTCTTCCCAGTATTGGACTGATGAAGCCACTGGCTGGCTAAACGATTCCTCCACAAAGATACCCAAGTGTTGCACAAGTGTTTTCATTGATCAACACTGTGGATGAACACAGCTAATGAAGACGTTCGAATGCGCACGCTAATTTATGATGCACCGGACATACATATCTTTTTTTTTCTTCTTCTTCTTCTTCTTCTTCTTGAAGTGTAAGATGTCTAGTGTATGCATGATAACTTTACTTAAATCTATGCTTTAAGGATTAAATTATTCCCAAGTGGTGGTGATGAAGAGGTGACATTCAGCCTTAATGACCCTTTTGTAGTTGATAGGCTTTAACCCCCCCCCCCCGTTAACAAACCTCTTGTTGTAACTGTTCCAGTGTTACAACTGCTGACAGTGACGTTACCTTCACTGTTACGGTGTTACAACTACTCACAGTGACGTTACCTTTTATTACAATAGAACAATGTATGATGGAGGTCTCAAGATGTAAGTACACAGTAACTACGTCCTGTGCTGGATAATTAGGAGACTCGTTGAGGGGTAACTATGCTGAAGGCTAATTTAAACTGATTTATTGGGGGAGGGGAGGGAGGGGAGTGAACATTTAAGCCAACCTCAGATCAATCCATCCTTCCTTCATTCCTTCCTTTCCTTCCACCTCAGATCCCCCCTTCCTACTCTCTCCCCCCCCCCTCTGTTTCTCACACACACGGTATATAATGTTCTGGGAACCACAAGAATCTTGCTTTCCAAAATCCATTGGTCAAAACTCTGGCGTGAGGTAACAGCAGCTGTTCATAACAGGTGAGCGCCAGAAATATCATCAGCGTGTCAACAAGGCAGAGTTGTGACGTGTCCCCAGAGCCTGCTGCTTGTCCTCGTTGCTGCCAGGGAGGCCAGGGGAAGGGAGGGAAGACACAAAGTAGGAATATGAAAGTGGGGAGAGGAAAGAGGGGATGGAGAGGGTGAGGCTTTTGTAAGTCTGATTTCTCCACACAGCGTCACACAATACACGCCACAACACAGCACAAATGCAACTCAAGTTTTTTCACTTATTCAGATTATTATTATTATTATCAAAAAGAAGCGCTAAGCCACAAGGGCTATACAGCTCACTTATTCAGAGTAATAACATCATACCCAACATGCAACATTCACCAATCACAGTCCAGGTTCTGGGTGATGTCGTGCATTAGTGTTACCTAACACATAATTTATTCACCAGTCATAGAACATTCAGTGTTCAGAAACATTCAGAACATGGGTGTAACAGTAGTAGTATATCTTGACAAATAGCTTACACTTACGAGTGTTCAGCACTGCTGGTCACTCAGGTACATTATGAGAGGAGATGCCAAGAATTGCTCGTCAATCAAGTACAGAGCGACAGTTCCCTAACATACCTCTCATACACTGACTTGAGCGAAACGTTTCTAAATATCTAAGAATCTCGGAGCAGCTCTCACTGCTCCTTGATTTACGAAAAAAAGAGTTAGGTGTATTGGGGTTATTATACTCTTAAAAAAATGCGTCAAACTTTTATAGGTCGTACAGTTGAATTGTGTCTGCTTATACGCGAACTATATTTACCTCCCAGTGTAAGTAACGACTGACGTTGTAAGACGTTGTTAAAGAGATGTATTGACCGGAGACGTGCGTGTACAACTGCGTTATATTTTAACGTCACGTCACAACGTTCCTGGAGCGAGTTTAGTGTCGTGTCAATTAGAGCGTCAGAGTCCACTCTTAGTGAGGTCTAGTGCCTCAGAGTGTTATAAATGATTTAAAACATCGACCGAGATTTATAAGGGTAACAATAACCAGGACTTGCCAACACCCTTCACTTACTGTCACGTTCACGAATAATGTGTGGCCGCTATACCATCCCAACACAAGTGTGGCCGCTATACCACCCCAACACAAGTGTGGCCGCTATACCACCCCAACACAAGTGTGGCCGCTATACCACCCCAACACAAGTGTGGCCGCTATACCATCCCAACACAAGTGTGGCCGCTATACCATCCCAACACAAGTGTGGTCACTATACCATCCCAACACAAGTGTGGTCACTATACCATCCCAACACAAGTGTGGTCACTATACCATCCCAACACAAGTGTGGTCACTATACCATCCCAACACAAGTGTGGCCGCTATACCATCCCAACACAAGTGTGGCCGCTATACCACCCCAACACAAGTGTGGCCGCTATACCACCCCAACACAAGTGTGGCCGCTATACCATCCCAACACAAGTGTGGCCGCTATACCATCCCAACACAAGTGTGGCCGCTATACCACCCCAACACAAGTGTGGCCGCTATACCATCCCAACACAAGTGTGGTCACTATGCCACCTGGACACAAGTGTGGTCACTATGCCACCTGGACACAAGTGTGGTCACTATGCCACCTGGACACAAGTGTGGTCACTATGCCACCTGGACACAAGTGTGGTCACTATACCACCCCAACACAAGTGAGGTCACTATAACACCCCAACACAAGTGAGGTCACTATACCACCCTAACACAAGTGAGATCACTGTACCACCTGGACACAAGTGTGGTCACTATACCATCCCAACACAAGTGTGGTCACTATACCACCCCAACACAAGTGTGGTCACTATGCCACCTGGACACAAGTGTGGTCACTATGCCACCTGGACACAAGTGTGGTCACTATGCCACCTGGACACAAGTGTGGCCACTATGCCACCTGGACACAAGTGTGGCCACTATGCCACCTGGACACAAGTGTGGCCACTATGCCACCTGGACACAAGTGTGGCCACTATGCCACCTGGACACAAGTGTGGTCACTATAACACCCCAACACAAGTGAGAACACTATGCCACCTGGACACAAGTGTGGTCACTATGCCACCTGGACACAAGTGTGGTCACTATGCCACCTGGACACAAGTGTGGCCACTATGCCACCTGGACACAAGTGTGGCCACTATGCCACCTGGACACAAGTGTGGCCACTATGCCACCTGGACACAAGTGTGGCCACTATGCCACCTGGACACAAGTGTGGCCACTATACCCCCCAGATACAGGGGATTTTCTTCATGTTTGTTTTCTTGATCTTAGGTCACGAAATTTGCTGTCCATATTTTGTATTCATTGTGCAAATTATTTTTCTGCTGGACAGTTGTGTCTGTGAGAGCCATGATCCCTGGTTGCTTTCCTCTTACGTTTTACTCCAGCGTCCTCATCAAAACTATTCTAACCTTCAATGAAAGCTACATAAGAAGTAACTGATCAAAGAAACAGTTTCATCGCGCCAGTTTCCCAGTGTGTGTACTCGCCTAATTGTGGCTGCAGGGGTAGAGTCATATCTCCTGGCCTCGACATTATGACAGGGAGTGTCCAGTACTGTTGTGTGGGGGCCTGTTGGATGTTCATATATATTAAGTAAATGTTAATGATAATTTCGTTAACAGCGTGCCATCTTTAACTTGGTCAACTTGCACAAGAGTCGTAACCTCTTCTGGGAAGGTCTCACCCCGCTGGTCCGTTCTACCTCCAGACCCAGATGGTGAGTACCTGCTGGTGTGAGTACCTGCTGGTATAGGTGAGTATATGATGGTGTAGGTGAGCACCTGCTGGTGTAGGGGGTACCTGCTGGTGTGAGTACCTGCTGGTATAGGTGAGTACCTGATGGTGTAGGTGAGTATATGATGGTGTAGGTGAGTATATGATGGTGTAGGTGAGTATATGATGGTGTAGGTGAGCACCTGCTGGTGTAGGTGAGTACCTGCTGGTGTGAGTACCTTCTGGTATAGGTGAGTACCTGATAATGTAGGTGAGCACCTGCTGGTGTAAGTAGCTGCTGGTTTAGGCGAGTACCTGCTGGTGTTGGTGAGCACCTGCTGGTGTAGGTGGGTACCTGCTGGTGTAGGTGGGTACCTGCTGGTATAGGCGAGTACCTGATAATGTAGGTGAGTATATGATGGTGTAGGTGAGCACCTGCTGGTGTAGGTGAGTACCTGCTGGTGTGAGTAGCTGCTGGTTTAGGCGAGTACCTGCTGGTGTTGGTGAGCACCTGCTGATGTAGGTGAGCACCTGCTGGTGTAGGTGAGCACCTGCTGGTGTTGGTGAGCACCTGCTGGTGTCATGTAGGGGGGTAATGATTGAATTGGATATAAGTGGGGAATATGGGAGTAGGGGCTTATGTAGGCAGGGGAGAGGCAGGCGAGGTGGTAGGAGTGAGATGATTAGCGGAGGTAGGTAGGTAATGACAGGTCAGTGGTGACCACCACGACACTCTCATTAACTCTACACTACTCACTAACATATGCCTCGCCCACTCTTCACTCATATATAAACATAATAAAACATAAGAAATAGGAATAGCTAATAACGGGGACAGTGAATATTACTATTCTACTCAAACACAGTTTATTATTAAGTCCTTGTACAATAATATATTTGGGAACAGGAGTACGTCATTGGTTTAGATAAATGGGATGGTATGTATAAGCAGTGAGACATGGAACACAATCAACTTGACCAAAATGAATATAACTTACAATATAGCACAGAGGACAGTTCACTACAGGAACTAAGCCACAGGTCCCAAGACCTACACAGCACGAGTACTGCGCCAAGCCAGTACTCTGCCCAGTGTCTCCAACAGTCTCCTCCAGAGACTTCAGCAGCCTTCTCCCGAGCCCTGCACCCCAGCAGCAGCTCCGCTCGAATCTCCCTACTCAGCTCTTCCTTGGGCTTTTATGGTGGTCCAAGCACCCTCCACAACCACGTGTACGACCTGACGCCTAGGTCTGAGGCGTCAAGAACAAAAGACCTCAGACGTGGGCGTGGCTACAGACGTTTGCCTAGGCAAGGTGTGACCATATAATTGGTTAAATTAGGTCTCCCCAGAGACCTCACAAGCCCAGCTGGACTACATCACACTGGTGTAGGTGAGCACCTGCTGGTGTAGGTGAGTACCTGCTGGTGTGAGTAGCTGCTGGTGTAGGTGAGCGCCTGCTGGTGTTGGTGAGCGCCTGCTGGTGTTGGTGAGCACCTGCTGGTGTAGGTGAGCACCTGCTGGTGTTGGTGAGCACCTGCTGGTGTAGGTGAGCGCCTGCTGGTGTTGGTGAGCACCTGCTGGTGTAGGTGAGCACCTGCTGGTGTAGGTGAGCACCTGCTGGTGTAGGTGAGCACCTGCTGGTGTAGGTTAGCACCTGCTGGTGTAGGTGAGCACCTGCTGGTGTAGGTGAGCACCTGCTGGTGTAGGTGAGCACCTGCTGGTGTTGGTGAGCACCTGCTGGTGTAGGTGAGCACCTGCTGGTGTAGGTGAGCACCTGCTGGTGTTGGGTTGCACCTGCTGGTGTTGGGTTGCACCTGCTGGTGTTGGTGAGCACCCGCTGGTGTAGGTGAGCACCCGCTGGTGTAGGTGAGCACCCGCTGGTGTTGGTGAGCACCCGCTGGTGTTGGTGAGCACCTGCTGGTGTAGGTGAGCACCTGCTTTTCTAAGCAGTCAGGAAGGTCTTTACACATGTTTACTGCGCCGCTGTTGAAATTGTTTTTCAAACAAAAAAAAGTATCTCTGCTAACACTCCAGACGGTTATGAAACACTGTATGAAAGCTCAGGACACAGCAAGCAGGTACACTGCTCAGCAGTGTACCTGAGAGTAAGTAAGCAGGTACACTCCTCAATAGTGGGCGGGCGGGCGGGCGGGCGGGCTGGCTGGCTGGCTGGCTGGCTGGCTGGCTGGCTGGCTGGCTGGCTGGCTGGCATTAAAGTGGAATACGGAAAGTCTAATGCCATTAGACTATTAAAAAGATAAACAAAAATTTGGATAGTATAATTTAGCCAAAGACTGCGAGAAAAAGTTCAGTAATTGGAAGTTGTGTGAGTTCTGCAGGCATTAAAATTATGAAATTCTTCTCTGAGGAAAATCAGCAAGATCCTCGCCATATTCATGATGGGAGAAACGACGCCTTATTCATGATGGGAGGGACGAATGATGAGGATATTAATTAGAAATCAATGAGAGACCCACTGTTGTAACTACCATGTTATAAATAACGAGATGTAGCCACCTATAGTATATTGTGTATAAACATGGTCTTTGCTGTTGTGTACGTGTGTGAATGTGAATCCTGTTGTTATGTACGTGTGTGTGAACTTAAATCCAGGTGTTGTGTACGTGTGTGAATGTGAATACTGGTATTAGACGCGCGCACAATATTATCCAGTCTAACCTGTGAAAACCAAAAGTAATTAAGCCAAGTTTTACAGTGATATTAGCTGGGTTTAAACTGATCACGTCCTTCACGGAACACAAAGTGAAACATGTTTTGAGCAATATTTCTTGGCATTTTGTTTGCCACCCACGAAGTCAGACATTTCACTGGTAATTCCAATCCCCTTAACACTAGGAGAGCCACTTTGATCTAGTTTGGATACCTAGAAGGCAGTGGCTCGGAACGCAGTTGTGAATCAAATCTTTTGATACGAACTCGCTGGCTTTTTCGAGGAGGTTTATTTGAGGAATGATTGAGGAAATCTTGCAACTTACTTTAGTCTTACCCTTCCTCATTCTCGCTCTACCATCCTCAGGACGAGGCTACCTGCTGAGAACGTTTACTACTACCAGTCCGAGCAGCACCGTGGCCACTACATACTAAGCTTCGCCTTCTGCTTCGACACTGAACACGACGTCTACCAGTTCGCTCTCACTTTCCCTTACTCGTACGCCCGCCTGCAGGCCTTCCTCCAGCTGCAGGACAACGCCCGCCTTCCCTTCTACTGGAGACACACACTGGCCTACACTGTGGTATGTTACAGTTTCAGGAGTGGTGCCACGGACTCACTAGAGTCCGTGGCACACCTCTTTCCCGCCCCTTCCTTTCGGAATAGTCTTTTATCCTAATTTCGACTTTCTAAACAAAATTAGACGTACCTTTAGCGAAGATTGTATGTCTCAGCAGATAACCTTGTCACCGACCATGACAATGTTATCCAACTTTCCCTGTGTTCTGTGGTATTCATTTAAAGTCATCGTTGTCGCCTTCATGATGTAAGTAGTTTATACGGAAGCTTCATCTGACGAGTGCACATACAACCGTGCAGTGTCTTTCGAAATTCTATGCACAATTTCCTTTAGAAGCGGTGTGAGCCATCGTCTTTATACTCCAAGCGCTTTCAGTAATATGCTGATAGTATCTTCAATCTTCTTGCTTCACTGGACAGTTTATAATGTTCCTCTTCGTCTGACAAGGCAAGATCTTCAATGTAATCTTAATCTAACTTTCAGGATTCCGACTTCCCACTCCCTCTTCTCTTTCTGCCTCTGATCAGTTTTATGCCCCGCCTCAAAAGTCAGATCACATCAGAGCCGTTATAGTTCTTTGCTTTATCCTGGTCTAGTAGTAGGCCAGTGGTCGCTGCTGCCACATGCCACCATACAGCTATCGGCTACTCGATCTTGAAGTGCTCTTAGCCATGACTTGTAGCTCCCCCGCCATAACGCCAGCACCAATGAACCAGTAATCTTATAAGAGAACAGTAATAAACTAACATGTCTACGCAACAATCCTAAGGCAATTCTTGATATAAGGTATCAGATCAATCCTCCCCTTCCTTGAATCGACCTTTATTGCCTCCCGTGTATGTCTCCCACGGATTCAACGACCCCCCTTTCCCCTCATGAATGTAATAACAGCCAACGGTCCCACAGCTGTACCCCTCCCTCTGTTACAGCACTCATTGCTTGCTTCTCCAGCCCTGTGCCACTGAATTGTGATGGATGTCTGCGGCCATCTCTTGCAATGGCTTCTGAACCAGTCTCTAATGCAGCGTCAGGTTTCTTGTTTGAAGATTAATTTCATTAACTGGGCGATCACTTCTCCGGCCAATACCCGCACATTGAGTTAGCTACATTCACTCTGCGAGGGAGAATCAACAAAACCAAACAAGCTTTCTTCTGCTGCCCCTTGTCTGTGTGCCAGGAAGATTTAAAGAACAAGAATCAGATGTGGTTGCTCGTGTGCTAAGAACAAGAGTCCATTTAGTCTGTCTCTGTCTGTCTCTCAGATTATGGTAAAACCTACATTCATCATCGTCACTTATGATAAGACATGTGCTGCACCTGGGAATGTATGAAAACGTTCACCAATAAGTGTTTTTTTTTTTAATTCAATACAAGCCACTGGTTTGCGAAATGTCTTCATAAATATACCCAGGTGTTGAACATGTCTTATCCACCAACTTGTCGTACCATATACCATTAACGTTATGATAGTTATCACCATTTCTGTGTACAGAGGTGAACTGATTGTGAATCAGATAGTTTGTATCAGATGATTCTGAATTTGTGTGGTAGAGGAAATACTCTGGCCTACAAGATTTGAGCTGTTGACAGAAGACAAGCGGGACTGTAAGAGGATGGGTAAGAAGCTTGCATAACTTCGAGAATTTTAATGCAATCTTGTGTAGGTCTAAAGATAAAATCAGTGAGTGGTTATGCAGATAGTTTTAGTGTTAGAGCCAAGGAATGCTTTGAGATTTCGTGAGTGGTGCTGTCTAGTAAACTCCATCCTGGGGCGAGTTCACTGGACACCTACCTCGGATAGATATCTGAGACAGGTGTTGTGTACACAGATGAAGCGTCGGTGTGACATACTCACCATCACCAGCCTCCACAACTACCGGGGTCCCATCCAGGCCATGACGGAAGCCCGCGGAGCAGCCGTGGAGGCTGCCACCAAGGCTGCCGTCCTGCCCACCACCCACCACCGCCAACACGACGACGATGACGACGACGAAGACGAAAGTGACCACGTGCCCGCCTCTTTAGGTTAGTCTCCCATCACTTATTTTAATCACGTTATTTGTGACTTGAGAACAATATTAATTTGTATTATTACTGTATTATTCCCACGTTTCTCCTAGCCCTCTTCACTCTTCCTCCCTTTCCTCACATTCCTCATCCTCCAGCTTTTCTCAGCAGTTGAGCTTAAAATGAGCTGTGAAGATCTCTGCTGTCTGCCATTCTCTCTCTCTCTCTCTCTCTCTCTCTCTCTCTCTCTCTCTCTCTCTCTCTCTCTCTCTGGAAGGGTCTATTTAATATCCAATGAATTAGAGCTGTCTTTCTCTTTCTACGGTTTCCCTTAACCCCCTGTCCCCAGCTGCCGTAAAATCAGACGGGTTTAGGGCTTCTCCATGAATATAACAGTCTACCTTCCCTCGCCTTCTTCTTTCCCATCACCACCCCTTCAATCACCACACTTCCCCATCACTACCCCTTCAATCACCACACTTCCCCATCACTACCCCTTCAATCACCACACTTCCCCATCACTACCCCTTCAATCACCACACTTCCCCATCACTACCCCTTCAATCACCACACTTCCCCATCACTACCCCTTCAATCACCACACTTCCCCATCACTACTCCAATAACACCTCCCTCTCACCGCACCTCCCCTCCGTATCATCACAGGAAGTGCTGCTGTGTCCCGTCGAGTGGTTGTGGTGATGACCCGAGTACATGGGGGAGAGTCCCCCACCTCATTCATCGTCCAGGGTGAGTCTCCTACCTCATTCACGGTGAGTGACATGCCTCCGTCATGGTCTATGGAGAGTAATCTGCAGCATTCATGGTTCACGATGAGTGACACTTTGCCGTAAATTGGTAATTGATAATTAGAGAATGATTAACCTGTACATGATGGATGGTGGCGAGTGTGTCTTGGTAAGACAGGCAAGAACGGAGTGATGGTGAACGTGTGGAGGGAGTGATGGTGAACGTGTGGAGGGAGTGATGGTGAACGTGTGGAGGGAGTGATGGTGAACGTGTGGAGGGAGTGATGGTGAACGTGTGGGAAGGGACACTGCTGAAAAAAAGGCGACCCTGCCCAATGGAGGGATTTAGATGCACGTCTGTGTTATACATTAAACCCTTACGAGATTTGTACTCTTGTGATTGATTTTTCCTTTTTAGTCTTAAGACAGGCTTAAGTTTGCCCGATATGCTCTACATACTAAGGGGCATTCTGGATGCACACCTAAATGTCACCCATCTCTGTACAAACATTGTATCATGCTGAAATAAAGAATTCGAATTTGCCGTATCTTTCAGAAATTCATAAAAAAAGTTTCCAGATACTATCTCAACTTGTAAGTGACTGGAAACCACCAGATCACAAGTCTTGAGCTATACAACAGCTTCAGAGTTATCTGATTGGTTACTTGAGGATGACGATGAGTTCTATTGATCAGAAGCAATTTCAACAATTTTATTTGTCCAGATTAGGCTCTATAAACTTAATAGATGTAGGCCCATAACGGGGCTCTTACAGATCACTTATTAAACACCTGTTCCTGCCACCAGGAACAAGTGTCTGTAACTGTACGAGTAAGATCAATTTTACATTTACTACACAACACCACTATACACCATCACTACACACTAACATCAACACTATACACCAGCACTACACACTAACATCAACACTATACACCATCACTACACACTAACATCAACATTATACACCAGCACTACACACTAGCACTATACACAATCACTACACACTAGCACTATACACAATCACTACACACTAGCACTATACACAATCACTACACACTAGCACTATACACAATCACTACACACTAGCACCAACACTATACACCGGTACTACACACTAGCACCAGCACTATACCCCGGCACAACACACTAGCACCAGCACTATACCCCGGCACAACACACTAGTACCAACACTATACACCAACACTACACACCAACATCAGCATTACACACCAGCACTATTACACACCAGCACCATTACACACCAGCAGCACTACACAACAACACCACTACTACACACCAGCACTACACACCAACAGGACTACTACACACCAGCACAACTACACACCAGTACAACTACACACCAGTACTACATACCAACAGCACTACTACACACCAGCACTACACTCCAGCACCACACATCAGCACTACACTCCAGCACCCACACCAGCACTACACTCCAGCACCACACAGCACTACACTCCACCAGCACTACACTCCAGCACCACACTCCACTAGCACCACACAGCACTACACTCCACCAGTACGCACACCAGCACTACACTCCAGCACCACACAGCACTACACTCCAGTACCCACATCAGCACTACACTCCAGCACCACGCATCAGCACTACACTCCAGCACTACACTCCACTAGCACCACACTCCACCAGCACCACACATCAGCACTACACTCCAGCACTACACTCCACTAGCACCACACTCCACCAGCACCACACATCAGCACTACACTCCAGCACTAAACTCCACCAGTACCCACACCAGCACTACACTCCAGCACCACACATCAGCACTACACTCCACGCATCAGCACTACACTCCTCTAGCACCACACTCCACTAGCACCACACTCCACCAGCACCACACATCAGCACTACACTCCAGCACTAAACTCCACCAGTACCCACACCAGCACTACACTCCAGCACCCACACCAGCACTACACTCCAGCACCACACATCAGCACTACACTCCACCACACATCAGCACTACACTCCACTAGCACCACACTCCACCAGCACCACACATCAGCACTACACTCCAGCACTAAACTCCACCAGTACCCACACCAGCACTACACTCCAGCACCACACATCAGCACTACACTCCAGCACCACGCATCAGCACTACACTCCACTAGCACCACACATCAGCACTACACTCCTCCAGTACCCACACCAGCACTACACTCGACCAGCACTACACATCAGCACCCACACCAGCACCACACATCAGCACTACACTCCAGCACCCACACCAGCACTACACTCCAGCACCACACACCAGCACTACACTCCAGCACCACACACCAGCACCACACTCCAGCACCACACATCAGCACTAGACTCCAGCACTAAACTCCACCAGCACCACACAGCACTACACTCCAGCACCACACATCAGCACTACACTCCACCACACATCAGCACTACACTCCACTAGCACCACACTCCACCAGCACCACACATCAGCACTACACTCCAGCACTAAACTCCACCAGTACCCACACCAGCACTACACTCCAGCACCACACATCAGCACTACACTCCAGCACCACGCATCAGCACTACACTCCACTAGCACCACACATCAGCACTACACTCCTCCAGTACCCACACCAGCACTACACTCGACCAGCACTACACATCAGCACCCACACCAGCACCACACATCAGCACTACACTCCACACAGCACTACACTCCAGCACCCACACCAGCACTACACTCCAGCACCACACACCAGCACTACACTCCAGCACCACACACCAGCACCACACTCCAGCACCACACATCAGCACTAGACTCCAGCACTAAACTCCACCAGCACTACACTCCAGCACCACACATCAGCACTACAATCCACCAGTACCCACATCAGCACTACACTCCAGTACCCACATCAGCACTACACTCCACTAGCACCACACTCCACCAGCACCACACAGCACTACACTCCAGCACTAAACTCCACCAGTACCCACACCAGCACTACACTCCAGCACTACACTCCAGCACCACGCATCAGCACTACAATCCAGCACTACACTCCACTAGCACCACACATCAGCGCTACACTCCAGCACTAAACTCCACCAGTACCCACACCAGCGCTACACTCCAGCACCACACATCAGCACTACACTCCAGCACCACGCATCAGCACTACAATCCAGCACTACACTCCACTAGCACCACACATCAGCACTACACTCCACCAGTACCCACATCAGCACTACACTCCACTAGCACCACACTCCAGCACCACACATCAGCACTACACTCCAGCACTACACTCCAGCACTAAACTCCACCAGTACCCACACCAGCACTACACTCCAGCACCACACTCGACCAGCACCACACATCAGCACTACACTCCACCAGCACCACACATCAGCACTACACTCCAGCACTAAACTCCAGCACCACACATCAGCACTAAACTCCACCAGTACCCACACCACCACTACACTCCACCAGTACCCACATCAGCACTACACTCCAGCACTACACTCCACTAGCACCACACTCCTCCAGCACTACACTCCACTAGCACCACACTCCACCAGCGCCACACAGCACTACACTCCAGCACTAAACTCCACCAGTACCCACACCAGCACTACACTCCACTAGCACCACACTACACCAGCACTAAACTCCACCAGTACCCACACCAGCACTACACTCCAGCACCACGCATCAGCACTACACTCCAGCACTACACTCCACTAGCACCACACTCTACCAGCACTACACTCCACCAGTACCCACATCAGCACTACACTCCAGCACCACGCATCAGCACTACACTCCACTAGCACCACACATCAGCACTACACTCCATTAGCACCACACTCCAGCACCACACATCAGCACTACACTCCAGCACTAAACTCCACCAGTACCCACACCAGCACTACACTCCAGCACCACACATCAGCACTACACTCCACCAGTACCCACATCAGCACTACACTCCAGCACCACGCATCAGCACTACACTCCAGCACTACACTCCACTAGCACCACACTCCACCAGCACCACACTCCACCAGCACTACACTCCAGCACTAAACTCCACCAGTACCCACACCAGCACAACACATCACTACATTCCACCAGCACCGCACATCAGCACTACACTCCAGCACTATGATGCCAACTCCACTTAACAATTTATTCCGTCACATTTAAAACTCCACTGATACACATTTGGGCCGGAACATTCCATTAACCTTTTCCAATGACCATTTCATGACCCATGTCCTCCCCCCATGTCCCATGGGGTGCCTACGCCTGTGTCCCTTTTGACTAGATCAGATAACACGGCTAAACTTGTTTGCTTCTTGAGCTAATGTGTGTGTGTACTCACCTAATTGTGATTGCAGGGGTCGATACTCAGCTCCTGGCCCCGCCTCTTCACTGAATGCTAGTAGGTCCTCTCCCTGCTCCATAAGCTTTATCATACCTCGTCTTAAAGCTGTGTATGGTTCCTGCCTCCACTACATCACTTGCTAGACTATTTCACTTCCTGACTACTCTGACTGAAGAAATACTTCCTAACATCCCTGTGACTCATCTGAGTCTTCAACTTCCTAGTGTGACCCCTTGTTTCTGTCCACCTTGTCTAGTCCACGCAGTATTTTGTATCTCGTTATCATGTCTCCTCTAACCCTCGTGTGTGTGTGTGTGTGTGTGTGTAGTTTTTATATGCAGAGTGTATGTGTGTGTATAGTTATATCAATATTTCTGGTTTAAAAGATGTAAATAAATTAAGCACTAAACCCAGAAGGGTCACACTGCTTAAGGAATAAGTATGTATGAAATACACACACACACACACACACACACACAAACAACCTTGGCATCAAGTAAATTTTATGTACAGTTTCGTTTTGTTCACTGATCATTGGTATATATTGGTATATGTCTCTATACATTTGTATTGGTGTATAGTGGGTATCATCGAGACTTACAAGCAGAATCCTTCCTATATCCTGCTCCTGATTCCTGCGTCCTTAATCCAGGATCCCACTTCCTGGCTTCTAATTCGTGTGCATCTCATCTGCACGTTGGTCACAGGGATGGTGGAGCTGCTGGTGGGGTCAAGTAGCGAGGCTCAGGTGCTAAGAGAACACGTTGTCTTCAAGATCATTCCGATGATGAATCCTGACGGTGTCTACCTCGGCAACTACAGGTAAGTTCACACCTCTCCATACCTGTTCTCCAAACGGCCGTTGTTACCTCTGTAATCCCGGGTTCTTAGCCACAAAGTCCAAATATACGGTGACAACTGCTCTTCGACCTTACCCAGAAGGTGAACTCCAAACTAAAGTTTAGCTAACTGGTTTCTCTGAATCCCTTCATAAGTGTTAACTTAATCACACTCCAGCAGCACGTCAAGTCATAAAAACTACTTGCTTCCACTCCTTTCTAACCCTCACATAAGCCCGTTAAATGTCAAGGCCTTTAGCACTCAAAATCTCTCTCAACTGTTGCCTATAACCCATCAAGGGACGACCCCTACCCGTCCTTCCCTCCATACAAGATTTCTACACCATCTTCGTCATCCTATTGTGCTCCATCCTCTTTAAATGTCCAAAACACCTCAACAACCCTTCCTCTGGCCTTTGGTAACCCCCACACCTACTTCTGATCTCCAAACTCAGAATTCTCTGCGTAATATTCACAGCACACATTTTCCTCAATCACGACATCTCCAGTGTCCACAGTCCCTTCCTAGCTACAACGTTTAAAACCTATATGCTTCACATAAATATAACAGCGTTGGTACCACTTCATTCTGGTACATTCCCGTTTTTTGCCTTCACGGATACAGTTCTTTGAGTGTACTAAAATTATATCAGGGCGGCATCATCAATTAAATTTTGATAAAAACTCACTACACCAGCTTTTATCAATAAAAAATTGTGCTGTAGGTATTTTGGTTGACCGTGAAATATATTTGGTTGGAAGAAACATCTATGAGAGCGTTGTACTGTTTCAGTGCTTCAACACCCATGATGAAACTGGCTGTGGAAACGTTTCGTATCTGATAATCGACTTCAATTTAATCTTAATCATCCATGTGAATTTTGACTCTGTTGGGCGGATAGCCTCCACTAATGGAACATTATTATTTCAAAAATTTCCTGGAAATGAAAAATTCGTCTGCGCCTGTGTCAATGAAGAGTTGGTGTGGGTGGTCAGTGCGGGTGGGCGTAAGATGCGCCTTCAAGGAACTTTCAAGTCTGTGCTCGGAGTCACCCTTCACTGTTTTCAAAGCTTTTCTCCGGAAATAAACAGAAGACCTGCGTTTAGATAACCTCAGTATCACTTGAAGACGTTTCATTGCTACTATATCAAGAAACAAAAGTGGGTCTCTTTCTGAGGTGATGCAGTAGTCGAATTCTGGAGGCAAAATTCGAAAATCGAAATAAACCAATATTCCGTTTTCAAAGGTCACGGCAACATTATTTGCATGTCCGACACTAACATTCCTTTTCTCATTCCAAAATTCTATTTTGCACTTCTTATACGTGGATATCTGGTCCAGAAGTCCCAGGGTCTTGGCTTATCTATTCAACATAAAGGTGGAGGTGCAGCCAGTGTCCACCACCATCCTGCACTTGATTCCGTTGATGGTAACGCTCAGGCAACCGTTGGCATCAAGACCAACCTTAGGTAAATTACGCAGTGAGACACGACTAGCCACCTACGGTACAGGACTTAGGAAAAGATTCAACGTGTCGTATTTCTGGGAGAGTCGGCGGCTACGACGATGGCTCGCCCCTTGCGACGACAAACTAGACGAAGAACGACGGGACAGAGAGCGTCTTGTTGGCTTGAGAACTTTCATTTTTTCAATTTGTGTAACCGGCGCGCCGGGAATTATTGAATTATTACTCCTGATAAAAGCTGTATAATTATGATTCAAAATCAATGATAGACTAGCTGTAACACTTCCCTTTTCATTCCAGTTTTACTGACAACGTTAAACACAATAGTTGATCTGGGTGCTAAAATATAGTGATCATGATGTCAACAAGGTAGTGATAGAAGATAACAGTGTAATGAGGACAACAGTGCAGTGATAGTGAAAACAACAGTGTAGCAGCTACTCTACTGTAGCTACACTGTAGCTATTGAAGACCAAGTGCAGTGATAGTGTAGTTAGTGAACACTGCGGTGCTACTGAAGGTAATAGTGTAGTTACTGTAGGCAACGTAGTAAGTGAGAACAAAAGTGCAGTGATATGTAGTTAGTGATGGCAACAGTGCAGTGATAGTGAAAGTAGTGCGGTGATAGTGAAGACAATAGTGTAGTGATAGTGAAGATAACAGTGCAGTGATAGTGAATACAATAGTGTAAAGACAATGCAGTGATAGTGAAGGCAATAGTGTACGTAATGCAATGATAGTGTAGGTAGTGAAGTGCAGTAGTATAGGTAATGAAGTGATAGTGAAGGCAAGAGTAGGTAGTGAAGTGATAGTTAAAGCAATAGTGTAGGTAGTGCAGTGATAGTGAAGGCAATAGTGTAGGTAGTGCAGTGATAGTGAAGGCAACAGTAGTGATAGTGTTGAGCTACTCTCCTTCCTTCCAAGACTAAATATATGAACTCGACTTTAATCCGGAACTTAATTTATGAAATAATATGTGGCGAGTTGAACGATTCATTATTGTAAATGACATTATCTTGTGTACCAAGTCCTGATGGACCAGTGATACCTGGTCTACCAGGCCCAGACTGATGGACCTGTGATACCTGGTCTACCAGGCCCAGACTGATGGACCTGTGATACCTGGTCTACCAGGCCCAGACTGATGGACCTGTGATACCTGGTCTACCAGGCCCAGACTGATGGACCTGTGATACCTGGTCTACCAGGCCCAGACTGATGGACCTGTGATACCTGGTCTACCAGGCCCAGACTGATGGACCTGTGATACCTGGTCTACCAGGCCCAGACTGATGGACCTGTGATACCTGGTCTACCAGGCCCAGACTGATGGACCTGTGATACCTGGTCTACCAGGCCCAGACTGATGGACCTGTGATACCTGGTCTACCAGGCCCAGACTGATGGACCTGTGATACCTGGTCTACCAGGCCCAGACTGATGGACCTGTGATACCTGGTCTACCAGGCCCAGACTGATGGACCTGTGATACCTGGTCTACCAGGCCCAGACTGATGGACCTGTGATACCTGGTCTACCAGGCCCAGACTGATGGACCTGTGATACCTGGTCTACCAGGCCCAGACTGATGGACCTGTGATACCTGGTCTACCAGGCCCAGACTGATGGACCTGTGATACCTGGTCTACCAGGCCCAGACTGATGGACCTGTGATACCTGGTCTACCAGGCCCAGACTGATGGACCTGTGATACCTGGTCTACCAGGCCCAGACTGATGGACCTGTGATACCTGGTCTACCAGGCCCAGACTGATGGACCTGTGTTCAACTCTGATCTTATGTTTACCAGGTCAACATTGATGGGGTTCGACCTGAACCGCTCGTGGAACGATGCGAGTGTATGGGGACACCCGACCGTGCATGCAGCCAGGAGTATGTTGCTGGAGCTCGACCAGGCAGAGGTAGGCTCCTTCACCTCGAGCGTCCTAGAGGTAGGCTCCTTCACCTCCAGCGTCCTAGAGGTAGGCTCCTTCACCTCCAGCGCCCTAGAGGTAGGCTCCTTCGCCTCCAGCGCCCTAGAGGTAGGCTCCTTCGCCTCCAGCGCCCTAGAGGTAGGCTCCTTCGCCTCCAGCGCCCTAGAGGTAGGCTTCTTCGCCTCCAGCGCCCTAGAGCTAGGCTCCTTAGCCTCCAGCGCCCTAGAGCTAGGCTCCCTGACCTCCAGCGCCCTAGAGGTAGGCTCCTTGACCTCCAGCGCCCTAGAGGTAGGCTCCTTGACCTCCAGCGCCCTAGAGGTAGGCTCCTTCGCCTCCAGCGCCCTAGAGCTAGGCTCCTTGACCTCCAGCGCCCTAGAGCTAGGCTCCTTGACCTCCAGCGCCCTAGAGCTAGGCTCCCTCGCCTCCAGCGCCCTAGAGGTAGGCTCCTTGACCTCCAGCGTCCAAGAGGTAGGCCCCTTCACTTTCAGCGCCCTAGAGGTAGGCTCCTTGACCTCCAGCGTCCTAGAGGTAGGCTCCTTCGCCTCCAGCGTCCTAGAGGTAGGCTCCTTCGCCTCCAGCGCCCTAGAGGTAGGCTCCTTCGCCTCCAGCGCCCTAGAGGTAGGCTCCTTCGCCTCCAGCGCCCTAGAGGTAGGCTCCTTCGCCTCCAGCGTCCTAGAGGTAGGCTCCTTCGCCTCCAGCGTCCTAGAGGTAGGCTCCTTCGCCTCCAGCGTCCTAGAGGTAGGCTCCTTCGCCTCCAGCGTCCTAGAGGTAGGCTCCTTCGCCTCCAGCGTCCTAGAGGTAGGCTCCTTCGCCTCCAGCGCCCTAGAGGTAGGCTCCTTCGCCTCCAGCGTCCTAGAGGTAGGCTTCTTCGCCTCCAGCGTCCTAGAGGTAGGCTCCTTCGCCTCCAGCGTCCTAGAGGTAGGCTCCTTCGCCTCCAGCGCCCTAGAGGTAGGCTCCCTCGCCTCCAGCGTCCTAGAGGTAGGCTCCTTCGCCTCCAGCGTCCTAGAGGTAGGCTCCTTCGCCTCCAGCGCCCTAGAGGTAGGCTCCTTCGCCTCCAGCGTCCTAGAGGTAGGCTCCTTGACCTCCAGCGCCCTAGAGGTAGGCTCCTTCGCCTCCAGCGTCCTAGAGGTAGGCTCCTTGACCTCCAGCGCCCTAGAGGTAGGCTCCTTGACCTCCAGCGCCCTAGAGGTAGGCTCCTTCGCCTCCAGCGTCCTAGAGGTATGCTCCTTCGCCTCCAGCGTCCTAGAGGTAGGCTCCTTGACCTCCAGCGCCCTAGAGGTAGGCTCCTTGACCTCCAGCGCCCTAGAGGTAGGCTCCTTCGCCTCCAGCGTCCTAGAGGTAGGCTCCTTCGCCTCCAGCGTCCTAGAGGTAGGCTCCTTCGCCTCCAGCGTCCTAGAGGTAGGCTCCTTGTAGGCTCCTTGACCTCCAGCGCCCTAGAGGTAGGCTCCTTGACCTCCAGCGCCCTAGAGGTAGGCTCCTTCGCCTCCAGCGTCCTAGAGGTAGGCTCCTTCGCCTCCAGCGTCCTAGAGGTAGGCTCCTTCGCCTCCAGCGTCCTAGAGGTAGGCTCCTTCGCCTCCAGCGTCCTAGAGGTAGGCTCCTTCGCCTCCAGCGTCCTAGAGGTAGGCTCCTTCGCCTCCAGCGTCCTAGAGGTAGGCTCCTTCGCCTCCAGCGTCCTAGAGGTAGGCTCCTTCGCCTCCAGCGTCCTAGAGGTAGGCTCCTTCGCCTCCAGCGTCCTAGAGGTAGGCTCCTTCGCCTCCAGCGTCCTAGAGGTAGGCTCCACCTTCGTAGACAATGAAGGTGAGCTCGTTCACATCTCTAAAGTGTTTCTTTTTAAGTGGTAGCACAGGTAAGTTGACAGTAACATTTAGTGTTCTCTGTCTCTCTCTCTGTCTCTCTCTCTGTCTCTCTCACTCACTCACTCACTCACTCACTCACTCACTCGCACGCACGCACGCACGCTCGCTCGCGCGCGAAAAAATGAAGTGTGTGTGTTAAACACTGTTTCCTCCTGTTACATAAGAAAGAATGAACATTGCAGCAGATCTATGTCCTCCCCCCCTCCCCGGATTAGCCCAGTGACCCATCCAGTTTGGTCTCACCGCCACTCAAGGATGGAGCACGACACCAGACCCAGCAGCACAAGCTAGTCAGGTCCAACTCTCACCCACCCACACCCACTCATGTATTTATCTAACCTATTTTTAAAACTACACAACGTTTTAGCCTCAATAACTGTACTCGGGAGTTCCACTCATTCACAACTGTATTACCAAACCAGTGCTTTCCTATATCCTTCCTGAATCTGAATTTTTCCAACTTGAAACCATTGCTGCGAGTCCTGTCTTGGCTGGAAATTTTCAGCACGCTATTTACACCCCCTTTTTTATTCCTGTTTTCCATTTATACACCTCGATCATATCCCTCCTAATTCTACGCCTTTCGAGAGAGTGCAGATTCAGGGCCCTCAGTCTATCCTCATAGAGAAGATTTCTGATACATGGGATCATCTTTGTCATCCTCCTCTGTACATTTTCCAGAGCATGTATATCCATTCTGTAATACGGTGACCAGAACTGAGCAGCAGTCTAAATGAGGCCTAACCAAGGATATATAGAGTTGAAGAACAACCTGAGGACTTCTATTATTTATACTTCTAGATATGAAGCCAAGAATTCTGTTAGCTTTATTGAGAACACTAATGCACTGTTGTCTTGGTTTTAGATTACTGCTAACCAGAACTCCTAAATCCTTTTCGCAATCAGTAATATTAAGATCTACATTATTTAGTTTATATGTGGCATGGTTACTTTCCTGTCCAACATTTAGAACTTTGCCTTTGTCTATATTAAATTGCATCTGCCACTTCTCCGACCACTGCATCAGTCTATTCAAATCATCCTGGAGTGCTCTAGTGTCCTCGTTAGAATGAATTGGACGGCCTATTTAGTGTGTGTTTACATACTCCCGTTAGTGTTTGTTTACATACACTCTAGTTTTGCTTCTGTTATTGTTCATTTGTAAATGCTGGTGATACCGGCAACCTATAGAAAATGTCACTTGTGTCCAGCTCAAGACATTAATTAAATGAAACGTTTCGCCCCCAGAGTGGTGTAGAGCCCATATCAGGTGTTTCCCGGGATGGAAGACGGAAATCAGTTGTACCAGCAAACAGATCTCAGTTACCTAATGTACAAAATTCATCCTCTGGTGGAATATGACAGTGGAATATTGCTAGTTATTGTTTCCACAGTGTAGCTAGCACAGAGAGAACAGGAGAACAGTACTCCAGACTCAAACCATACCCCCGGCCTGGATTGAACCCGCGGTCATAGTCTCAAAACTCCAGCCCGTCGCGTTAGCCACTAGACCAGCTAGCCACAATAAGATTCATCCAACTAGGTATATTTCTACACCATAGGAAAGTTAGCACAGGCACCTCTGTGACCACAAATGCAAGTTTTTACAGACGAATCTCCAGCTAGCGTGGCCGTGACGAACTCTAGCTCAAGTCCCTTCACTGCCGTCAACATGACTCAAGAAATCGTAATGACACGATTGCAAACAAACCATACCCCCGGCCGCGGGTTCAATCCCGGCCGGGGGTATGGTTTGTTTGCAATCGTGTCATTACGATTTCTTGAGTCATGTACTCCAGACTCAACACTACTCGTGTACCTCTGAAGATAGAGAGAGAGAGAGAGGAACCTTATGACAACGTTTCGGTCCGTCCTGGACCACTGTACGGTTACAACTGGCCTGACGGTGGTCCAGGAGAGAGCGAAACGTCCTCATAAGGTTCCTCTTTTAGCTAAGTGCGGGTATTTTGTGCAATGTTCCAGCCAAGGTATTGTGATTTATTCCTCGTGAACCTAAGATTAAATAAAATACTGTGGGCGGGCGGGCGGGGCGATGGAGGGCGGCTGGGTGGCGGGTGGCGGGTGGCGGGCGGCGGGGGCCAGGGAAGCCAGGAACAAAAACGAACAATTATCTCTCTCTTGTGAGAAAGTTCGCCATCTGGGAATGAGTGATGAAAAGTGGATGTTCCCGGGTGAGGGGGACGAGACGCGCCTCCAGCAATCTCACCACCACTTCGACCCTTGCCTTGCTCTAACACAAGGTCCAATATCACCTCTACCATGTGGCATGTGGCTTGTGTCTGTGATGCCTGCTACTAGCACCTAACAAAGTAGGGTCTCCCAGATGATCAGGGTCGCGACACCCCCTCCCTTCCCCTCCCTCGAGATTGCGATACCCCCTACCAGCTTCCTTAGGGGGTTAACACCCCTTCCCATCGCCCTTCCGCTTTTCAGTTTCAATATACCCCCCACCCCCACCCGGCTGCAGGTGTCACCACACACTTTCCCCCCTCGTAGCTGAAAGGGTCACTATACCCCCTACTACTTCTTCGTCAGGGGGACAACACCCCTTATGGCCCTCCCACCCCATCTCCCCTTTTCTGTAGGTAGTACACTGGTAGACAGCAACCATTCTCAGTGTGAAACATAAGACTGTTCAACGTTTTGTACTCTGGCAGGATTGATGGCCTTTTCTGTCATATACAACTGCAGGTAAATCTTTCAAACTACTACTTACATAAGGTATGTGAAATTTGTTAAATGCTTTGCACTCTGGCAGTATTACTGGTCATTTTTTTTTCTGGACTACAGCACACACACACGGTACTAGGAGGTGTGAATCGACCCGTGCAACCACAACTAGGTGAGTACACACACACACACACACACACACCTAGCCAAGCACGTAAAGAAACTAGAGAAAGTGCAAAGGTTTGAAACAAGACTAGTCCCAGAGCTAAGAGGTATGTCCTACGAGGAGAGGTTAAGGGAAATCAACCTGACGACACTGGAGGACAGGAGAGATAGGGGGGACATGATAACGACATACAAAATACTGAGGGGGATTGACAAGGTGGACAAAGACAGGATGTTCCAGAGATTGGACACAGTAACAAGGGGACACAGTTGGAAGCTAAAGACACAGATGAATCACAGGGATGTTAGGAAGTATTTCTTCAGCCACAGAGTAGTCAGTAAGTGGAATAGTTTGGGAAGCGATGTAGTGGAGGCAGGATCCATACATAGCTTTAAGCAGAGGTATGATAAAGCTCACGGCTCGGGGAGAGTGACCTAGTAGCGATCAGTGAAGAGGCGGGGCCAGGAGCTTGGAATCGACCCCCGCAACCTCAACTAGGTGAGTACACACTCACTCACACACACACACACACACACACTCACTCACTCACTCACTCACTCTACCTCTTCCATCAGTTTAAAATCTGATACAGTTCAGTAATATCCCCCTCGACTCAACTTGTCATTACTGTCACCTGGGTTCAGAAAGCTGCATCTCATCCCTTACATCCCAGTTCTCAATGAACGGAACTGTAAATTCCTTGCAGCACTTGTCTGGTCAGTAATTTGCACTTATCACCCGAGACATCTATTCACTGCCCACTGATCATCGTGGCAAAATGCTACACAAGACAGACACGCGTACCACAGTTAGGTATCTTTATTCCGAAACCTTTCACCTACCCAGTAGGCTTCTTCAGTCGAATACAGAGGCAGCAGAAGCAGAGATGTAAAGACGATGTAATAAGTCCATCACCCTTGAAGACGTAGTTTTGAGGTGGTCAGTCCTTTAGCTGAGGGACTGACCACCTCAAAACTACGTCTTCAAGGGGGATGGACTGATCACATCGTCTTTACAGCTCTGCTGCCTCGTCCGTACTTGACTGAAGAAGCCTACTGTGTAGGCGAAACTGTTGTACATGTGTCATACTTATTAATTTGTCGGTATTGTATACCATTATCATTCAAAATGCTAGATATTATATCTCGAACCATTCTTGCGTGTCTAGCAAGGTGTCTAGGTGTCTAGCAAGCATATAACATATAGCCTTAGTACCTGCTGCTAAGTTGACCGGGTAGAGGCATTCTCTGTTCCCTTATCGGAGGTTCAAGGTTCGAGCCTCCAACGTTCATTACCTAAGAAAATTTCATTACCTTCCCAGAGACAATGAGAGGGATTCCCGACTCGTTTATGGGGCCACGGGAATGCATTTGCACCCCTGCGAAATGGATTCAGTCTTGCCCACATGGGCTGAGCATGGGAGGTAAAGGAATAGAAATCACCTTCTGCCTTCCTCGTCCTCGTGTTTTTAAGGTTGTCTGACTGGAAGTCAACGTCGAATGTCTGTGTTGAGGTGACAGTATTGATTGTTAACGTTGAAGTGTGACATAGATGGAACTGTCTAACTGCATTTGTTCTGCGAATATAGTGGTGATGCTTGGTGAACTAAACCGTGTTCTACAGGGTATAGCACGGTGTTTTGAGGGAGCTTCCTTGAGAGAGAGAGAGAGAGAGAGAGAGAGAGAGAGAGAGGTGTCCTGGGGAGGAAGGGATGACAGGTGGGGGGGCGGCAACAGTGTTGTGATTGGGTCTCCTCTGGAAGTCTAATTCCTGCCAAATGAGACGTTTTATTGTCTCTCCTTCACGCTGCATTAACTTCTCCAGTTGCTGCTGCAATTCCTATTGATGGTGCTGCTCCTGATGGCGGTGCTATTCCTGTTGGAGACGGAGCTACTGTTCCTGGTGATGGTTGTTGGTGTTTCTGATGCTGCTTTACCGAGGCATCGCTGATTAATAAAGATTACGAACTGTTTCTGTGTCTTCATACCTCTCACAGCAGCTGAGATGTCAAGGGAGATGCAACACGACGTACAAAGTACTCAGAACCACCGGCAGGGTGAACGAGGATAGAATAATTGACAAAAGAAGGACCAGAACAAGAAAACATAGAAGAACTGATTAAGTCCCTGGTGGGCGAAACGTCTTCTCAATAAAATGCCATCAACCACATATTGTTTCATTCACTGAACACACACCACACACGTCTCCCTTTCTGAGTTTTGCTCGAATTGGAACCCTCACCCGATCAGAGAATTCCACTCCATTTAGTAGACATAACCCGGTTTGGTCTTGGTGAACCACTGGAAGAGAATTCTGTCTCTGGAAAGAGTAACTCGAGAGCTCTCCATTTCGTGGCTAGTTTGAAGAGTGAGAAGAGGAAACAGGTGTAAATATAAGGGCTGCGAGTACGTGGATGGCGTTAGATGAAATGGTGGTGGGTGCAAACACCTTAGGTGGGATTCTCAGTAGATATAGAGCCCGGAAAATGTTACAGGAACTTGAGGTGTACCCTATTGCGATCAGGAGCTGCAATTGTACCCATGTTGGACCAGGAATTGGTACTGTACCTTCATAGGTACAGCAACGTGGATACACACCAGAAGCTGGTGCTGTACCCTCACAGGTACATGATGCAGCACCGTGAGCACACACACTGGGGCTGTGTATTAAACTAACAGGAAGCCAGAGTTACCAAACAGTTTAGTGTGCTCTGTGAGACTGGCCCAAATATTTACCTAGACCAGACTGCACCCCCACCTGGGGCGTTATCTACCTGTGGTAGCAGTAGCTGGTGGCGGTGGAGGTGGTGGTAGTAGTGTATGGTGGTAGCTGTGACATCACTTTTTTACGTATTAATGTTTTGTTCCACAGAATAAGTCACATGTCTGTGGGCTACAGTACGTATTGTTGCATGTAAACAATTTTCCTGCCACCTCAGGCTGTATACCCTGTTTATCAGTTTCCCGTGGATAAGGAAGATGTAATAATGTTAGAATTACCGGCAATATGTTTAAGACCTAAAGAACTCTGATAGACTGAGATCATGTAAGACATGGATGAAGCATGTATGTGTCTACATATTTCTTCCCGAATGGAGGTTCTGCATCTTAATTATCAAATGCGACATTTTATTGTGGTAACATTCCTGGGTTATCCTGGTTTACTAACCCTCCCAAGTTATCCTGGTTTACCAACCCTCCCAGGTTATTCCGGAGTATTCCTGGAGAGGGTTTCGGGGAATCAACGCTCCTGCGGCCCGGTCTGTGACCAGACCTCGTCGTGGATCAGAGCCTGATCAACCCTCCTAGGTTAATCTGAATCAAGCTTTCTTTGCAGACAGTCTTGCAGCTCTTCGGCAGTTCAACTGCCATCACTGTTGTATTGAATACCCGGGAGAGTGGTTTGTTCAGAGTGGTAACGCCTAATACTCGAGGCAGTCTTGCGAAGTTCCACTACATTAGGTGCGTCATCAGACGAAACAGTGGCAGAGGAGTCACCTTGCTCCATCACTGTAATATCTGTCAGCAGCCTGTGTGAGTGGGTTGGCCTTCATCTTTGTTTCTGGCACTGACAGAAAACATTGTGTTGATTCGCAGATCACTCGCAATTTCCACAGCAGCAGCAGCACTGTGGGAGGTGGACGGGGTGTAGAGCAGCAGAATTAGCAAATAGCAGCAGCATCCTACAACATCGGAAGCTAACAGTTAGCAGCAGCAGCATTAGCAAACAATAACAACAACCTTTAGCACGAGCAGCTAGCAAACAGCAGCAGCAGCAGCACGACACCCTTCCCCCCCCCCAGATAGGTGGTGGTGGTGTTGTAGGGAGGGAGGGGGAAACGTGTTGCTGCTAATATTTGCCAGTGCAGCGTTATGTCTGCGCCGCCTCCACTCTGCCATTAGTTGAGACAAAAGGTTCAATACCTATGCAAATCTGAATGAAAACTTATCATATATTCTGGGTCGTTGGGCGGCCGTCCTGCGCTGCTATCCTCGTTTTCTGTGGATGGCAACCGTTTTCTGTGGCGGACAGCCGTTTTTCTGTGGCAGACAGCCGTTTTCTTTTGCGGATAGCTGTTGTTTGTGGATGACAGCCGTTTTCTGTGGCAGACAGCCGTAGTCGTTTTATCATGTCTGCCCCGTGAAGAACCGTCTTGTAACCTAATTGGAATCTCCCAAGAAAAAGTGATTACTCGGGGCAATTTCATCCTCCCTTCCTGCTGACACCAGCCTGCAGCCTGTCCTTCACGGTGGAGCCTGAAGTCTGTCCTTCACGGTGTAGCCTGTCTTGATACAGTTCTTAACTTTCGTTGAGCGTCCAACGAATTGAACCATGTGCGTTTGAGGCTTGTGTTTACCTTCCTCCCTATTTAACTACTGGCTGCTAAATACACCCAAGTTACTCTGACCTCTGGACAAACAAGGTTGTTAGGACTGACGAGAGGGAGAGAAAGCTGGGGGGACCACGCAACTTCACGATCCTTGTCGGCGAGGAAGGTGATGCGGAATTCTGGTCGTGATACCTGCTGGAATGGGCGAAAGCTTTTTCGTGTAAAACTTAGCTTTCCATAGTTTTTTTTTTTCAAGGAGCTGGTCCAAGATTTGTTGCTTGTCAACGGTAGGAAGCCGAGCAGCAGTGGCCCGTTACCTCAGACGTTGAAAGTTCCCGCTGTTTTAACTATTGTTGTTCGGTAGATGGCGAAAGTCGACGGGTGGTGAAGGAAAGACGTAGAAATAAACCTTTAATTTATTACGTTTCGCTCGCTGTGGGGCTTTTTCTTTCCTTAAACATTGGGTACAGCAACAGTGTGCTGCTACCGTACCATACTCTGAGTTACATAGTAGGAACGGAGATATATATCCCCCGTCATATTCCATCACACAGGATAGGATATTTATATCAAGTGATAACACGTGTCAGCCTGAGATGAGGATGCCACCAAGTATATCACTACATGTTCAGTAGCTACAGCAGCTTCCTAGGAAGTCTAGAGTTAAAATTTCTTCACCCATTGAGGGAGAGTTTTATGGATTTATTTTATGTTATAGAGCTATCTTCAGGTGTAAAAAGTCTTCGTAAGAGCAAGGTGGAGTTACTGCACTCATGGCTCAATTTTCATTGTTTTCCTCCTCATCTACCACTCCCCTGCCCCACACTGGACTCTTACCTACATGACTGTTAAGCTTGGTCAAGCAACATAACCGTCCAGTAAACAGATGTGGGGTTCACTTAGCTGCTAGACCTGGTACACACGCTGAGCTATTCCCCCAGAGTTAAGTCGACAGCCATTACCCTCATCTGCTTCATTTTCTTACCTTTCTCCTTCATTTTAGTGAACAATACAGGCTGGCAGAGAGAGAAACTGAACACTGGAGAGTAATTCTCGATACCATAAACAACTAATAAGCCAGAAATTAGAAATAAAACCTGGACACTTCAAACCGTCCTGAATTACAGTTGTTTTCACTCGAGACGTGATAGTCCAGGCTCTAAATACCTCTCAGGGTTTAGTGCAGTCTCTCTCCCAGTGATGTGACCTTTTCCTCTCAACCCAGTGATATGACCTTTTCCTCTCCCTCAGTGGTGTGACCTGGACCTGGTGTTGGACCTGCACGCCCACTCCTCCCTGCTTGGCACCTTTATCTACGGTAACTCCTACGACGACGTCTACAGGTGGGTTTAGGTCTGTGTGTATGTGTGGAGGGGGTTGCAGGGAGGGGATGTTACAAGTATGGAGCTACGTAAGTGATGTCCCATGTCATATTTTTATGTAAAATAATAAATCGTATCAATACTTTGCAAAATTGATTGCACTTATACGCGCGCGAGCACACCTCCTGAAAGTGATTCCAGTTATCAGCCTTCTCTATTAATACAAAAAAATACTTCTTTTAATCTCTTTTACACCGCTTCTTTCCCAACATAACATTGCTTCCCGATGCTGATGCCAAAATATTTTCACCTTGTGTGCTTTTGTAACTAATGAACTCTTAAGATGGTTATCTCATCGCATTTGCTGTCTTGCAGAAGTGGTAAATTAAGTGTCTTCTTTAGAGCCTTCCTTCATAACTTACATTTATGAATTCTGGAATGTGCTTTGTTTTGGTTCTGTAAACACATTTTTCTTTTATGTCTTTTAAATATGGGCGGCAGGTAGCCCACACTGTAATGTGGCTGCATCGAGTATGACGCTGCATACAGCAGCTTCATACTCCAACTTGGGTTTACCTTATGCTGTAGTAATTCTACATGGCCGAGAGTAACTTTACGTGGTAAAGGTAACTAAGTGCCGAGAGTAACTTTACGTGGTAAAGGTAACTAAGTGATAGATAGCAACTTTAGGTGGTAGACAACTATTTTACGTGATGCGGAGAGCATCTTTATGTGATAGTAAGTTGAGACAATAAAGTGTTGTGTGTGCCTGTGTCCACAGACACGAACGCCACATAGTGTTCCCCAAGATGCTGAGTCACTGCTGTGAGGACTACTGCCACTACAATACTATATACAACAAGGACCCCTCAAAGGCTCACTCCGCCCGCAGGTACTATGTTGTGTTCTGGTGTATTGTATGGTGATGTCTGCTACTGTTTAGTATAGTTTGTGCTTGTGGTTTGGTATAGTGCTGTGGTGGCGTTATGTAGCCTGGTGGAGTGTTGTGCTGTAATGGTGCACTGTGTGGTTTGGTGTGGTGATGCTCTGTTATTGGTGGTGTGCTATATAAAGATGTGTAACACGGTGTAGATTATGATGTACTGGTGAACAAAGTGATAAGGAAATATGATTCAAGATAACGTAATTATCACAAACAGTACTACATTATCACTTCAAGATAACCCGGGAGATAATTACCACTACAATATGATAATACAGGAGATAACCACTGCAACAGACTCATTGCAGCATAACCACTATAACATAAATGCAAAATTTTACCGCTGGAAAATACACATTGTAATATACACACTGAAGTGTCAGTATTTTATACATACCAAAATAAACGCTTCAACATACTCACGTTCCAAGTAAACACTACATGCTGTGTCCTCAGTTTCACAAACATACCTACACACCACGCATGATGGTGCTTTTATCCTCATTATATTATGTAGATTTCCTGCTCACATTTAGGGAATGTGAAATAAAATCTATCATCTGTTTAAATGCAGCTGTTGACCTGGAAGCTGGCTAGATTCAGCTGGTTTGTAATTACTTATTATTCTCTATTCGTAGTTAAAGGAGAAGAGCTGTGCTCGTAGTGTCTTGAACATCAGAAAGAAGGAACACTGCAACAGGCCTACTGACCCATGCGAAGCAGGTCCATGCCACCCCCCGTTTGTGGTTACAGCAAGATAGTACATCCTCGTGGTGTCTTGTCTTCAGTGTTCAGTCTGTCAAATTATTTGTTAAAATTTCCAGTGATTGGTTCGAGCATTTATTACCTTCCCTTGTATTCCATTCCACTGCGGAAAGTAGTGTTTCTGTCACGCGACTGCGGACGGAGGATCAAGCCTCCACTATTTGCCCGAATTACGGTATGGAGAGAGGGGGAGGGGGAAGTGGTACATTTATACCTCTTCCTGCACATTACTCACAGTACATTAACTAGAGTATTCTCCACAGATGGTTGTGCAGTAACCTCAAGGACTCTGCCAACGTGTACTCCATCCACACCTCCATCTACGGCTACAGGAACCAGCGCGGCCACATCGTTCCCTATACCGAGGACCTTTGTATCCTTTACTGTAACACAAAGATTCTTTATAACTTAAGAATTTGTAAAAACGCGATTGCGAACTAATCACAGAACGGATGGGACTCGAACTCATGGTAGGCGAGTTCTAATGCTCGCAGGCCAGCATAGACCAGTGAATAAAACATTGGTCTGTGAGTTTTAGGACTCGCTTGCAATGGGTTCGATCCCCATCCTTTATTTGACAAATATTCTTCTTGGTTGTGTAACAGGAAGAGTGGCTGTATAGACTATCACTGAGGGGACTGAGGGTCATAAGCTCTCAATATCCTGCATCTCTCTCATAATTGCATCTACTTTCCATCACTGCTGTGGGATGGTCCCAGAAATTCTAACCTGTCCCTCTCAACTTATCCATTTCACCTATCTTGTGTATACGTACTTCTAGTGTTTTCCCCGAACCTGTTAGTCCTGTCAGTAATAATTATTAGCATGTACACGTGCGTGCACAAGCAGGCGCATATATACACGTATGTAGGGGAGGAGATTTGACAAGAAGAGGCAGCTGGTGTTTTCCTTAACTCCGGGGCAGATCTGAGGACGGGTCGCAGTATCGTGAAGGCTGTACTGGACTACTACCAGTTCCTTGGTCTTATTCCCTACACCTTTCCCTCAGCACAACCCCTACATGACTTGCCCAGGGGCAAGGGGCCCGCCAGCCCCCCGCTACACACTCGCCACTCGCGCTCACATCTGTCTCTTCAGCAGGTATGTATACTCCCCACAACACTACGTTCCAGGAACTGTGTATACACAACCCTCCAGCAGATATGTTTACACTCACAACACCGACTTGCATGAGCTATGTACATATCTGAACTACACTTTTCTTGCATAAATACAGTGGAACCCTGGACGAGTACAGGACAGTGAACCAAAACATTGTAATGCTGTTAACAGTATGGTAGCACCCAGTACCAATTTAATGTAGAGGTAGCCTAAATGTAGGTAAATATAAACTAATAAAATCTTCGTATAGGCCCATGTCTTTTGTGCAAAATGCTGCTGCCTAGTGTGTGAGCGCTGCCTTCAGGATGTGATGGTGTGAATGCGTATTGACAACCACTCAGAGCATAGACTTGTTTAGACAGACTACGTAAGTAGGAAATACCATCGTTGACTGATGCTCTACAACGCTAGAGAACGCAGCCTCGCCTGAAAATGTATTTGTATTTCCCGCGGCCCACAACCGACACTGGCAGCAATGTTTACGTGTAAAGCATCTGATGAATATTAAGTAGAGGGAGCAACAGCTGCAAGAAAATGGGAGATAAAATATAGGACGCATTTTGCGCTGAAACAGACAAGTGTTGTGTGAGACCGCGGAGGAGAGGGAGGGGGAACTGAGAGTTGTGGGATATAATGAGTACCGATACGGAAAAGTCATTCAAAACTATATATTAAAAAAAAAATCATTCACTACATACAACACCCCGATTAGCTCTTAATGGATAAAAGCAATCTTATCAAAACGCTTTCAGGTGAAGTACACTAAAAGATTCTCCTAAATGTTCACCGGTCTCTAAAGACTCATTGTTAAACCTAGTACCAAATTTTAAATGCCGAAGCCTTTGAAAAAAAAAAGTGCATCATAGTGAGCAGCATGCCCCACAATGCATGAAAGAATCCATGGGTGATGGGTGTCCTATCCTCATTTGGCAGTACAACTTCCTGCTAGTCTACAGTGCTCATTATAACTATGCGAGGGATTGTAATAATTATAGAAACTGAATATTAGAAGCTAAATATTATATTATCTTGTGACTAGATGCAAGAGTCGTTTTAGCAATTATTTGTTTACATTGCAGGCGCGAACCCCACATTGCTCCTCACGGAGCAAGTGGTCGCCGGGAGGCAAGGAACGAGGTTCGCGAGCACTCACGAAGCTTCCAGATGTTAAAGGTCCCGGGGGCAGTGAAGCGGCAGCTACAGACACAGCAGCCAGCGGCAGCACTGACGACGCCTCCTCCGTTAGTAGCGACAGTGATGGCCTCAGCGACACCAGCGGCCTCATGGTTAGGATCAAGCAAAAGGCGGCCTCAGCAGACGAGGAGGATGTGGGCTACACGAGACGCTACGGCCACGAGCGAAATGATAGGAACGTCCGTCTACCAGCGGCTCGGCATACCGATAACTCCAGAGCACTGGAAGGACGGGATAGACGGCGAACGAGCCGTAAAACACGGCAACCCAGGACGACATACATGACGCTTTTTCCAGAACAGCAGATGAATCACCCATCACGCTCCGACGATGACACCCGCAGTCTGCCAGACCTGCCTTCCCTGACTGCTTCGTTACCGACTCTACGAACCACTCCTGATCGCCGACATCGCCCTCCATTCCGCTTGGTGGGGCGCCAGGCTCGACCCACCACCCTGGTGTGGCAGGACCTCCAGCAGCCACTACAGCATAGAGACATTAAACTATCCTACAGGTACTATGACTTCAAACGCCTAACACGCCCTCGTAAGAAACGCCACAAGAAGAAACCGAAGAGTCGCTCCCCGAGCAGAACTCGAAGCCAGCGCCGGAATAAGACAACTAACGCCAAAGACCAAAACATTACTCATCACAATCCTACCCACCACAATTCTTCCCATAACAACCCCACCCACCACAGTTCCTCCCATCACAATCCCACCCACCACAGTTCCTCCCATCACAATCCCACCCACCACAATTCTACCCACCACAACTCCCCAGAGAGAGGCCGGCGGAGACGGATAGTAGTGGGCGGAGGTTTCAATGTGACGCGACTAGCGACACCGCCCCGCGAAGAGACAGGAACCCGGCCCCCTGCGCAGCGAGGACTCCGGATGATTGACGTTAATCAACTAACAATCGGCGGCTACCAGGAGAATGTGTCGACCCCGCGGTGGCAGGCCAGCCCCCGCCGACATACCCACCACCTCCCCACCACACCCCCACTCCTGAGGAGGTTCCTCGACCCCCATGCCTCCCTCTTCTGAGAAGGAAGGGGCGCTCCCCGTTCCCCTCGCATTTCAGAGAGCAATCAACAAGCCCAGAGAGGTTTAGCACTTCATAAAACACTACACTTTTCACTCTTGACTCTCCTCACCGCCGCTCGCCTCTGCAGGAATAACTGCCGCTCATCATCAACGTCTCAGGGACCTTGAGTTACACAACTTTGTAAATAATGCGCTTCCGCATTGCTCCAGTCATTAGCTTGACCAAGAATTTCACAATTCGTCAATTTATACTGCCATTGTTACTGTAAACAGAAAAATGACTCCTCACCCAAACCCTCAGAGATAATCTGTATCTATACGCTGATTTTACTTACCTATTTCAAGTATTAAAATTCTCATATACAGAATATATAAACGTTGAAAACTCGCTTCAATTCGTATTTTAGGAATTAAAGATCCTTGACTGGTGGTGTGAAGATGACGCGCACTGATGACTCTCGTGTAGTCTATATATTGATGATTAAGACATGTGCAACAATTGGGTATCATTATTGTTGAAACATTTCGCCAACACAGTAGGCTTCTTCAGTCAAATACAGAGAATCATCAACTTGTCGGTATTTTATACCATTATCAATATATTAATAAAATCACTCGGCTAGTCAACCCTGAAGTTTACTCGAAGTTATCAGAAGTCACCAGTCTTAAAGAATCCATTTTTTTCAAAATTATATGAATATTGTATTAAATCTTTTTTATTCATAATATTTTTATTAGCCCATAAAAAGCGTGACATCAGTGTGCTCTTTTCAGGATCACAGACGTGTCGGGACATCTCTGGGATGTGTTGAACTCGAATACGAAGCTGAGGGTACTTAAGAGAGAAAAAAAAACGTGTTTTGTGTATAGTAAGCACATACTTGTATCTTTGCAACGATATCAATACCCGGGTGATATCTTAATATGCAACATAACCGCAGTGAAAAGTAGAATTATTCCAAGAGCCTTCGTTATTTCTCGCATTATTTAGGAAGAGCAAAAGTAATAAAGCTACAGAAATGTTATACAGAGATGGACATGTCACTTACCTGACATGTCACCCTTTTACCTGACATGTTACTTATTTACCTGATATTTGACATGATTATAAAAATTCCAGAACAATCAAAATGAATCTCACAAGCTGAGTGACTAACAACCCACTGACTGTACCGTACATGCGGGGCCACATCTCTGTTATATAACACTACTTTAGCTTCATATATTTTGCTGTTCCTTAATTATGTGAGAAATCACGAAAGCACTGAAAATAGTTCTACTTTTCACTATGGTATAGTATAATATATATATATATATATATATATATATATATATATATATATATATATATATATATATATATATATATATATATTATATATATATATATTGGCGTGTAGCTCATGCTACACGCCAAGGTATTGTCCAGTGTGGGTAGATTGGTAAAGCACTGCGTACCTTGTCCTAAGGTTCGTAGGTTCGAGTCTCCTTCAGCCAGAGATCAGTGTTTGTGTATATTTCGCATGCTCTCGCGAATTCCTTGCATATATATATATATATATATATATATATATATATATATATATATATATATATATATATATATATATATGATGAGGGTATCAAATGATTTAAAGAAAAATTGGATATCAAATTGGGGAGGAGGAGTATGGAAGAAGTGAATGTTTTCAGATACTTGGGAGTTGACGTGTCGGCGGATGGATTTATGAAGGATGAGGTTAATCATAGAATTGATGAGGGAAAAAAGGTGAGTGGTGCGTTGAGGTATATGTGGAGTCAAAAAACGTTATCTATGGAGGCAAAGAAGGGAATGTATGAAAGTATAGTAGTACCAACACTCTTATATGGGTGTGAAGCTTGGGTGGTAAAGGCAGCAGCGAGGAGACGGTTGGAGGCAGTGGAGATGTCCTGTCTAAGGGCAATGTGTGGTGTAAATATTATGCAGAAAATTCGGAGTGTGGAAATTAGGAGAAGGTGTGGAGTTAATAAAAGTATTAGAGGACTGAAGAGGGGTTGTTGAGGTGGTTTGGTCATTTAGAGAGAATGGGTCAAAGTAAAATGACATGGAAAGCATATAAATCTATAGGGGAAGGAAGGAGGGGTAGGAGGGGTCCTCGAGAGGGTTGGAGAGAGGGGGTAAAGGAGGTTTTGTGGGCGAGGGGCTTGGACTTCCAGCAAGCGTGCGTGAGCGTGTTAGATAGGAGTGAATGGAGACGAATGATACTTGGGACCTGACGATCTGTTGGAGTGTGAGCAGGGTAATATTTAGTAAAGGGATTCAGGGAAACCGGTTATTTTTATATAGTCGGACTCGAGTCCTGGAAATGGGAAATACAATGCCTGCACTTTAAAGGAGGGGTTTGGGATATTGGCAGTTTGGAGGGATATGTTGTGTATCTTTATACGTATATGCTTCTAAACTGTTGTATTCTGAGCACCTCTGCAAAAATAGTGATAATGTGTGAGTGTGGTGAAAGTGTTGAATGATGAAAGCATTTTCTTTTTGGGGATTTTCTTTCTTTTTTGGGTCACCCTGCCTCGGTGGGAGACGGCCGACTTGGAAAATATAATAATAATAATAATAATAATAATAATAATAATAATAAATATATATATATATATATATATATATATATATATATATATATATATATATATATATATATATATATATATATATATATTAGTATTTAGATAAAGGTAGGGAAGTTTTTATTGCATTTATGGATTTAGAAAAGGCATATGATAGTGGATAAGGGAGCAATGTGGCAGATGTTGCAAGTATAGGAAATAGGTGGTAAGTTACTAAATGCCGTAAAGTTTTTATGAGGATAGCGAGGCTCAGGTTAGGATGTGTAGAAGAGAGGGAGAATACTTCCCGGTAAAAGTAGGTCTTAGACAGGGATGTGTAATGTCACTATAGTTGTTTAATATATTTATAGATGGGGTTGTAAAAGAAGTAAATGCTAGGGTGTTCGGGAGAGGGGTGGGATTAAATTGACACAGTTGCTTTTTGCTGATGATACTGTGCTTATGGGAGATTCTAAAGAAAAATTGCAAAGGTTAGTGGACGAGTTTGGGAGTGTGTGTAAAGGTAGCAAGTTGAAAGTGAACATGGAAAAGAGTAAGGTGATGAGGGTATCAAATGATTTAGATAAAGAAAAATTTGATATCAAATTGGGAAGGAGTATGGAAGAAGTGAATGTTTTCAGATACTTGGAAGTTGACGTGTCGGCAGATGGATTTACGAAGGATGAGGTTAATCATAGAATTGATGAGGGAAAAAAAGGCGAGTGGTGCGTTGAGGTATATGTGGAGACAAAAATCGTTATCTATAGAGGCAAAGAAGGGAATGTATGAAAGTACAGTAGTACCAACACTCTTATATGGGTGTGAAGCTTGGGTTGTAAATGCTGCAGCGAGGAGGCGGTTGGAGGCAGTGGAGATGTCCTGTCTAAGGGCAATGTGTGGTGTAAATATTATGCAGAAAATTCGGAGTGTGGAAATTAGGAGAAGGTGTGGAGTTAATAAAAGTATTAGAGGACTGAAGAGGGGTTGTTGAGGTGGTTTGGTCATTTAGAGAGAATGGATCAAAGTAGAATGACATGGAGAGCGTATAAATCTGTAGGCTAAGGAAGGCGGGGTAGGGGTCGTCCTCGAAAAGGTTGGAAGGGGTAAGGGAGGTTTTGTGGGCGAGAGGCTTGGAATTGCAGGAGGCGTGCGTGAGCGTGTTCGATAGGAGTGAATGGAGATGAATGGTATTTGGGACTTTAGGAGCTGTTGGAGTGTGAGCAGGCTAATATTTAGTGAAGGGATTCAGGGAAACCGATTATTTTTATATAGCCGGACTCGAGTCCTGGAAATGGTAAGAACAATGCCTGCACTCGACAGGAGGGGTTCGGGATATTAGCAGTTTGGAGGGATATGTTGTGTATCTTTATACGTATATGCTTCTAAACTGTTGTATTCTGAGCACCTCTGCAAAAACAGTGATTATGTGTGAGTCACCCTGAAAGTGTTGAATGACGAAAGCCGATTTTCTTTTTGGGGATTTTCTTTATTTTTGGGTCACCCTGCCTCGGTGGGAGACGGCCGACTAAATATAAATATATATATATATATATATATATATATATATATATATATATATATATATATATATATATATATATATATATATAAGGAATTCGCAAGAGCAGGCGAAATATACACAAACACTGATCTCTGGCTGAAGGAGACTCGAACCTACGAACCTTGGAACAAGGTACGCAGTGCTATACCAAACTCACCACACTGGACAATACCTTGGAGTCCAGCTTGCGCTAGACTTTGATCCAAGGCAGCCAGCTTTCAGGGAGAAGGCTTACAGCTTTTCATCTCATCCCCTGCATGCATCAGCCTTACTAGAGATTTTAACAATGCAAGAAATTCGCGAAAGCAGGCGAAATATACACAATGACTTTGGATCAAAGTCACTGCGTACCTTGTTCTAAGGTTCGTAAGTTCAAGTCTCCTTCAGCCAGAGATCAGTATTTGTGTATATTTCGCCTGCTCTCGCGAATTCCTTGCAGTGTTAATATCTCTAGTAAGGCTGATGCATGCAGGGGATGAGATGAAAAAGCTGTAAGCCTTCTCCCTGAAAGCTGGCTGCCTTGGATCAAAGTCTAGCGCAAGCTGGACTCCAAGGTATTGGTCCAGTGTGGATAGATTGGTAAAGCACTGCGTACCTTGTTCCAAGGTTCGTAGGTTCGAGTCTCCTTCAGCCAGAGATCAGTGTTTGTGTATATTTCGCCTGCTCTCGCGAATTCCTTGCATATATATATATATATATATATATATATATATATATATATATATATATATATATATATATATATATATATATATATTTCACATAACACGTGTTGGCTCATTAATCTCTTATATTGGCAAACTAGTTGCCTATTCCTTTACGTGCTACTTACATGACAATTACACCACTTGTCAATATCTTTTATGTCACCTACCACCATACCACCTGCCAGCGACCCTTCAGTGTCTCCTACTACATTTCAGCTTGTTAAAGAGGTTATCCCACACTATAGCTGACACTTCAGTAATTAACACGAAAGTGGAACCCCCATCAAGGTGTCATAGGGCGGTAAACAGTATATCACTTTTACAAACTGCGACACTCCTTCGGGAGCCACTACCGGGTCACCACATGGAGAAGACAGGGCCAGGACCCGTCCTGGCAAACCTACCTGAGCCTGTACCCAGCAAGGTAAACTAGGGAATGGTCTATGGTCGAAAGGATCATTATCTAGGAATTGGATGTACTCTTCACCTTTCCTCGGATCAACTCTGATTACCTCTCACTCACCATGTGCTGTATGATCCTTACGGATTTATTAACGCTTCCCCATGAAAACAATATAACGTTCGGGGTCAATAAAATGGAAAACTCATGCACACAGAACAATGATTCACACAAAACAATAACGCGCACAACACAAAAGATCCCATCCCACAAATCTATAAACCTAGCACACTTTAGGCTAAAAGTAGCATGAGAAATTATCAATATAGTACCGACGGTAATACTCCGAGGTAAATGAACACTTTCAAGTCATAAAACTTATTTAAGGGAAATATAAGAGGCTAAAATGGCATTAGTTCACTCAAAAAGTCGAGATTCTCAGTAAGAGTTCGTCGGGGCCCAGGCAGCGCCAAGGGAAGACAAACATGAGGTCACAATATATGGAGGTCAGAGTAAAACACACTCAGTGGCTCTCGTGATACAGCGATTACAATATTGTATGTTAGGTAAGAGGACCTAAGTGCAACTAATGCGTCATTTTATTGTGGCAACGTTTCACTCTCCAAGAGCTTTGTCAAGCAGTTACGGCTTGACAAAGCTCCTGGAGAGCTTTATGACCCCTACGGGCTTAACGCTCATTAATTTAAAGCTATATTATGGGAATAAAAATAAGACACCCTAGTCAATGGTACAAAGAAACCCCCACATAAGGTGGAACAGAGGGTACGAGGAGCGCTATATATGTGGAACGGGGTATGAGGAGTGCTGTATATGTGGAACAGAGGGTACGAGGAGCGCTATACATTTCCACCTCCATCTGAGGTTCTCCAATAGACTGCTGAAGACCGTCTTCAGTTGGAGGTCGAAAAATGCTTTACTTCTTGTGCAATACTGTTTCGTTTTCTCCCAGTGAGTTTAACTGACCTTGCGTCAAAAGTTCTTATAAGGACAACGTTTCTCTTGGCAAGATTTTTCAAGAGTGAAACATCATTTATATAGTTTCTATTACAGCTTTGAAGTGTTTTATCTTCCGTTGTATAGTTTCTGAAGACTGTTGCTATGATTCAACAGCATCAGGAGTGGTGATGGTTCTAGGCATCATGGTCCCAGTTTGGATACTTTTTTTTTTTATCTTTCCTAACTGGGAACCCATTGTCTCAACTATTTTATCCACTTACACGACTTTCATGAGCCTTCTATGTACAGGATAATTACAGATGTTAGTATACCTGGAGGGTGTTCCGGGGATCAATGCCCCCGCGGCCCGGTCCATGACCAAGCCTCGGGGTGAATCAGGGTCTGCTAAACCAGCATAAATAATAATTTCGTCAGCCCCATTCTTTATGTACATTTAATCTCCGTATTCGAACACTAGTAATATATCTTAATTTACCCCCTTAACCTCTCCTCTCCCCATCCTATATGTTCACCCCCTACCACACTTTTTTCCCATTAAATTTTAACGCAGATTCAGTCTAACAGAAACTGGCCTACAGTATGGCACCAATTTTGACTCGTTAATTTTCACCAGCACTAACCCTACTAACCGTTCCACACCCCACACCAGGGCGCAGCATTACCCATACTGGTGTAACGCTTTTTTAATTTGAAAATTTAGAGAGGAAACTTTGAGGACATTTTGGTTTCGTCTCGGACCACTGTCAAGACATGACCTAAAGAAAATGGGAAGTAGAAGATAGGTTATGTGAGGAAGAAACAGGAGCAGCAGCAAGTTAATGAAAAACAATTACATCTCAAGGGGATGGAACAGGACGTTATCACCAGTCTTTCCCATCACACACAATTCAAGGGTTTACAAAGGAGGATCATTGTAAGACGCAAGCCAGAAGCCACTCGTGACAAAAGGTTTCCTTTAATAAATGTCCTGACTGCACATACGTGTCCTTTCTCCACAGTTTGTCAGTATTGCCTGATTATTTACAACCAAAATACAAAAGACTCGTCAGAAGAGGTGAGGAAAGGTTTCCAGGTCCCAGAGACGTCCACTAGTCACTACTACCGTAGGTCATCACCGCCTCCACCATCAGCATTAGCCAGGATTACCCGTCATCACCCCCACCACGAGTATCCAGCACTACCAACTAGACCCCAGACATCCAGCTTGGAACAGTTTGAGAGTCATGGCACGTTCCAGCCTCCATTTTCCAGCTCTCTTTTCTAATTTTGCAGCAGCAGCCAAGTCATGGAAATTTCCTCTTCAGGAAACACAAACTCTAAGGAATTCTTCTTTGTGTTGAGTAATATTGTTGTGTATGTTGAGTAATACTACTATGTTAAGTAATGCTGCTCTGTTATATAATACTGCTCTGTTGAGTTATACTGCTGTTTAATTATACTGCAGTGTGTGTTGGGGAATTCCACCACCACTGAATCTCAAGGATGACGGGCAGTGTAGCATGTCACATTTATTATTATTAATTATTAATACTGAGAAGCACGAAACCCGAAAAATGAGTTTTTTTTTTTTTTGACACCATGCGGGTTCTTCTGGACACCGTACTTGTTCATTTGTCCACAGGGACTCATTTCGCCATAAAGTTATTGTATCACATAGCGAGCTCTTAACTCTAATTGGTCTGAGACTACAAGCGTTTATTTGGTCAAAATACGAACCCATTGGTCAGTAACATGGGTTCTTAGAGCCATGATTCAGGTTCATTTAGCCACAACGCGGGTTCGTTGCGCCACGACCGGTATCCTCCCACAACGCAGTTTGGCCACAATTTGTTCGCGTACCCCCTTGTAAAGTGTTTTTCTTCATATATTTATCAACTATCAAGTAAAGCCAGAGGCTACTCTCCTGCGAAATACAAATAAAAATGTAATTAAGTTTTCCAAGTTGGGTAAGACAAAATTTCTTTGCATAATATACTAAAAAGTTTGTTTGTCCCTCAACTTTGTTCATAAAAACTAATTTCGCCTTCGTAAATTGAATCAGGAAATTGGTGAGGGGGGTGAAATTTTCCTCTTTCAGGGGGGTTTACCCGTTTTTTGTATGTGATAAGTTATTCCCCATTGTCATCGTTAGCAGAATTAATTATAATATTTTAAATGTATCATTATTATTTCCACATAAGGGGTAGAGGGGGATCTACCTACCTGGAGTTTACCTAGGGAGTGTTCCGAGGGTCAACGCCCCCGCGGCCCGGCCCCAGATCAGGTAATGCTCATTACTACGTCGGAAAGGGTTGGGGGGTATGCCCATTACTGCGTCAAGAAGGGAGGGAGGGGTTGTGCCCATTACTGGATCAAGGAGGGAGAGGTTGTGCCCATTACTGCGTCAAGAAGGGAGGGAGAGGTTGTGCCCATTACTGCGTCAAGAAGGGAGGGAGAGGTTGTGCCCATTACTGCGTCAAGAAGGGAGGGAGAGGTTGTGCCCATTACTGCGTCAAGAAGGGAGGGAGAGGTTGTGCCCATTACTGCGTCAAGAAGGGAGGGAGAGGTTGTGCCCATTACTGCGTCAAGAAGGGAGGAGTTGTGCCCATTACTGAGTCAAGAAGGGAGGGGTTGTGCCCATTACTGCGTCAAGAAGGGAGGGAGAGGTTGTGCCCATTACTGGATCAAGGAGGGAGAGGTTGTGCCCATTACTGCGTCAAGGAGGGAGAGGTTGTGCCCATTACTGCGTCAAGAAGGGAGGGAGAGGTTGTGCCCATTACTGCGTCAAGAAGGGAGTAGTTGTGTCCATTACTGAGTCAAGAAGGGAGGGGTTGTGCCCATTACTGAATCAAGAAGGGAGGGAGAGGTTGTGCCCATTACTGCTTCAAGAAGGGAGGGGTTGTGCCCATTACTGCGTCAAGAAGGGAGGGGTTGTGCCCATTACTGCGTCAAGAAGGGAGGGAGGGGTTGTGCCCATTACTGCGTCAAGGTGAGGGAAAAGGTACGTACATACGAACAACAAATGTTCAGTCATCTCGTCTGGGTTACTCTTACTTTGACAAACACAAAATACTTTTGTTATGCAGTCATGTGGAAGCGCAAAACCCACAGAAGTTATACATGACCTGGAAAACTCGAGGTAATCAGAACTTACCCAATGGAGAAGGTAGCTACAATTCCTCAAATCAAGAGCCTTTCATTAGCATCAAAAAGCACTTTTATGAGTCACGGAGCCTCATGATTAAATCAACGTTCAGGAACTGTTTCCCCACCATAGCCTTGCTTTATTTACATTATTATTATTCTTCATGTGAAACTGTAAACCCATGCGAGTCATTCAGTGTAGTGGTGGACGCTCGATCCTCCGTCTGTTAATAACTAGATAAACACTTCCCTAAATGTACTTTTCCATAATATGAAATTTCGCCGTTTTATCTTTATCTGTTATATTCTAAATTATGTCTTTTAAATATAATTGCAGTCTTCGATAATAGGTTACTGTGCTATCAACTACAGTACTGAAAAGATAATGACACTTACATTTATTGTAGAGGTAAGGAGTCAATAGCAGTGTCCCCTTGTCAGTCACGGCTGAGAAATCCTGCTGGCTATTTTGCTTAATATTCCTTAAAAATTAGCTAGGTAAACACTCGCAGACAGCCAATTTTTGGATGTTATTTCCTTTACTAGAAAGCGCTGAACCCGCAGGGGTCATAAATAGCCTCACAATTGTCCGATAGTTGATCCAGTTTTACTTCGTACTACACTTGCTGCTTCCTCGGGTAGTGCCCAACAACTGTTGGAGTTATATATAGTTTTATTCACTATTCTTCATTAACTTATATATTTTCGTCTGCTAACTTCAGCAAGAGTTACCAACACTGCAGTTCACCTGTACACTAACATAACGAATAATCCCTGAAATTAGGATTAAATTAGTCTGTGCATATGTACACCGAGAGATACAAGTCACTCGGTGTATCTACACTGACATAACTACATATACGGGAATATATAGGGCGTGATAACACTTCAACACTACAGACACCACACACACCAGGGAGATCAACTACCTTCATCAGCCGTCACACTCACCGGGAAAACAGTCCATAATAATAAAGGTCAGTATATTACCTCTATTATTATAATTATTATAATCAAAAAGAAGCGCTAAACCACAAGGGCTATACAGTATATTACCTCTAGGTATTAATTTATGCTTACTAAATTAACAACTATTTTCTTAAATATGGTAAACGAATCAAATTATTTAGTAATTGATTATAATATTTGTTGAGGTCACCTAGTGGTCGCTGGGGGTAATTAATTCTTCTCACTAGGACGTTTACACCTCCATGACAAACATATGTTATTTATACAGTCCTAATAAAAATTATTTGTCTTAACTAATTTAGTATTGCATTTATAGGGGGGGGGCCGAATATGTAGAGGAAATACAGAGCTAGGAAAATGGGAGACAACCAGATTGGCTCCAACAAGACGAAGGATAGTTTTAAATAATTAAATTATTCACAGGAGAGTACTAATTATTATCGTGCTCAACCAGTAGGGGTATACAGCGCCTGGGGAATGAGAGGTAATCAAGCTTCATTAAAAAAAGATATAATCACAACTAAACGCCAAATCCACATATAAAAAGAGAATAGCTTCAATTCCTTGGATGAAAAGCCCATCAGTGCATGGGTTTAGGACCCGATACGTGCGTTACCCCTGCGACCTGGTACGTGGGGTCTGGTACGTGGACCTGATACGTGGGGTCTGGTACGTGGACCTGATACGTGGGTCGATCATATAATGAAATTAAGCGCTAAACTCGAAAGGGTCATACAGCTCTGTTCCTTGGATCAAACCTAATACCTTCCATTCCACTGGCCACTGTATGGTCTCTACGGGTTTAGGGCTTCCACTTTACTATAAAAATATTGTTAGCCAAAAGAATATAAATTATTATTACATTGTTTTGTTAATTTTATTATTTTCAATAACGTTAAACCTGTATACATTATAGAGCAACAATGTAATCAAATATTTTAACCAAAACAAATGTGACAAGGCAAACAATATGCCAGCACAAACAGTTTAATGAAACAGTGTAGTATGGCGTCAGCGGCCAGCACCAGAGGCTGGTGCCAACCATTTATGGCCCTCCTGGTATTTTCCATTATCATTCCACAGCGATAATCAATACATTATTGTGCAGTGACCTTTGGCAATGTTGGGCCGCTATACTAATGTACATTTTCGTATGCAGAGTTACAGTGGAATTCCAAATATGTAAACCACTGCAGTGGTAGAAGTGGGGAAATGATGGGGGTGGGAGTACGGAGTGTTGTTAAAAGTTGGGGTGGAAGGCAGGGGAAAGTAGGGTAGAGGTAGTGTGGGGCAGGCGAGAGGAAAATGCATGTGGTGGTACAAATGTGTGGGAAGGAATAAATTGCATGAAGGGAACCATGAAGCTAGGGTAGGATTTAGCCTTCATGGAACCATGAAGCTGGGGCAGGATTTAGGCTTCATGGAACCATGAAGCTGGGGTAGGATTTAGGCTTCATGGAACCATGAAGCTGGGGCAGGATTTAGGCTTCGTGGAACCATGAAGCTGGGGCAGGATTTAGGCTTCATGGAGCCACAAAGCTGGGCAGGATTTAGGCTTCATGGAACCATGAAGCTGGGGCAGGATTTAGGCTTCGTGGAACCATGAAGCTGGGGCAGGATTTAGGCTTCATGGAACCATGAAGCTGGGGCAGGATTTAGGCTTCATGGAACCATGAAGCTGGGGCAGGATTTAGGCTTCGTGGAACCATGAAGCTGGGGCAGGATTTAGGCTTCATGGAACCATGAAGCCGGGGAAGGATTTAGGCTTCGTGGAACCATAAGCTGGGGCAGGATTTAGGCTTCGTGGAACCATGAAGCTGGGGCAGGATTTAGGCTTCATGGAGCCATGAAGCTGGGGCAGGATTTAGGCTTCGTGGAACCATGAAGCTGGGGCAGAATTTAGGCTTCGTGGAGCCATGAAGCTGGGGCAGGATTTAGGTTTCGTGGAGCCATGAAGCTGGGGCAGGATTTAGGCTTCATGGAGCTATGAAGCTGGGGCAGGATTTAGGCTTCGTGGAGCCATGAAGCTGGGGCAGGATTTAGGCTTCGTGGAATCATGAAGTTGGGGCAGGATTTAGGCTTCGTGGAACCATGAAGCTGGGGCAGGATTTAGGCTTCATGGAATCATGAAGTTGGGGCAGGATTTAGGCTTCGTGGAACCATGAAGCTGGGGCAGGATTTAGGCTTCGTGGAACCATGAAGCTGGGGCAGAATTTAGGCTTTGTGGAGCCATGAAGTTAGGGCAGGATTTAGGCTTCATGGAGCTATGAAGCTGGGGCAGGATTTAGGCTTCGTGGAGCCATGAAGCTGGGGCAGGATTTAGGCTTCGTGGAACCATGAAGCTGGGGCAGGATTTAGGCTTCATGGAATCATGAAGTTGGGGCAGGATTTAGGCTTCGTGGAACCATGAAGCTGGGGCAGGATTTAGGCTTCGTGGAACCATGAAGCTGGGGCAGAATTTAGGCTTTGTGGAGCCATGAAGTTAGGGCAGGATTTAGGCTTCATGGAGCCATGAAGCTGGGGCAGGATTTAGGCTTCGTGGAGCCACCAGTGGCGGCTCGTAGCTAAAATTAGTGGAGGTGCTGCTTCAGAAAATTTTTAGCCATTGTTTTAATATTGTGTAAAATAAAAGAACCAAAAAAACTATGAATTAAATAAAATAGCTGGAAGCATGATAATCATCTAATTCTATACTTTATCACATTCAAGAATATGGTACATGGTTTTTAAGCACAACACACGTCGCTGATTCAAAAAGAAACACTACCTTGCACTTTCACAACAGGGTCGGCACTGTGTCAGTTACAGTGCTCTCTCTACCTAGTATGCAGTGTCTTATCTTGGACATGTGCGCAACAGCCAAACACCAAGTAGCTGGAACTGTGAAGCGCACAGATCCATACAAGGATTTTTGTAATTTTTTCATGTACTAGGGGATGGCTACTAACATTAAGCTTAAGGATTTTATAATGTACAAGTTTAAAGAAAGAATTAAAGAAAACACAACTCACATTGAATGTTATCGACAATATCGAGTGAAAATATGGGGTGTTGCAATTCCGCAGTGCCTATACACGAGCCGCCACT
>NC_091347.1:22861351-22922861 GCF_038502225.1 Cherax quadricarinatus | reverse complement strand
ACTGAAAGCAAAACTATTCATTAATTTGATCATTATCCTAATCATTGTTTAATATTTCATATAAATTTCCAAAGACACCAATGAATATTGCAACAGCAGTAGTGCGTAAAGTTAACACTCACTCATAAACTCCTGAACTTGGTTGTTCTGTGGCTCAGAGTCAGCAATGGATTTTCGCAGACGGTTGAGGTCATCCTTCAGTTTGGCATTCTCCATCTCCAATTCCTGCAGCTGAGAGAAAATAAACCAAAGGAAAGCTGAATATAGGAAAGAATAATTATATTAATGAATAAAGGTTACTCTGACACATGCAAAAATGATGATAGAGACTAAAATACTGAATACTTTAGCAAAGGAAGAAGCTTAATGTATAAAGCTGAAAAAAATTACACATTTGAGCAAACAGCCAAGAGTGTCTTGAGAAATACAAAAGACTATATATACTGTATATTCCTACCTTAAGTAAGTAGACAATCACAGCTACAATATAATTACTGCTGTCATATTACATTCTTGTTTGATAACACTTCTATAAACAAAATATTTGAGTTAAGAATTTCTTTTACAGTTTTTGCCAAATATCATTTATTAGGTAGTCTAACTGTTTTGACACAGTCCTGTAACCACAATGTCAGTTAGGAAGTACTGGTTAACACAGTCTTGAGTTTGGTATTACCTTTTAGAAACAGAAAGGCACTGCCCCTGCTACCTCCAAGACGAAAGTCTGGCTAACTAGTTTCCTTGAATCCTTCCATAATTATTATCTTACTAACATTCCATCAGCACTTCCATTAAAAACCACTTGTCTCAATTCATCCAATCAAACACATTCATAAATGCCTGTTGGATGCTCATATATTTTTTCTTCCCTACCATGCCATGCACTTTACTTAACAATTCCATCAATGATTCCTCTTCCCACCTGCACTCATTCTCTTACACCCAGAGCAAGTGTAAAACAGAAACCTGTAATTGTTATACATGATGGTACAAATGCTGGTGTCATTTTTTTTTTCTGTCTCATAAATGCGCAAGATTTCAGGTACATCTTGTTACTTCTACTTACACTTAGCTCACACTTCACATGCATGTACAAGCATATATATACACACCCCTCTGGGTTTTCTATTTTCTTACTAGTTCCTGTTCTTGTTTATTTCCTCTCATCTCCAAAGAGAAGTGAAACAGAATTCTTCCTCCATAAGCCATGCATGTTGTAAGCAGTGACTAACATGCCAGAAGCAAAGGGCTAGTAACCCCTGTTACTAGCCCTTTGCTTCTGGCATGTATACATTACTAAAGTTATAGAGAGAAACTTTTCTTTTTCTTTTTGGGCCACCCTGCCTCAGTGGGATATGGATAGTGCATAGAAAGAAGAAGTGGCCCGGTGGCCTGGTGGCTAAAGCTCCCGCTTCACACACGGAGGGCCCGGGTTCGATTCCCGGCGGGTGGAAACATTTCGACACGTTTCCTTACACCTGTTGTCCTGTTCACCTAGCAGCAAATAGGTACCTGGGTGTTAGTCGACTGGTGTGGGTCGCATCCTGGGGGACAAGATTAAGGACCCCAATGGAAATAAGTTAGACAGTCCTCGATGACGCACTGACTTTCTTGGGTTATCCTGGGTGGCTAACCCTCCGGGGTTAAAAATCCGAACGAAATCTTATCTTATCTTATCTTATCATCATATCAAACCCCACCCCACCCCACCCACACTCACCCACCCACCCACACACACACACACACACACACACACACACACACACACACACACACACACACACACACACACACACACACACACCCACCCACACACACGTAAGGGACACTACAAGAGAGAGAGGAGAGGATGAACCAGCAAGGCTGGACTTAGTATTCACCTTCAGTAGTGCAGATATCGAGGACATCACATATGAAAGACCCCTTGGGGCCAGTGACCATGTGGTTGTAAGCTTCGAATACACAGTAGAGTTACAAGTGGAGGGAGAAGCAGGAAGGCCAGGACGAATGAAGCCAAACTACAAGAAAGGGGACTACACAGGAATGAGGAACTACCTGAACGGGGTTCAGTGGGACAGAGAACTGGCAGGGAAGCCAGTTAATGAGATGATGGAATATGTAGCAATAAAATGCAAGGAGGCTGAGGAGAGGTTTGTACCCAAGGGTAACAGGAGTAATGAAAAAGCCAGGATGAGCCCATGGTTTACCCAAAGGTGCAGGGAGGCAAAAACCAAGTGTGCTAGGGAATGGAAGAAATATAGAAGGCAAAGGACCCAGGAGAATAAGGAGAACAGTCGTAGAGCCAGAAATGAATATGCACAGATAAGAAGGGAGGCCCAAAGACAATATGAAAATGACATAGCAGCGAAAGCCAAATCTGACCCGAAACTGTTGTACAGCCACATCAGGAGGAAAACAACAGTCAAGGACCAGGTAATCAGGCTAAGGAAGGAAGGAGGAGAGACAACAGGAAATGACCGGGAAGTATGTGAAGAACTCAACAAGAGATTCAAAGAAGTGTTCACAGAGGAGACAGAAGGGACTCCAGAAAGACGGAGAGGTGGGGCACACCACCAAGTGCTGGACACAGTGCACACAACCGAGGAAGAAGTGAAGAGGCTTCTGAGTGAGCTAGATACCTCAAAGGCAATGGGGCCAGATAACATCTCCCCATGGGTATTGAGAGAGGGAGCAGAGGCGCTATGTGTACCCCTAACAACAATATTCAATACATCTATCGAAACAGGGAGATTGCCTGAGGCATGGAAGACAGCAAATGTAGTCCCAATCTTTAAAAAAGGAGACAGACATGAAGCATTAAACTACAGACCAGTGTCACTGACATGTATAGTATGCAAAATCATGGAGAAGATTATCAGGAGAAGAGTGGTGGAACACCTAGAAAGGAATGATCTCATCAACAGCAGCCAGCATGGTTTCAGGGACGGGAAATCCTGTGTCACAAACCTACTGGAGTTCTATGACATGGTGACAGCAGTAAGACAAGAGAGAGAGGGGTGGGTGGATTGCATTTTCTTGGACTGCAAGAAGGCGTTTGACACAGTTCCACACAAGAGATTGGTGCAAAAACTGGAGGACCAAGCAGGGATAACAGGGAAGGCACTACAATGGATCAGGGAATACTTGTCAGGAAGACAGCAGCGAGTCATGGTACGTGGCGAGGTGTCAGAGTGGGCACCTGTGACCAGCGGGGTCCCGCAGGGGTCAGTCCTAGGACCAGTGCTGTTTCTGGTATTTGTGAACGACATGACGGAAGGAATAGACTCTGAGGTGTCCCTGTTTGCAGATGACGTGAAGTTGATGAGAAGAATACACTCGATCGAAGACCAGGCAGAACTACAAAGGGATCTGGACAGGCTGCAGAACTGGTCCAGCAATTGGCTCCTGGAGTTCAATCCCACCAAGTGCAAAGTCATGAAGATTGGGGAAGGGCAAAGAAGGCCGCAGACGGAGTACAGTCTAGGGGGGTCAGAGACTACAAACCTCACTCAAGGAAAAAGATCTTGGGGTGAGTATAACACCAGGCACATCTCCTGAAGCGCACATCAACCAAATAACTGCTGCAGCATATGGGCGCCTAGCAAACCTCAGAACAGCATTCCGACATCTTAATAAGGAATCGTTCAGGACCCTGTACACCGTATACGTTAGGCCCATATTGGAGTATGCGGCACCAGTTTGGAACCCACACCTAGCCAAGCACGTAAAGAAACTAGAGAAAGTGCAAAGGTTTGCAACAAGACTAGTCCCAGAGCTAAGAGGTATGTCCTACGAGGAGAGGTTAAGGGAAATCAACCTGACGACACTGGAGGACAGGAGAGATAGGGGGGACATGATAACAACATACAAAATACTGAGAGGAATTGACAAGGTGGACAAAGACAGGATGTTCCAGAGATTGGACACAGTAACAAGGGGACACAGTTGGAAGCTAAAGACACAGATGAATCACAGGGATGTTAGGAAGTATTTCTTCAGCCACAGAGTAGTCAGTAAGTGGAATAGTTTGGGAAGCGATGTAGTGGAGGCAGGATCCATACATAGCTTTAAGCAGAGGTATGATAAAGCTCACGGCTCAGGGAGAGTGACCTAGTAGCGATCAGTGAAGAGGCGGGGCCAGGAGCTCGGACTCGACCCCCGCAACCTCAACTAGGTGAGTACAACTAGGTGAGTACACACACACACACACACACCCACCCCCACACACACACCCACACACACACACACACACACACACACCCACCCACACACACACAATACACACACTATTTCTTTGTACAAGCCATTAGTGTCATGTAAGAACAGTATGGTAGGAGGTGCTGAGTGGCAGTGTATGCTAAAGTGTGAAATACATAATGAAAACATGAAAAACAAAATATTCATGAAGTAAGATTAAGTAAATATAAATGAACATTATTGTATAGCTTCTCTTTCATGCTCAATGCTGCATTACTGTATCATAAACAAATGTAAGCTAAGGGATACATTTTTACAGGTCTTGTTCCCTCTATGCAAATTTGCTTTAAGGAACTCACTATTATGAGATATCCCATTTCTTTTGGTAATTTCATATATACGATCTGTGCCCACTTATGTGATTCACATGGTTCACAAAGCACACTGAAAATTCTTATTCAATGCAATTATACGTTTAAGACCTGAATGAGCTTACCGTAGATGCCAAGGGCCTGGAACACATCTACAGCATAAAATAAGAGAAACCTGTATACAGATATACAGTACCACAGTAAATGACACTTTTCACTTGGCTAAAAGTAACTGCTGCATAACTAGCTAGGAAAGAGAAACATTACTAATTTGGCATGCCTTATGCTACCAGTACTTGCGTTAGCTGTGGCACAAAGCATACCCGAATAAGTTCCTGTGCATGCTGTGGGTCATCCATGGGTGATGCTGATTCCAGCTGATCTACCTGTTTGGCCAGACTCCTCCGTTCCTTTTCTAACTCGCGCACTTTGTTCTGCAGTTGCAGTACTAAGGTGATGTCCTCCATCTATTAGCATCCCGGATGAACATAGCATCAGAGAGAGGAGTCACCAAGCAGCAAGGGGTAGTAGGAAGTTAGTGAGATTCACTACATGCTAAGGACAAACCACATCCTTAAGTGAAGTACCAGACCAAGCAACCCCAGGCAAAAATATTAGCTGCATATCTCCAAGGTTTCCAAACTTCTCTATTATACCCATTATACATTTTGTGTAAATTCACCAGAGTATTTATTACACAAAGAATTACTATTTTTACTGGGAGCTTTCTACTACTGAATATTATGTATACAGAAGTTTTATTTCAAACTTATTATAAGATAAAATATAAATTTGTTTGAAGAAATGAAGCAAGCTATCAGATAGCTTATAACTAGTGAAACAGATGAATGGAAGTGACAGGAAATAAAAGATTAGAGATAATCAGTGAACACTATAATGGAGTGTCATAATCATCCTTCAAGAAAGTACTGTGCATGCTAATAATGAAAATTGCTGCAGCTACATTCTTAACTCAAAAGGTTTTCAAAAAGTAAAGTCATCCAACATAAGCTACATACAAGAGCAATTTATTCTCATTATCTTATTAAAAGATTTTATGTAAGAATTACTACTGGCTGGCACTAGCAACTTATATTTTAGCCTCAACAAGTAATATTTTAAACTATGTAATACAAATAAAATCTGATATACTGTACATTATACAAAATTAAAAATGTAGTTATACATTTTGGAAAAGTTTGGAAACCAGTGTCTAATGTATATTCATGCACATATGTACCGTACAGTAAATAAGCTTTTGTATTATTATTATTAATACTATTACTATTTAAGGGAAGTGCTAAACCCATACGTGATTTTGTAACAAAACCACTGAAGGAAAAATTGACTCTTACAAGTGGCATATGATTAACACATGTAAGTGGCGCAAGATTAATTGTCGTCAGTGGCATGAGATTACTTACTTTCTTCGGTTATTACAAAATAAATTACTTGCCTTGTGAATCAAAATAAAAAAATCCATATTATGTATTACGTATATTTCAAATGATGATATAAATAATACTATTCAAGAAACTAATCACTACACTAATTCTATGAACAACTTTCAATAAAGTATACTGTACATATTCAAGTACATAAAATAATTCTTCTGGTGTAATCCTAAAACTGCTGAAAGGATGTTAATATTTATAATAGTGCGAGACCAATGCCGATTTCTCTGGATATATTACAACAAGACTAATAATATTTGTACCTGTTTCAGTGTGAGACCATCACAGGTTCCTCTGTATATATTCCAGCAAGACTAATAATATTTGTATCTGCTTTAACCCTTAAACTGTCCAAACGTAGATCTACGTTCACTCATGTAGAGCTCCGAACGTAGATCTACGTTCGATTTTATATGCTTTATGTAAAAAAAATGTAGATCTACGTTTGGAGTGCTACGCGACTGAATGTAGATCTACGTTCGGACAGTTTAAAGGTTATTGAGACCATCACAGGTTCCTCTGGACTCTGGATATAGTGCCATCAAAGTACTCTGCAAGGGTCTACATCATTTACTTCACATTAGCCATAATTTCAATCTGGCAGCTTCTCTTTTTGAAGAGGGGAAATAATGAATATGAAAGAAGGGGAAAGGAGAAAGGGGTGATGAAGATTAGAAGTTAAAAAAAATGAGAAAGATAAGTAGAAGAGAAGGATAATAGGAGAAAAGGATAAGAAGAGTAAGGAGGGAGGAAGAAGAAGGGGGGAAAATGGAAAAGAAAGAATAAGAAGAGGAGAATAAGAAGGTGGAAAAGATATAAAAGTGGAGGAGGAGGAGGGTAAAGAGGTGAGAGGAGGAAGATGTGGAAGGAGATGGGAAGTGGTGTTGAAAGGTGATGGGAAAAGCTGGGAGGAAGAGTTCGCTGAATGAGAAGTGAATGTGGAAGAGGTAGTGGAGGAAAGAGAAAGTGCAATGTAGAAAAGGCAAATGTGACTGTGTTCAAGAGTCTTCCTACTCCCTCAGCCTAATCCAGGGCTAGGCAGAAAGAAAGATAATTGTGGGTGTGGAAAGAGGGAGGGAAGGCAAGAAAGAAGGGAGGAATGTGATCGACGTTGGATGAGGAAAAAAGTGGGAGGAATAGAGTGCGCAGGAGGTAAATGGATGTGGTGGACTAGTCACTGGTTGGCTGGTGGTAGTGGTTTGAGAAGAGGTAGTAGGACAAAGAAATGAAGGTGTGATAAGGTAGAGGACAGATGTGGTGGTGGATCGGAGTGTGTTAACATAGAGAGAGAGAGATTGAGAGAGAGAGACAGAGATTGAGAGAGATTGAGAGAGGGGTTGAGAGAGATTGAGAGAGAGAGATTGAGAGAGAGAGATTGAGAGATTGAGAGAGAGAGATTGAGAGAGAGAGATTGAGAGAGAGAGAGATTGAGAGAGATTGAGAGAGATTGAGAGAGAGAGATTGAGAGAGATTGAGAGAGAGAGATTGAGAGAGATTGAGAGAGAGATTGAGAGAGAGAGATTGAGAGAGATTGAGAGAGATTGAGAGAGAGGTTGAGAGAGATTGAGAGAGATTGAGAGAGAGATTGAGAGAGATATTGAGAGAGATATTGAGAGAGAGATTGAGAGAGAGATTGAGAGAGAGATTGAGAGAGATTGAGAGATTGAGAGAGAGAGGGTGTTTACATCTCTCTCAATCTCTCTCTCTGTCTCTGCCATCACCCTCTCTCTCTCCCTCAATATCTCTCTCTCTCTCAATCTCTCTCAACCTCTCTCTCAACCTCTCAACCTCTCTCTCAACCTCTCAATCTCTCTCTCTCAATCTCTCTCTCTCAATCTCTCTCTCTCAATCTCTCTCTCTCAATCTCTCTCTCTCAATCTCTCTCTCTCAATCTCTCTCTCTCAATCTCTCTCTCTCAATCTCTCTCTCTCAATCTCTCTCTCTCAATCTCTCTCTCTCAATCTCTCTCTCAATCTCTCTCTCTCAATCTCTCTCTCTCAATCTCTCTCAATCTCTCTCTCTCTCAATCTCTCTCTCTCTCAATCTCTCTCTCAATCTCTCTCTCAATCTCTCTCTCAATCTCTCTCTCAACCCCTCTCTCAATCTCAATCTCTCTCTCTCTATGTTAACACACTGGCTGGTGGTAGTGGTTTGAGAAGAGGTAGTAGGACAAAGAAATGAAGGTGTGATAAGGTAGAGGACAGATGTGGTGGTGGATCGGAGTGTGTTAACAGAGAGAGAGAGAGAGATTGAGAGACAGAGAGAGAGATTGAGAGAGATTGAGAGAGAGATTGAGAGATTGAGAGAGAGAGATTGAGAGAGATTGAGAGAGAGAGAGAGAGATTGAGAGAGAGAGAGATTGAGAGAGATTGAGAGAGATTGAGAGAGATTGAGAGAGAGAGATTGAGAGAGAGAGATTGAGAGAGAGAGATTGAGAGAGAGAGATTGAGAGAGAGATTGAGAGAGAGAGATTGAGAGAGAGAGATTGAGAGAGAGAGATTGAGAGAGATTGAGAGAGATTGAGAGAGAGAGATTGAGAGAGAGAGATTGAGAGAGAGAGATTGAGAGAGAGAGATTGAGAGAGATTGAGAGAGATTGAGAGAGATTGAGAGAGAGAGATTGAGAGAGAGATTGAGAGATTGAGAGATTGAGAGAGAGAGATATTGAGGGAGAGAGAGAGATTGAGAGAGAGAGGGTGATGGCAGAGACAAAACGTGCAACAGAAAGTACCTTGAAAAATTATGAATAACAACAATGTATACACATCATGTTATAAAGTATGTGATAAATACTAATGTGGGCAGTAAGAATGGTCTCTTACCTTCTCGGGAACGTGAAGTTTGATCTCGGAAACATTTGGCTTGTGAGAAGGAGAACTCCAATCTATATTTTCCAAGTTTCTGCTGGAGTCTGACATTTCACTGGCACGACTTCGTACAGATCCATATCCGACATCCTACACCGAGAATGCAACATTAACCATGAAGAAGAAAATTTGCTGACATTTTTTGTTACACTTCTCCATATCAAGCATACCTTAAGGCAATACCAAGCAAGGCGGTCAACTCCTTTTCATGCTGTATTCAATATTCTACAATGATATCATTGTAAACAACTTGCCAAATGGAGGGTGAGAACCTATGGCAGGACAATCCTAAAACTAGTAGTGCACTAACCATTGTACCATTCCAAACTGGTACAGTGAGTAGTGCAACTGCCTGCTAATTTTGGGACTGATTTGCCATGGGTTTGAACCCTCCATTCAACGAGTAGTTCAATATTCCCTTTGTCTATTTTTTTCAGGTCTTCTCAAAATAAGTAATACACTAATTTGATTTGAGAAGGTTTGTATACCAATGTGCATCATTGGGACAAAATGCAGTCAGTAATGGTACACAAACCAGCAAATGAGATTAAGGAAGAGAATAGTTACAATGCTAGAAAACACTTCTGTATATTAAGTAACAATATGGTCAACTTACAATCACATGATATATTAAATAAATGACAAAATATTTTGCATACTGTTATGCCATAATAATGAGTAATATGCATTAAAGCATTCAAGATATTTTATTTTGAGAAGCAAACTGAAGAAATGCAATGTATACTGAATATCAAGTAAAAAAAAAGGATATTTATAAGAAAATTTCATCTTCATAACAAATGACAAAGAAACTGGCTCAATCATCAAGCTAAATTACCAAACTACAAACAAGGAAATTATAAGTGAAATGATATTAAATTAATTAAAAAGCAGCAAAAAGCTAAATACAAAGGTTGGATAAGTTATTGGTATGTTATTGAATTGAGCAAGTTTAGTCTTAGCACCTTAGGTGAAATGTTCCTAGCAAGAATTTTCCAAAGCACTTTAAGCTATTAGTGCATGTACAAAATACCAGCTACTGTTCCAGTTTATGAATATTTAATGCAAAACAACTAACTTTCTATTTATTGATTTTCTTCAACACTAATCACCTAAATACCCTCTTAAAGAAGCCTATAATTTTATGTGAAATATCATACTGCCGTCTCACTTCATCCACTTTTTTTTTTTTTTTCCAACAAGTCGGCCGTCTCCCACCGAGGCAGGGTGACCCAAAAAAGAAAGAAAATCCCCAAAAAGAAAATACTTTCATCATCATTCAACACTTTCACCACACTCGCACATTATCACTGTTTTTGCAGAGGTGCTCAGAATACAACAGTCTAGAAGCATACACATATAAAGATACACAACATATCCCTCCAAACTGCCAATATCATCAATTTCATCCACACTAAAATATATTTGCCCTTCAAACTTTGCATTTGCCAGTGCTATGTACAGTACATTGAGAACCACCTCTTTGGTTTTACAGAAAAATAGATTAACTTATCTACTGAAAGTGAGCCCATTATGTCCACTACTGTATTTAGGTTACTGAAATAACCCACAATACTCTGAACTCTTGCATATAATCCTGATATAATCACTATGTCAGCATGATTCTCTCACTACATTTGTTGTAGACTTATCGTTTGCAGCGAGGATGAGAGGCATACACGGAAGTGCTTTAATGATATTATTAAAGCTTAAACCTTTTTCTCGACATGAGAGCATGCCTGTTGGCATGTCTTCAGTTTTGCTGAGAAAAGTGACACAAGGGATTATTTATTATTGGTAAGAATTCTAGCAACATTAAGTACGTACATGGAAATACGTGCAATACACATTTATTACAGTCAAAGTTCGTTCACAAGGAACTTTGTCAAGCCAAGATCTTGACTTATAACATAGCAAAAATAATTGTCTTATTAGTTGCAAGTGTACATTTACCTAACAAAGAAACCGCAGATTTTGGGGGGATCTAGTTAAAGATCCTCTTTGGGTGGTGGAAGAGGGTCTCTTGCTAGACCTGAAATATTTGCAATATCTCTTACCTTGTAATATGGGATATCCCATATGTATGATGCAATAAACTGTATTAAGGAGTAAATAAAATGCAGTGGCTTCTAGAAGCACTGTGTTCATGCAACCCTCCCAACCTCCCAGTTACCTACGAGTTATCACCACCTCATCAGTAAACAATGTGTCAATGTAATGAGTTAAAAGCACTACTAAATAACAAATGCTAAATTAATTCTGATAAATAATATAATTGTTTTATGTAATGGTAGGATTGCTGGTGTCCTTTTTTCTGTCTCATAAACATGCAAGATTTCAGGTATGTCTTGCTATTTCATTTCTACTTACACTTAGGTCACACTACACATACATGTACAAGCATATATATACACACACCCCTCTGGGTTTTTTTGCTATTTTCTTTCTAGTTCTTGTTTATTTCCTCGTATCTCCATGGGGAAGTGGAACAGAATTCTTCCTCCGTAAGCTATGCGTGTCATAAGAGGCGACTAAAATGCTGGGAGCAAGGGGCTAGTAATCCCTTCTCCTGTATATATTACTAAATTTAAAAGGAGAAACTTTTGTTTTTCCTTTTGGGCCACCCTGCCTCGGTGGGATACGGCTGGTGCGTTGAAAGAAAGAAATAATATAATGCATACACTAGCCTTAATGTGTCATACAGCAACAACTAATGGAAAATAAAAGCCAATTTCACACCATTATTACTTAAATTCTACAAAATAATAAATTTGAAAAAATATATTAACTTACAGACATCCAATCCTGTGTGAGCATCAGAAGCAAACAAAAAATCATACTAAAATATATTAAGGATCTTGGGACAAAATGCAATTGCAGATCTTCTCATTTAATGCAAAAGGAATAATAATATATTCTTGAAATTTTAAAAGTTTAAAATGCTCAAAAAAGTACTTCAGAGATTGGTACATGCATAACAGATAAAAGAAACATGCAAGGACAAAGTTATTATATTTAAATAAAAAAATCATTAATAGATCACGCTGCACTTAAACCCACAAAACTTTATAAATTACCCAAAACACAAAACACCTCACTTTCACTTTGGTAAAATTTTAAAGTGCCTCTTTAAGAGTGCTTAGCATTTGAAAAGTATTGGCAATGCCTGCCGAAGATTCTGCACGTGACCACTTTACTTAAAATCAGAGTTTCCCACTGGAAACATGTCATTAGCTTTAATTTTCTTCTCAAATATTTTTTTTCATCTTTTCATCCAGTCTATCATTCAATTAAGAACTGATTATTTTTTAATCTCTACCACAGTATATATTATAGCAGTAACAAATTCAATAGGTTACTGCACTTAATAGCAACAAAATAATTTATAGACAAACAGCTGTGCATATTTGGACATACCAAAATATGTCTGAAGATATCACAAAAAATTTCTAAAAAGTGATTCCCAGGTATAAGGAAATGACCAAAAATATCTGCAAGGCACTTTAGTGGAAGTGTAGATTTCAATGAAATGCGATTGTATGCCCTTGTTATACTCAGTACTTAATTATTTTAGGGAAAGATTCATCCAAATTTTGCCAGAAATAATTTTAAAGTACATTACTGTATACATAATGACTAAATATTCTGACATACTACTAATAACATTGTGACTACTTACTTCATCACCAATGATAGAACTGAACTCTGATGCATCATCACGGACCAGTTCAGTAGGAGCATCGCTGGCACCACTAATATTACTAATATTGCTTGCTGTTCTCTGAGAGATACAAAAGAACACAACTGTCTTAAACATTTCAGACACCTGTCAGTTACATCTGCACATAACCATAACTGAAAAGTTGAATAAAAGTACAGTAACATTAAAAACTGAATGATCTTGATTCTGTCTTGATATTTTCCTTACATCGTGCACCAGATAATATCTTTATCTGCATTATATTCAAGACTCCCCATTCTTGAGGATGGAGCCACATATATTGCAGGATCTTCCCATATATTTTAAATGTGTTGAAACATTAACAACTGAGCACATGAGATATTTTTGAAAGAACCGACATGCTGATGTAGTTATCGTCAAAAATTTAGCAGTTGTCGCCAGGTTACACTAAGAAACAACGTGTGAAAGGAACAAGTACTATCTCTAACTGTATATAAGCAAAAAAAGTATATTAGAAAAATATGCAAAGGAACAAGTTAGGAAAAAGAAGCAAGACAAATAATTGGAAGATCACAAAGAATGAATACACTGTAAGCATAAAAAAAGATAAGAAATGCTAATGGACAAAGTTATACCTTTAACCTATATTTTTCTTGTTGGTAGAGCTTCCATTAACAAGTGAAGTAAACTGGTCTACTACCAAGAATACATTCTCATTTTAATAAATTACCATACTAATCTTTTGATGAAAGATAGTCGCAAGATATACAGAGCATTTTGACCCATAAGGCTATTCAGCAGTTTTGTTTATGCAAAGTCATATACAATCATATATGCTAGTATATACAAGTTAAACTATCCCTTAAAAATAAAACGCTTCACATTAACAAGAACAAAAGAAAAACTATTTAGGTATTATCACAGGAAGTGAAAATAATGAACATCTGCTAAACAACATTAAACTGTTAACATTTACCTTATGAGCATTGCCTCCTTTAAACTTTTTTATCTGCTCTTCTAAAAGGTCATTCTTCTGTTCTAAACGATTAAATTCTTTTAATAATCTTTGGTATGCTGTCTTCTCATCTGCGTTCTCCATGATGATTTGTTGCTTCTCGGCTTCAAATTTGCGTCGCAGCATCTCTAAGTAAAACAATAACAAATAAAGCATTATGCTGTGTTGTGATTGATCACACTTTATATAGTGTACAATATACCTTTGATGAGTTCCCAGAGTTTACCTGCTCCCAGAGCCCACCCATGGGCCAGGCTTGTACAGCAAGTATGAGGCAAACAGCGGCAATACAGTGGACCCCCGGTTAACGAACTTTTTTCATTCCAGTAGTATGTTCAGGTGCCAGTACTGACCGAATTTTTTCCCATAAGGAATATTGTGAAGTAGATTAGTCCATTTCAGACCCCCAAACATACACGTACAAACGCACTTACATAAATACACTTACATAATTGGTCGCATTTGGAGGTGATCGTTAAGCGGGGGTCCACTGTACTGAGTAGATTTCCAACATATGAATGATTTTAAAGTGGAAGAATATTAATAAGTTTGAGAGTAATAAGAGCGGTGTGAATACCATGGAGAACTCAGAATGAACATATTAAAAGAAAACGTGGGGTAATCAAGGGTAAATTCAGTGCTGAGGGGTTGTTAAGGTGATATGGGCTTGTAGTATGGATGGAAACGGATAGGTTTATGAAGTGTATAAATCTGGAGTGGAAGGTAAAAGAGGTCATCCCAGGAATGGCTGGAGGGAGGAGGTGAAAGAGACAAAGTTTTAGGGGCTTGAGTACCCAGTAGGTATTATATAAGTATGTTAAATAGGAGCGTCCAGAGACATGTAGTTTTTTAATGGACGTGCTATAGAAGTGTGAGTAAGGTATCAGAATTTATCTTAATCCCTTCTGTCCCAATTGCTTAAGTCTACTGCCTCACCCACTTATTCCACTCTGGCACCTTCCCCTTCCTAAACTTACTTTTTAAATGTACAGTGACAATTTTCAAGCTATATTGATATAATAAAAACAATAAAACATTGAAATAACTGTTATATCATAACTAGAATACAATAGTAATATTCTTTATATATTTTTACATAATATATAATTACCTTCTGATTCTCGTTTAGTCTCTTCTTTTTTAACCTCTCCAAGTTCTTCTGTTAGCCGTGCATTTTCTGCATTGAGTTTCTCCACCAATTCACGATTCTCCTTCTCCGCCCGCTCCTTCTCACTTAACACGTCCATCTTCTCACCTCGCTCCATCTACATCAAAAAGTGTCAAGGTTATTGTTAAATTCTTGCATAACATAATAATCAATTCAATATATTTTTTTTTTTTTGTACAATCAATTCAATATATATTTTTTTTTTTTTTTTTGTAATGTGAAGACATTCAATTTGTTTTTCTCACCTCTACTTCAAGAACAAGCGCTCCAACTTTGGTCTCAAGTTCACGAATACGGTTATTACTGTTCTTCACCTGCACTTCCATACCCTTCATCTCCGTCAAGTGTGTCTTTAGAGTGGCGATCTCTTCTTTGTAACCTTTGATACAGTTGTTTTCATTTTTCTAAGTAGTAAAAAAACAATCTGGTTGAAGTAGTTCATATAATTATACAAGAATGAATTCATTTTAATTTCTTGGGTGTTAAAAATGTGCATTTAAAGGCACATCTTATAATGAATGTTAAGAGGCTAGTCGGTAGAATAATCTGTGCCTGTGGAAGAAAACAGTTATGACTGCTTGTTTCACTGCAATTTAATAACCAAATTACATGATTGAATGATTAATTTTTTTAAATTAAATTGCACTGTACTGATTAAAATAAATATATATCAAGTTTTGCATATGTGTCTCAAGAAAAGCATATTATACTTAATATAATCCTGCATGAACAAACATTTCTACCATGTACTAAAAATAAAACAAAACATACAAGCTCCGTAAGCTTCTGTTGGAGCGAGATGATCTTGTTTTCCAGTCCCTTGTTGAGTTTCTTCTGGTGTTCCACCGACTTGGCCTCAATCTTAAGTTTCTTGAGTTTCCTTCTAGCCAGGAAGCAACGCACAAGTCCTTGGGTAATAAGAATGCCACGCATTGCTCTCAAGAAGTGACGCCGTGTCAACCATGCTCGCACGTACTTCTGGATGATAATGGCCTGAAAAAAATTATGATTAATTGTAATTAATCATTTCTTATTAATGTATCAGGTTGACAGTATACAGATCCTATGATACATTCAGACATAATCACCCTCATATGAAAGCCTAAGATAAGTTTACAATTTATTTCTTACAACCCCACAGCTGCGAGTCCTGTCTTGGCTGGAAATTTTCAACACGCTATTTACATCTCCTTTATTTATTCCTTATCAGCCCATCTACATTACTAAAAAATAAACAAATTACCCATCTTACATGAGAATCATATGGAATCATAGTACAGTATGACTCACGAAATCGTAATGACACGATTGCAAACAAACCATACCCCGGCCGGGCTGGAGTTTTGAGACTCTCTGACCGCGGGTTCAATCCCGGCCAGGGTATGGTTTGATAGTACAGTATTTCTGTTTATGATGTAGCAAAAAATGTATACAGTATGACAATGGATTTCACTGGCTTTCAATGCTTACTGCTCTGACTCTTCGCATATGCTCGTATCTCTGTCGAGCCCATGCACCACGAGCGTGAGCCTGCAACCGAGTGACAGTGTAAACAAGACGGCGATACTGAACCCTCTTAATCCACCCTCGCACACAGGCCTGAATTTTGATAGCTGCTGCAGTTTGCCGCATGTGATGTACACGTCTGAAAAATGTTAAATTGTATCAATTTAAGACAGTAAAGATATATGCTGATCTCTTAAAAAAAATAGATACCTTAAGAAAGTATCATCACTAAACAGAAACATAAAACAAATACTAATTAAAATTTCAAACAACAGGCTACTCTATCTCTGAAAATATTTATACAGTATTACATTTACTGCATTTACAGCAAGACATATCTGTTCTCAATAAATAATTAATCTACTTATCAGTATAATTGACTCACCTTCGTGCTGCTGTGCCTCTTGAGTACCTTTGTATAGTTATTGCTGCCTTTTTCATGGTTCTGAAGCGATTGCGATGCAAGAACATTCTTACATGTTTCTGAATCATGACACCACAAGCAGATAAACGGTCTGCCCTAAGTTTCTCCATGTAGGCCACCTGACCTGCTCTGAAGAAAATCTTCGTTCGGCCAAATTTGAATTTGTCTTCATCCTGCAATATTTCAGAATTTGTAACCAAACACAACAGTCAGGCAGCTACAGTACAGTGGAACCTCGGTATATGACCAGTTCCCTACTGAAGCAAAGCTCAGCACTCAACCCAACAAATACGACCTGCCAGAACTTCACTGTACACTATTTTGCGTTTCTTTGCATTTTTTGATGTTTTTCTGAATTATTTGAATAAAGAAGTCACCATGGGGCCTACAAAGATTAGTGATAACAGCCAGCCAAACAGAAAACTGGTTGGGAAGAACTTATCCGATACTCAAATGGAGCAGCACTCGAACAGCCTTCTGGAATGAATTAAAGTCACATACCGAGGTTCCACTTTATCTCATACGTATTTTTTTTCCTTGAATAGCTACCCACTGTTCATTCACAGCTTTTAGAGCTTATAATTCTGAATTATTATACAATTACAAACTCAATTCCTGAAACACATTTTACCAGAAATTTTGGTACAAAAATTGGGAATTCAACAACTTAGCCAAAGTATTTTGTCATACACTATGATATTAATACATACACATACAGCATCTGGAAAGAATCTTTCTTGAAAAATAAAGGCTTGAGATAGCAGATAAGGTGGATAAAACTTAAGAGAGAAAGGGGGTATATGATTATGGGTGTGCAGGAAATATTTAAATCTAAGAAGTTTAACCCTTTGACTGTCGCGGTCGTATATATAAGTCTTACGAGGTACCGTGTTTGACGTATACATACTCATAAATTCTAGCGGCTTCAAATCAAGCAGGAGAAAGCTGGTAGGCCCACGTGAGAGAATGGGTCTGTGTGGTCAGTGCGCACCATATAAAAAAAATCCCGGAGCAAGCAGTGCATAATGAGAAAAAAAAAAACTCCAACCATTTTTTTTAATTAAAATGCCGACTTTGTGGTCTATTTTCGTATAGTATTTATGGTTGTATTCTCGTTTTCTTGGTTTCATTTGATAGAATGGAAAACATATTATAGAAATAGAGGTGATTTTGATTGATTTTACTATAAAAAGAACCTGGAAATGGAGCTCAAAGTAAGGGAAATGTTTGATTTTTGCCGATGTTAAAAAGTAAACAAATGATGTCATTTTCCAATAAATGTCCAACTAGCCATTCTAATATGCAGTCATGAATGGGTTGATATTATTTATACAATTATTACAGTATTGCAGTAGTCTGCATAACAATTACTCTTCTATTTTTTGCTTGACTAACAATTCAAAATAGAAAGCAAGAGTAATATCAGAGGGGCCTGGAGACATGACTGATGAACAAAGAAAATGTTATTTTAGAGCCTGGAATGTCTGCATTGTTCATTCTGGACCATATTTTGAAACTGTCATATTTTTTAATTTTCGTGAAATTGGCCAAATTGCAAATTTCTGACCACGTTATTGGGTAGTTGAAATCGGTAAATGGGCAGTTTCTTGTACTCAATCGATAGAAAAAATGGAATTCTAAAGAAATAGCTATGAGTTTGGTCAACTGGAACAATGGAATTAGCCAAAAATAGGGCTCAAAGTGAGCGAAATCACCTATTTGTAAATATCGCCGAAGTCGCTAACTTCGCGAGAGCGGAATTCCGTCAGTTTTCCATCAAATTTCGTGTTTTTGGTGTCATTACAATCGGGAAAAGATTATCTATCATTTCATAAGAAAAATTTTTTTTTTTTTTGATATTTTGCGACACCAGGAAACACCTCAGGATTGGGGGTTGCGACAGTCAAAGGGTTAAGGGCAAAGGTACTCCACACATAGAAACAGAGGAGCAGTATCTGGAAGATATATTACACAGGTGTGTGTGGAAGACAACTATGAAAAGGGACAGCACATAATGTTTTTTGTTGATACAATAATGACACAGGAATAAAATTTGAAATCCAAGAATGCAAGTTAAGCCATCAGGACAATATCAGGTATGGTTGGCAATTATAAACCTAACCAAAATGTCATCATAAGCTCCTCTTTCCTATGTGTGGGTTATTTTTGTATTAAACCTAACTGAGACAGAGGGATATTTAATTAAAGAAGATGTCATCAGAAATGAAATGGACAGTGATACTGTGGAAGCAACTCCATAGAGAGATTCAGAAGTATGCAGACATGACAGTTGCTGGTAATGTCTGTCAAAGGTTAAGAGGCTGCACTAAGAACTTAAGTCTCATCCCCCAACATTGAAACAAACAATTATGTAGTACTTACATTTATCATATTACTAATGATCTTTTCACATGTGATACACATGTCATTCCTTTTAATATCTCTGGAATTGCACAGCACTCGGTATCTACAGAAGAACTCGTTGTATGTCCACCTGCGATTAACATATAAGTAGCAGTAATTTAATAAAATAGCTTTATTTTGTATTAGTAAACAAATTTTTTTTTACCAATCTAAGTTCATAGAATGAGCTTTCAATTCTTATTTCTTCTCATTGATTCAATGAATCTAAAGGCAAATATTTATAAGAGCAATACAGCATCTACCATAAATTTTTAACACGCTTAACCATTAGAATTTTATTTGTGAAAACCTGAATGACCTTGAAGAACATGCATTCTTTTAACTGGTGCATTTTCACTAGGCACAAAAAAAATAGTTAAAGTTTCATTTGGCAATCCAAGGATACATATAAAAAGGCTCACTAAACTGTAATTAAAGTATATGTGGATATTGATAATTAAAACACAGATATTAAAATACAATAGATACTGAAGTGCACCAGAAACTACAGTGACACCCTTTCCACAAAACTATAGTGTAATGGAAACACACTCATTAATGAATCCAGATATTTTGATTCAATTTAAGAATACATTTCTAAGCATCAAAAAAGTACTGTACTCACCTAGATGGATAACCTGCAGCACTGATTCTAACTGTTTCCAACACACCACACGCCCTCAACTGTTGAATGGCTCGGGTGGGATCAAATGTGAAACTCATTTTATCATCATTAGGTTTAATGCACCTCACATAGTGAGGTGTTGTTGAGTTTAGTGTCAACATTAGTAGGTTAAGTGATTCCCGAAACTGAGAACCAACCTGTGAGAAAATAATTCTATTTAATACATTACTGCCTTCATGGGGAAGTGGAGAAGAATCCTTCCTCCATAAGCCATGTGTCATAAAAGGTGACTAAAATGCCAGGAGCAAGGGGCTAGTAACCCCGTTCTCCTGTATACAGTACTATATTTATAGAAACTTTTGTTTTTTCTTTTTAGGTCACCCTGCCTTGGTGGGATACAGACAATTTGTTGAAAAAAAATACAGGTCTCTCTCAACATTCACGTTTTCAGCTTTCACGGGCTTCACACATTCACGAATTCCCAACCGCCAAATTCCCAGCCGCCAAATCATATTCAAGTTTCCCGCCACCTGCGAGTCCCTACTACCCTCCCACCGACCCCCGCAACTGGCAGCCAGCCCTCCCACCACTCAGTGTGTGAGTGTTTTGTTTGTTCATTATTTGCTATTAAACTACAGTATAAATAATGTAAACCCATTCTTGACTGCATATTGGAATGGCTATTCGGACAGGTATTAGACGGTGACATCATGTGTTTACTCTTGAACACAGCAAAGAATCAAACATTTCTGCTACTACTAATAATAACAATAATAATAATAATAATAATAATAATAATAATAATAATAATAATAATAAAAATAATAATAATAATAATACGATATAATTGAAGAAAGAAGTTGTACAAAAATACGAGGGAGTGGTTGCCACATCGTCAGTGTGACTTTGTTCATGCTGGAGTGAACATTAGTCTCCCTGCTCTTCCAAACATTTCACAATAATTCATTGTGTTTGGTGCTTGTAGATTGAGTGTGACTGGAGTGGTAGAGGCAGTGGTTGAGGCAGCGATTGAGGCAGTGGATGAGGCTGCTGTTGAGGCAGCGGTTGAGGCAGTGGTTGAGGCAGCTGTTGAGGCAGCTGTTGAGGCAGCGATTGAGGCAGTGGGTGAGGCAGCTGTTGAGGCAGCGATTGAGGCAGTGGTTGAGGCAGCTGTTGAGGCAGCGATTGAGGCAGTGGGTGAGGCAGCTGTTGAGGCAGCGATTGAGGCAGTGGGTGAGGCAGCTGTTGAGGCAGCGATTGAGGTAGTGGGTGAGGCAGCTGTTGAGACCGATTGAGGCAGTGGTTGAGGCAGCTGTTGAGGCAGCGATTGAGGCAGTGGTTGAGGCAGCTGTTAAGGCAGCAATTGAGGCAGTGGTTGAGGCAGCTGTTGAGGCAGCGATTGAGGCAGTGGGTGAGGCAGCTGTTGAGGCAGCGATTGAGGCAGTGGTTGAGGCAGCTGTTGAGGCAGCGATTGAGGCAGTGGTTGAGGCAGCTGTTGAGGCAGCGATTGAGGCAGTGGTTGAGGCAGCTGTTAAGGCAGCGATTGAGGCAGTGGTTGAGGCAGCTGTTGAGGCAGCGATTAAGGCAGTGGGTGAGGCAGCTGTTGAGGCAGCGATTGAGGCAGTGGTTGAGGCAGCTGTTGAGGCAGCGATTGAGGCAGTGGGTGAGGCAGCTGTTGAGGCAGCGACTGAGGCAGTGGTTGAGGCAGCGATTGAGGCAGCTGTTGAGGCAGCGATTGAGGCAGCTGTTGAGGCAGCTGTTGAGGCAGCTGTTAAGGCAGCGATTAAGGCAGTGGGTGAGGCAGCTGTTGAGGCAGCGATTGAGGCAGTGGGTGAGGCAGCTGTTGAGGCAGCGATTGAGGCAGTGGTTGAGGCAGCTGTTGAGGCAGCGATTGAGGCAGTGGGTGAGGCAGCTGTTGAGGCAGTGGGTGAGGCAGCTGTTGAGGCAGCGATTGAGGTAGTGGGTGAGGCAGCTGTTGAGACCGATTGAGGCAGTGGTTGAGGCAGCTGTTGAGGCAGCGATTGAGGCAGTGGTTGAGGCAGCTGTTAAGGCAGCGATTGAGGCAGTGGTTGAGGCAGCTGTTGAGGCAGCGATTAAGGCAGTGGGTGAGGCAGCTGTTGAGGCAGCGATTGAGGCAGTGGTTGAGGCAGCTGTTGAGGCAGCGATTGAGGCAGTGGTTGAGGCAGCTGTTGAGGCAGCGATTGAGGCAGTGGTTGAGGCAGCTGTTAAGGCAGCGATTGAGGCAGTGGTTGAGGCAGCTGTTGAGGCAGCGATTAAGGCAGTGGGTGAGGCAGCTGTTGAGGCAGCGATTGAGGCAGTGGTTCAGGCAGCTGTTGAGGCAGCGATTGAGGCAGTGGGTGAGGCAGCTGTTGAGGCAGCAACTGAGGCAGTGGTTGAGGCAGCTGTTGAGGCAGCGATTGAGGCAGCTGTTGAGGCAGCTGTTAAGGCAGCGATTAAGGCAGTGGGTGAGGCAGCTGTTGAGGCAGCGATTGAGGCAGTGGTTGAGGCAGCTGTTGAGGCAGTGGTATTTAATAACATACATGTTATTAATAATAATAATACATGTTATTAATAATATGTACTATTATTATTTATAACATATATGTTATTAAATACCACTGCCTCAACTGCTGAATTATTGTGAAATGTTTGGAAGAGCAGGGAGACTAATGTTCACTCCAGCATAAACAAAGCCACACTGACGATGTGTCAACCACTCCCTCGTATTTTTGTACAATTTCCTTCTTCAATTATATCGTATTATTATTATTATTATTATTATTATTATTATTATTATTATTATTACTACTACTATTGTTATTATTAGCAGAAGCAGAAATGTTTGATTCTTTGCTGTGTTCAAGAGTAAACACATGATGTCACCATCCAATACCTTTCTGAATAGCCATTCCAATATGCAGTCATGAATGGGTTTACATTATTTATACTGTAGTTTAATAGCAAATAATGAACAAACAAAACACTCACCACACTGAGTGGTGGGAGGGCTGGCTGCCAGTTGCGGGGCTCAGAGGGAGGGTAGTAGGGATTCGCAGTGGTTGAGGAAGTGGTGGAGGCATTGATGGAGGCAGTGGAGGAGTCTGTGGTATTTAATAACATACATGTTAGTAAAACATAACATGTATATATTTAGTACAATTTATGACGTTTTCATGTATTTTATGATTGTTCATGGTTCAACAAGTTAAGGAAGCAGTATTGTATTATATTTCCCTACAATATATTGGGGCACCAAACATTCACGGTTTTTCAACATTCGCGAGGCTCTTGATCCCCTAACCCTCGCGAATGTTGAGGGAGACCTGTAAGCATATACAGTGGACCCCCGCATAACGATATTAATCCGTTCCTGAGAGCTCATTGTTATGCGAAATTATCGTTATGCGAATGAAATTTCCCCATAAGAAATAATGGAAATCAAATTAATCCTTGCAATACACCCAAAAGTATGAAAAAAAAATTTTTACCACATGAAATATACATTTTCCTACACACAAAGAGAAGGATACATGCACAATAGTAGAGTAGTACATGCACAATATATATTGTGCATGTACTACTCTACTAAATGAAGAATAAATGACACTTACCTTTATTGAAGATGCAGCAATGACTGATGAGACACTGTATCCTGGGAGTGCCTTTTCCTCCTGAGTACTGTAGATCCTGTTTGGCATTTTCTTCCAGAACAGGCCTTATCACACTGTGTATGCCACTACGATTCTTAAATCTCTCAAACCAACCTTTGCTGGCTTTAAATTCACCAATATGAGCACTAGTTCCAGGCATTTTTCCCTGTTCACCTGGGTGTTAGTCGACTGGTGTGGGTTGCATCCTGGGAGACAAGATTAAGGACCCCAATGGAAATTAGTTAGACAGTCTTCGATGACACTGACTTTTTTGGGTTATCCTGGGTGGCTAACCCTCTGGGGTTAATTGTTTCTTGGTATTCTCAATAAGCCACACCAACAACAGTGCTACAGCAGCAGCAGCAGCAGCAGCAGCTGACAGTGCTACAGCAGCAGCAGACGATGCTACAACAGTAGCAGACGGTACTACAGCAGCAGCAGATGGTGGTACAGCAGCAGCAGCAGCTGACAGTGCTACAGCAGCAGCAGCAGCAGCTGACGGTGGTACAGCAGCAGCAGCAGCTGATGGTGCTACAGCAGCAGCAGCAGCTGATGGTGCTACAGCAGCAGCAGCAGCTGATGGTGCTACAGCAGCAGCAGCAGCTGATGGTGCTACAGCAGCAGCAGCAGCTGACAGTGCTACAGCAGCAGCAGACGATGCTACAGCAGCAGCAGACGATGCTACAGCAGCAGCAGACGATGCTACAGCAGCAGCAGACGATACTACAGCAGCAGCAGCAGCTGACGGTGGTACAGCAGCAGCAGCAGCTGACAGTGCTACAGCAACAGCAGCAGCTGACAGTGCTACAGCAGCAGCAGCAGCAGCAGCAGCAGCAGCTGACAGTGCTACAGCAGCAGCAGCAGCAGCAGCAGCAGCAGCTGACAGTGCTACAGCAGCAGCAGCTGACGGTGGTACAGCAGCAGCAGCAGACGGTGGTACAGCAGCAGCAGCTGACGGTGCTACAGCAGCAGCAGCAGCTGACAGTGCTACAGCAGCAGCAGCAGCAGCTGACAGTGCTACAGCAGCAGCAGCTGACAGTGCTACAGCAGCAGCAGCAGCTGACGGTGCTACAGCAGCAGCAGCAGCTGACGGTGCTACAGCAGCAGCAGCAACTGACGGTGCTACAGCAGCAGCAGCAGCAGCTGACGGTGCTACAGCAGCAGCAGCATCAGCAGTTGACCATGGTACCACAGTATTTCGATAATATTTCTCACCCTTTTTACCACAGGGTTGGCACTAGAAGCTTTCTTGGGACCCATGGTCACTTATTTTGGTTGATCAGGCTCTGATCCACCAGGAGGCCTGGTCACAGACCGGGCCACGGGGGCGTTGACCCCCGGAACTCTCTCCAGGTAAACTCTCTCTCTCCAGGTAAACCAAAAACGCTGTAATAATATGAAATGTTCCGATTGTATGCTTGGATGTTACCGCGGAGGCTGGCTTGTAAACAATGCCACCGGCGGAACATGTGAGGCTGGCTCAGGCCACACATTAGATGCATCTCGGACGAATAGTGTCGAGCGGGTTTTTTAGCGGTATGCGAGGCAAAATTTTAAGTGATAAAATGTATCGGTATGCGGATTTAACGTTATGTGATGCCAACGGTATGCAGGGGTCCACTGTATATATATACACATGTGGACCCAGTAACCCCTTCTCCTGTATAAATTACTAAATTTAAAAAGAGAAACTTCCATTTTTCTTTTTGGGTCACCCTGCCTTGGTGGGATATTGCCGGTTTGTTGAAAAAAAAAATGTACACTTTCTTCTTTCAACACACCGGCCGTATCCCACCAAGGCAGGGTGGCCCAAAAAGAAAAACAAAAGTTTCTCTTTTTAAAGTTAGTAATTTATACAGGAGAAGGGGTTACTAGGCCCTTGAAAAATATACACATGTATTACTATATACTATACATCATAAATCATTCGTGACTATGCTATGTCATCTAATCTCATATTCATGAAAAATACACATTATATGTTAAACTGATAAGTGGCACAAGTAGAAATAACAAAAATGGATACTCAATACTCACAGTTTTCTTCATTTGTTTTGATTTAGACTGTGTTGGGCCAATGGGTAAGACTTTGACTCTGGTGGGAGCATGTTGCTCCTTCTCCATAAACAGGGCATGTACTAAATTAATCTGTTGAGTTACATAAAATCATTAAAGAGGAAATTTGGTTTAAAATAATTCAATAAAACAAATAATATTTTTCATATGTATCAATAACGCTTAAACAATCTTTATCCATTTCTGAAAAAAGTTAATATAAAAACCTATATTTATTAATGAATTATTTATTGAGTGAGGCTCTACAAACTTGAAAGTAAATGCTTCATTATGGAGTACAATGAAGAAGCCTTTTATCAGACAGAAGCTACTTCAAAAAGCTGTTTAACCAACTTGTTAAAATATATTAAATCCTTGATTTAATTAACCACATTTAGCAAATTATGGACTTAACAGATAATCTACTGTGTACAGTGATTTTGAAAACAATAGACTAAGTCCCCTGGGTACAGACTTGTCTGGTATTGCTATATAATCACAGCAAAACTTCATCTAAAAAAAGTATTGTATATAAAATTACTCAACCATACATTTAACCCCTTTATTTTTAACGGTTATTAAATAATATCTGTGAACTGTGTAAAATGGTACTGCATTATGTATACAGCAGGGTACTGAAGTACTTTTTTTTTTTCGGGGAGGGGGGGAATTATTTTTCAATGTTGCTCAAGATTACTGAACAACTGGCATTTACAGACATTATGGTCACCCCTCCACCCCCATTAGTCCATTAACTCGAAGTTAACTATACTGTAAATTCTTTTAAATACTGCCATTTGTTTTTATATATAATACAAACTAAAATTTGACTACAATTACTCAAATACTGAAATAACCAATGTATTTTGAGTTCACTGACCTGACTAGATTTGAGAATGTTAATCTGCTCCTCGGACACTGTGTCCCGGTTCTTCTCAAGGAAGCCAGCACATTCGTAGCCAACCTTGTCAGCAAAATGTGCTATGAGAAAATTAGTATTGGATAAGCGAGGTTTACTAAAATGGTCCCATTTCTTACACTTTGAATACAATTTCTCTACCCACGACTGGTCAGAACCCTTTGGCATCTGAAATAAAAAATAATTTATTAGTAAAAAATATAGTAAAAGCATGTTATCCCAGCAGGGTTATCATAAAATTCAATAAACTATATGACAATATTTTTGTAAAGAACCATTAAACACAGAACTGAGAATATATACTAAAATGAATGTTAACTGCTAATTTATTTTTTTAACATGCTGGCCTTTAAATTTTAAAGAAGTGTGTCTGATGTCTTACTTTACACTCTTCATCCAACAGGTCGAGGATTCCCAGCTTACTCTCGATGAGATCAATACAAGGTTGATTATCATAGAAGTTTATGAACTCCCATTCGATCTGCTCCTTAACATATTCCTCTTGTTCTAACTTGAACACATGCTGAAGAAATATATTATCCTGCTATTAAGATTTGATACTTATGAATTATCTAAAATGATGATGCGATATTACCGACTAATAAAAAAATTATCAAAGTATTGTTACCTTGGTTTTTAATGTAATATTCAGTGTAACATACAGACAAATACTTTCCTGTATCACATGGCAAGATTCCAAGCAACACACACCCATACTAAAGTTTAAATTTACTCAACATACAAAATATTAACACTTAATAGGGGCCTTAGTATGTATATAGGGGACACTCAATACAACTATTAACCAAGTAGCTATAACTCTTCTTGGAGAGCTGTAACAGATTGCAGACATAATACAAGTAACAAGCATCTCTAATATCCCACTTTCAAGACTCAATCTGCTTAAAACTCCATACAAACAAAGGGTCCCTAAAATGTAACATACAGTAGAAGGTTCCTAGAATTTCCTTTCTATCAAGTGATTCAAAAATAGTTAAAAAAATCTCTCAAACTGAATGAAAAATTACACAGACTGAATATGTTATATATATCTAATACAACCTATTTATCCAATGTTCCAATCATCATACATACTCATGCACTTGCTGTTACCACTATATTTCTACCCCCAAATAACAACTAAAACTGTCAAATATAACTTTTATTACTATTTCTCCATATTACATAGCTGTTGCAATATATAGCTTATTGTTACTTACAATTACCATTACATTTAACCCTTTCAGGGTTTTGGCTGTACTAGTACGGCTTACGCACCAGGGTTTTTGACGTACTAGTACACCTAAATTCTAGCGCCCTCCAATCTAGAGAGAGAAAGCTGGTAGGCCTACATATGAAAGAATGGGTCTATGTGGTCAGTGTGCGTGGTATTAAAAAAAATCCTGCAGCACACAGTGCGTAATGAGAAAAAAAAAAAACGGACCATGTTTTTGGAATAAAACAGCGACTTTGCATTGTATTTTCGTATGGTATTTATTGTTGTATTCTAGTTTTCCTAGCCTCATTTTATAGAATGAAAGACATATTACAGAAATTGAGATGATTTTGACTGGTTTTACAAAGAAAACTACCTCGAAATTGCGCTCTAAGTAGCAGAAATGTTCGATTTTTACCCAAGTTCAAAAGTAAACAAATCATGCTATGCGTCCAATACACGTCAACTGGTGAGTCTAATATTCTTTCACAAGTGTGCTGATAATATTTATACCATTTCTGCACCAATGCAGTAGTCTGCATAACAGTAAATCTTTTATTTTTTTGAGAATAAAAATTCAAAGTGGAAAGCAAAAGAATGTAAGAGGGGCATGGGGACGTGACTAATGAACAGAGGAAATGTTATTTTAGTGTTAGGAATGTCTTTCTTGTTTATTCTGGACCCTATTCGAAAATTGGCATCTTTTGAAATTTGTGTGAAATTGGCAAAATTACTAAATTCTGACCACTGTATTGGATAGTTGAAATCAGTAAATGGGTGGTTTCTTGTACTCATTCAATAGAAAAAATGGAGTTCTAGAGAAATACTGTAGTTATGATTTTTGTCGACAAGTACACTGGAATTGGCCAAAAATAGGACACAAAGTGGACAAAATTGCCGATGCGTAAACATCATCGAGACCACTAACTTCATGAGAGCATAATTCCTTAAATTTTCCATCAAATTTCATACTTTTGGTGTCATTATGATCGGGAAAAGATTCTCTATCTTTTCATAAGAAAAAATAATTTTTTTTTTTTTTTTGGAATTTGGCCGACCCTGAGAACAAGTCTCTGAGAGGGCCTGTCAGCCCTGAAAGGGTTAATAATCGTATATTCAGACAGCTTAAATGTACTAAACTTTGCATTCAAATCAGCTAACTTCATCTATACAACTATATAATATCAAGTAGTTTTTCGTTTTAGTTTTAGTCTGGCCAAAATTTTCTGTATAACCAGAGGTTTTTCAAAAATTTATAAAATAAAAGTCACTTACTTTTGAAAGAAATACAGTTTGTACATACTGAAAATAACACTTGTTTCTTTGTCCGCCTGAACTTTGCTTCCAATTATACCATTACCTGGTAACAGTAAACTCAGTAACAGTGAGCCCAGTAACAGTAAACCTGATGACAGTAAACGCAGTAACAGTAAACGCAGTAACAGTAAACGCAGTAACAGCTCACCTGATTGAACTGTTGCTGCAGCTTTTCATTTGCATAATTAATGCAAAATTGTTCAAAGCTATTGGTTTCAAAGGTCTCAAAACCATAGATATCAAGAACCCCAATAAATCTGAAAAGAGAGAGAGTAGCATTATTTAAAGAGTGCATCTGGGATGCAGTTGCCTCATTACTACGGGGATGGGGATAAAGTGTCATACAGAACAGAGCTAAAGTTACATCATCAGACCTGACAACACCAAGACAATGAAGCAGTAATTATGACAACAGACATTAACACAAATAAATGACACTGCACAATTATCTCCATAGAAAAGAGTACAGGAGGGCCCAGCTTATACAACAGGTTAGATTCTGGGCTACTGCTGTAAAGTAAAAATTGCTGTAAAGTAAAACATATGTTTTTTAATTTTCAAATGCATATAAAAGCTTGATAACATGTTTACACTATCATATATTAAGTGAGCAACAGAGCTAGGCCTTAAAAAATACATACACAGTACACACATTACTTACTTTAAAATATTTTCAGCCTTAGCTTATAGCGAGTGGCGAATATATTTATAGTAGGAAGTCTGAATAAATGAAGAATGGGTATAATTGAAAACTGTTGTATCAGTGAAATGATGTAAAGCAAAGCACTGTAAAGTGGAACCCTCCCATAGTTTCTATCTGTTTATTTATATGTAAATCTGACACAGTGGTAGCCATATTATCATCATCTTCATGGAGAAGCACTAATATGAAGACACCCTGTAGTACAGATGACTCAAACATGAGAAAGCTTCTTTTGAGTAAATGTGCAAGTTTATAATTAGCACACTAGTGTTGATTATTATTGATACTATGCAATGGGAAGTTAGTATAGGCAGTGTGATACTGCCACTTACCATGGTGCCTATTATAATAGGTTATGAATATGACAAGTGTATTCGACTCCAGAGGTGATACACACACTACAGTATATTTCAACATTATCTCCCATGTCCTCACCATCAATTCCTGATGAGCCTTAAGTCACACAACATTCATAAACACTATCACCATGTACCATTCATGTATTTGGTATAGGACAAGCATCACATTTTTTGAAAAGCATTTTTTTATATCTTAATTTTGTCAAAAGGGTTTAAATACGATAATGTTGATTCCTTTATCAAACAAAAAGGGTGAGGTCCCCTCTAGTGCATTTAAGGAGAGCCACAGTATAATTAAAATGACAAATCCATACTCTTCTAAATACAGAAAACAATTTATGAAGGAATTTTGTTTCTCTTTTTAAGCACCAATAAAAACATCTACATAACATAAGATTTTATTCATGTGTGTTGACAAGTTCAAGCCTGTGTATCTTATGATCCTAGAATTACTAGTTCAACACCTTAACTTACTGCGTCACAGAAGCTGGGCTAGAAATTCTTGGATTGCTAGACAGTAAGTTCAAACCTTATCACTCCATTTGTATAAATGTTTATTATGAATTTTCAAGACAAGTTTTTGTTTTCTGTGTATTTACAAGCTCTTACCTAGAAGGTTTGGCTGTAGCAGCAAAGCACTTGTTGATCTGCTTCACAATCCAGTCAAATAATTTAGCGTAAATGTGTTTGGCTAATGCATCTCTTGAAAATGTTGCCTGAAAATGCAAGAATCATGATAATAATTTTTTATATTCTAACTAAAATTTTCTTAAATGTTCTATGATAAAATACTAAAAGTTAGGCCTCCATTAAACAGGCCAACAAGCTGATAAATATTTTAACCTCAAATAAACTTTTGAAAAAAAAAAAAAAAAAAAAAATAAGAAAGCTTAGCAACTAAACAGAATTTTGTAATTGCCTTTACCCAGACGTATTCATATTCTGCTGGTTTATTGAACATCTATATTTTTCTGTTTTATTTATGCCTCACCTTGTATACAACTACAGTAGCAACCACAATTCTGCTCATACATATCACTACTGTAGTAACCATTTTTAACACTGGCTTTATCCCACCGAGGTAGAGAGAAAAGAAAGCATTCACCATTATTCATTCAATTGCTGTCTTGCCAAAAGCATGCTGACATCACAGCTCTGGCAAGACAATGATTCAATGAATGATGGTGAATGAGTTGCCTCAAGTTTTTGGATTACCCTACCTCAGTGAGAGATGGTTGGTGTTAAACAAAATGGTTCCTAAGTAGTTGTATGTGGTAATGATCATTTTTCTAATTATGCCATCCTCTTCCTCCTATATAGACTAGGAAGAGCTGTTTCAGTAGTGACAGCAAAAACATGTGCAACATTTCATTGAAGAATTAATGAAAACAAATTATGAAAAAAAGATATTGAAAATAACCTCTAGGGTGTCTGACAATGCAGATATTTTGGTAATTATAACATCTTAAGGTGCATAACAAAGATGATAAACAACCAACCTCAGAAAATGTCATGGGCTTTGTGAAGATTTCTCTACCACTGACAATTTTACGATTACACAGCCACATGCGAATGTCCTCCTTTGGAATACCCAGTAGTTCTGCAACTATGTGAAGTGACTTGTCACTTTTCTGCAGATGAAAAACATTTGCAGCACATCAAGATTTAACAAAATTTACCTTTGTCTCTTGTATCCAAACACATACAAGAGCACATAGTTTGATTCGTGTACAGGCGGCTTCCAACTTATACAAATGAGGAAGGAGCACTGCAACAGGCCTACTGGCCCATGCTAAGAGGGTTTAACTCTCACCCACCTACTTATGTACTTGTCTAACCTATTTTTAAAGCTACAAAAGATTTTAGCTTTAATGATGCTACTTGGGAGTTTGTTCCACTCAACCACAACTATGTACAGTGGAACCTTAAATATCGAACTTTCTTTGGTCCAGAAGGCTGTTTGAGTGCCTTTACCGAATTAATTTATTCCCATGAGGAATAATGTAAATTAGGTTAGTCCATTTCAGACCCTCAAAAATACACTTATAAAAGCACTTACAAAAATACACTTACATAATTGGTTGTGTTGGGAGCAGCTCGATTTTTGAGGTTCCACTGTATTACCAAACCAATGCTTTCCTATATTCTTACTAAATCTAATATTTTCCAAGTTGAACCAATTATTGCGAGTCCTGTCTAGGTTAGTTATTTTTGGCACGTTATTTACATTCTTTCAATGCACCAGCCGTATCCCACTGAAGAAGGGTTTCCTAACAAAAAAAAAAAATTTATTCCTTCTTTGCATTTATACACCTCAATCATATACCCCCTGATTCTATGCCTTTCTAAAGAATGCAGATACAGTCTCCTCATTCTATCCTCATGGGAATGATTTCCGATACATGGGATTAACTTCGTCATCCTTCTTTCTACATTTTCCAGCACATTTATGTCCCTCTTATAATATAGTCACAGAACTGTGCAGCATAATCTAAATGAGGCCTAACCAAAACTTACAATTTTTACAGCTACCATCCCCAGTACAAATACATACGTGTGAAAAACAACCATTGTTCGTAGTACTGTTTTCTACACAATTATTTTTTCACACAACGGCTGTTTCCCACCAAGGCAGGGTGACCCGAAAAGAAAGAAAAAACTTTCATCATTCAACACTTTCACCATTCTATACAAATATGTTTGTAAATTAAAACTTCAGAACTGCAGATCACTTGTAAATATGAAGCCTCCTGTACTATAACAAACAGTGGTACAATGAGAAACTTCTTACATCAATAGTAGAAGAATCACCATCATCTTCTTTAAGCGTTACATTTCCTAGATGCAATATTCCGGCGAGAATTCTAAACATCTGTTCTTGTGTTGCCTCATTAATTCCTAAAAGGGAGAAAGCTCGACACGTTTCCAGAAAGTCTGCAGCATCATCCACACCATCAATGTGAGGGCTGTGGCCTTGGTTAAGGTAATGGAAATTGTCTTGATGGCCTGAGAAAGATATAGCACTGTTACTAACACTTTGTGGCAAGCAAGAAAAATGCATCTACGAAAGCATCATCCACTTACCCTCTCAAAAGTTCAGGTTCAGTGAAAGCAGCTCAAGCAAAGATAGAAATTTTTCCATATGAAATTCATCAAGTGCAGTATTAAAAACACAGTTTTAAGATTGTGCTCAGTTATATTTTATTTATCCATAAGTATGTAATCATTATTAATTATAACCAATGAGAACAATTAGAAGTTAAAGAACAGTTAGTAGGCAGAAGAACTTGAAAATTCTAATCAGACTAAACTGATAACTGATAAAAATATCCCAAATCTCCTTAACACCAATAGCCAGAAAATATAAGCAATGAACAAAAGCAAAAGTGCACACCTGACTGGCAAAACAAGAAAAAGCTAGTCAATTAGATAAGTAGTTTTGGCCTTCCACCAAATATATATGACTATCAGCAAAAAAGGGAGTACTTCTAAGGACTCAGCATCCAAATTTTTAAAAACATTCCATAATAAAGTCTGCAATAGCAAAAATGTCAAACATGAGAGAAATATTTTAATATACAATATGTACAAAAATTATCACAGGTCTGTAATAAAAAAAAAAAAATATTTACTCAACTATAATTCTTTCCATTTAAAAATACAGCATTATGACAAAAAAAAACTTTCTGGTCCGGAAATTTAAAATACATCTTGCAGGTTTATCAGTTTTTATAATGATTATAATTATTGGGCATGAAAGACTGATTATTCTGCTGAGGTTTAGTTCTCTTATCTGCCAATCTTAGTGGCTGTTTAAGAGTGTACAGTATAATAGCAAAGCTCTTAAATCTATCTAATATTGACAAAGACTGGAAGAGTATGTCACTCATGAGACACAAGTACTTCAGTATTAAGCACAGTATCTATAAAAATGATTCAGTAATATTGCAAAACAAAGTATTTATGAAATGTTGCAAGCTTTAGGACTATCAAATATTTACAAGAGAGATGGTAAGACTTCTGCACATCAGAGATTGAGGAGTTCACCTTTCTGCTGTTTAAAGATGTTCTACACTGACTGCCTGGCCTGGGACCAGGCTTCCCTGATCACCACAAAATCAGTCAGACAACTGGTGGTTGCAGCCTACACATACATCTCAAACTATAATCTAGCACAGGTAAACCTGTCATATTTCTTCAGCAAACATTCGTCTAAAATGCCTTGGTTCCTCTTATCAAGTTCATCTTTTATCTATCATATCTCTCAGGCACGCTCTTCTACTGGCTATGGATCAGAGACCTAAAATTCAATCATTTTTACGTATTGCTTATTAGGTAGAGGATCTACATTTCAGAGAGTACTTTAAGGGGGTTCCAGTAATTTGGATGCTTTACTGTGTCTATGGCGAGGTAAAATATCTAAAACATCTAGTTAGGCTATCTCGGCTGCTTTGAAATAGATATTAACATAAAACAGTACAGTATTCTAAATGACAGCACAAGTGCCTTAACAAGTGTCATTAGTGTGGCTCTGCAAGTTTTGAATGTTCTCATAATAAATAACACTTCCCTAGCTAAAACTATCCTTGAATGGCGTTGTGATTTATCAGTATCGGTTAAATACTTAAGGCTCTGTCATAAATAAAGGTGAAATGTACTTCCTATATCAGATGGGGGCTCTCTTCATCCTTTAGATACCCAGTTTCTTAACAAACCTGATCTACCATAACAATATAGTCTGCTATACCGTCCAATCTATTACTATCTTCCTGTAACTCACTCTTGGTAATTGCTGCAATAGCTGTTCCCTTTACTGATTCACCAAAACACACACTTACTGTATACCTGGAGTTTACCTGGAGAGAGTTCCGGGGGTCAACGCCCCCACGGCCCGGTCTGTAACATGCTGAATCACTCATTATATACAGCATATCTAATTTATCTAAAGCAACAAAAATATTCAGCTAAATGCCTTAAATTTTTTTCTGCAGGTATTTAAAATTTAAATACCAAATTCACTTGTGTGGTAGCCAGATCCTGAACAAGAGAACAGCACTTCCAAGTCATTATAATGCAAAAGGTGCTGCACTTAAAACATTCCATGGCAAGTAATGAACATGCCATCTACTATTTCCTTTCAACAAGATACTCCTCCACCATCAAACTCTCTTCATATAAGCATTGATAAGCATACTGTAGCACACTGGCCATTCACTCGTGTGCTTTAGTGTCCTCTTCAAAATTTTGTGTTGACACAGGGTACTGTTACACACAAGCTTAGAATAAAGCAATATTTTCCTGGATGCCAGTGTATCACCCAAGTGTTCAACAAACACCAAAATAGTAAAGGAATCTTAGCAATGTATCTAGTAAATTACATATGCAATTTGTCTCTTCATAGGCAGGTAAAAATTTAGCAGATACAATGAATGCCAATAAGAGTCTAGCAAGGTGCACAGCAAATCAACATGCTAGTTAAGCAAAGCATGATGGTCTGGCAGCATCACCACACACTCAGCGCTCACTGAACCACACCCTTGCGGGTCTTGGATGACTGTTTGGGAGCCTCCTGTAGTCCTTGATTCAGGTAGTGAAAACTTTCCGGAGGGCCTAAAGGAGAAGGCACTGCATGTAACCAACTTGAATCATAAAATAGGTAAAATTAAGGAGGAACACCAGCCACAGTGTGTGCTACATAGTTGGTATGTAACACTGAGATATAAAAAACAAAAATATCTACTTACCCTTAGTTTTAAGATAAAATATAATTTTATATTTACATAACTGAATAGTAACTAAAAGCACAACAGTTATTCAGTGCATGTAATAAAGATAAACAGTTTAAGCCTCAAAAATATTACAAGTAACAGGACTTTTCAAATTTACAACATATTTCAGAGGTATTTGGCCTACATCCTGCAAATTATCATCTGAACCTCAGCCCATCTATTATACTCTATTCATTTTTTATCATCAACACTGAAAACATAAAAAGTAACAGAATCATATATTTTTCAACCATATTGGCCATCACCTACCAAGGTAGGTAGTGGAGAAGAAAAAAAAATCACCACCACTCATTCAAAAGCAGTTTTGACAGAAGTGCACAGACATCACATGTCAAGAAACCCTTTGAACTTTAACATCTTCCTCCCTCCCTCCTCCAGAGTGCAGACACTGTACTTCCACCTGTCCCATCCTGAGTCATTATCAAGCCATGAGTGAATAATGGCCTAGGATGAATTGAATTATAGTTCATTTTTTATCTTCAGTTAGTGGGTTAACAGCAAACTGTTCAGATCATCCTACTGTGACACACTTCTGGAACTGCAACTAAGAACTGACTCTTTTAGTTACATCTATATTTTGGCCTATTCAGTGGCTTATCTTATAAAGTACTGTACTATTAAATACTAATTTTAAATCTTCTCTCAAGTAGTTCCTAATACCTTATATTTCTTACCAATTTTACTTGTTATTTCCATAGATTTCCCAAGACAATATCCAAGTAACGATCAGGCAGAAGCCAAGGGGTCCACAAGGCTACTGGATAATGCAAATACGTATGTATATGGCTCCAGGTCAAACCTGACTTATGGGGAACCTTTTTCTGAGTTCCGTGTTTCATTAAGACAATACACAAATGCAAAAGTTCTCGATTCATAAATGTTTCACGATGCCCACATATTCCTCTCATGAAGAGATTAAAATTAACAGAGCCAGATTTAAGGGGGTGGAAAATTAACAGAGCCAGATTTAAGGGGGTGGAAACAGGTGCCCCCCGTGCAAGACGCCCAAAAGTATGAAAAAAATTTTTTTTTACCAACACATTACGGGGGTGATGATTGATGGGATGGGAGGAGGGGAGAGCTCCCTTTTAGAAGGGGAATCCCCTTCCAAAAATAATCAATACTACAAAAAATATTAATTTATAGTAGATAATTAAAAACAATGTAATAATCTTTGAAGTAGGCACAATGTTCCACAACTGGCATAGGCTCTGATATCTTTCTTAATTTCCATACTAATTCTCACCCTTTTTACCACAGACTAGAAGCTTTCTTGGGGCCCATGGTCACTTATTTTCCAGAAACAGAAATACTGCAGGCTGGCTGGTATTGTGAAAACGCGTCTCGGACGAAAATATTTTTATCGGTATGCGCGGCAAAAATATATTTGCGGACTATGTGATGCTGCATAAGTACTTACTAGTGCCAAGCTCGGTCTTAAGAGAGGAAAAAGTCTTCAAAACTGTTGATCCAGGAACCCCTACATGACTAAATCTGGCCCTGGAAATTAGGTACAGCGCTTACAAGTAAATACTTAGAGAATCTTTCTTTTTATATTATTACCAGAAGTTAATACAATGAAAATGTGTCACTTACCTAATTGCAGATCTTTATATTTTTCATCTGATGATGCAGAGCACAATTGGTAAAAGATATGGTAATTTCTCTCTTCTGGTGCCTTCAAAAAGAAAACCAGAAATGAGTAATGCAACAAATACAGTAGATAATTCTATGTTTTGGCTTAATTTAATATACTAGACAAAATAAAACACTATGAATTCAGCACAAAAAATACAATTAACATAAAAAGTTTACCTGAAAGACCACACGAGACTTTTCCAAGAGGTAAGTTCTCATATTGGCACCCATTATACTGTAGTTACGTGTGAAGTCAAGCTCTATGTATTTTCCAAACCGCGAACTATTATCATTTCGTGTAGTTTTTGCATTACCTATGGCCTGAAACAAAAGAGCATTAAAAAATTATGAACAAGAGATGTATGGGAAAACATGCCTTATTACAATAGTGCATTTGCAAATCTGCCATTGTTGCACATATCCAAGATGTTGGGCTGGGGTTGATACTACTAAACAATCGTGAAAAGATTCTTTCCCTATCTATTATCAGGAAGCCCATTCTTATTTTGCAAAAAAAAAACTTTGACCTTATTTAAATATACCTCACAAAAATAAGAGTAAACACTTAAACAGCAAATGATAGGCACGTTTCTCTTCTCACCTCCATTATAGGATTTGATGCAAGGATCTTCTTCTCGACCTGCGTCTCAGAATCGGAGCCACCAACACTGGCGAAGTATCTCATGGCATATTTAGCCGACACCGTTTTGCCAGCACCCGATTCTCCAGACACAATGATGCTTTGATCTTTGTTATCCCTAGTGTTATAAACAAAAGGAAAATGTTGTATGTGTATGCGAGATTAACAAACAATGTTACTAGTGTGAGAGCTTTAAGCTTTCACATTAAGCATGCTAATAAATTTAATAACTTCAGAAAATTATTTGCAAAAAAATATCAAACTTTTTTTTTTTAACCCCCAGCTACAGTTGCTTGCTGCTGTTAATTTGCACTTTTGATTAAAGTTCACTTCTACTAAATACACATTATACAAAATAACAATAATTTAAAAAAAAGCTCCTCATTATCAGTCCTGGTATTCTGAGCACCAAACATAACCTTGTCCCTAATATAAACAAAGTTAGTGTTTACCAAGAAACTCTTATGCAGTGATGTTTAGAAAAGTTGAAGCATACAATAAAAACACATACAAAAAATAATAAAATTACCTTAAGTTTATTAGCTGCAACTTTTACATATTTTCTTTCTTTCAACGCACCAGCCGTATCCCACTGAGGTGGGGTGGCCCAAAAGGAAAAATTAAAGTTTCTCCTTTTAAATTTAGTAATACTATATACAGGAGAAGGGGTTACTAGCCACTTGCTCCCGGTATTTTAGTTGCCTCTTACGACATGCATGGCTTACGAAGGAAGAATTCTGTTCCACTTCCCCATGGAGATAAGAGGAAATAAACAAGAACAAGAACTAGAAAGAAAATAGAAGAAAACCCAGAGGGGAATGTATATATATGCTTGTACATGTATGTGCAGTATGACCTAAATGTAAGTAGAAGTAGCAAGATGTACCTGAAATCTTGCATGTTTATGAAACAGAAAAAAGAACACCAGCACTCCTACCATCATGTAAAACAATTACAGGCTTTCGTTTTACACTCGCTTGGCAGGACGGTAGTACCTCCCTGGGGGGTTGCTGTCTACCAACCTACTACCTATAACTTTTACATATGTAGTAAGAATATAGCAATAAGTTAGGATGGTAAACTTACATGATATTAAATACAGAGAACGCTCCCTTAATAAATAAATGTAAAGTATATTCGGAATATGTACTAATCTATTTTTTTTTAACATGAACATAAAATGCTATACATACAGCAGGTATCATTACATATATGAAGCTAAGAAATAAAACAATGACTTACTGTCATAATAAGCAGTCTGGTACAATGAATAAGAGATACAGTACCTCTCCATCTGTGTAAAAGCTTCTTCAGCAACAGCAAAGATGTGAGGATCAAGATCACCCATGGAGTGGCCTCGATAAGCTGAAATAGTGTCTGGGCCATAGATAGGGAGCTCCTCGTATGGGTTGATGGCCACAAGAACAATTCCTGTAAGGTAAGGTTATATTTTTGGTGAATGGGTGTATTACTTCAAAGCCAATGTTAAAAATATCCTTTGAATTTCATGAAATATTTTAATAAGCAGGATGTGATAAACTGCTAAACCATATACAAAAGCAAACCGGTGAAAGACAGCAATCAAAGATACAAGCTCTCAAGATTCAATATACCATGAAGTATTGTATTCATTGTTCCAGCCATGGTATTCTGTATTTTGTTTTTTTATTGTACAACATCAGACATAGTTTTTCCAGTTCTTATTTCAGGTAACTTACCGCAATATGTGTAGATGGCATTGTGGTTGCAGAAGCGAACTTGTAAGTTATAAAGGACAGCAGGTTCATGAAGGTACGAGAGAGAGGTGAGGTCATTTTCGCCTATTAATATGTCAGGATTCCGTAGCGGTGGTAAATCTTCGTCACTTTTCACCTTGAACTCGTCAGTCTGGCAGTAGTTTGTGAAAAATTTATCAGTTATAAAATATAGTGCTTTAATATCACTTCATAAATATTGTTCTTAAGAATCTTAATATAGTTATCTATTACATGGATAACATATTTTTGAATTATAAAAAAGATAATTATGAAAATACTTACCAGCTTAACAACTCAATATATATACATGCACAACAAACATTACTCTTCTCATCATGCATAGTGTATTCCACACGGTCAAGAATACATAGCTAAAACAAATTTTTTTAAAGTTAAAAATTCCTGGTTGTTATGAAAGTTTTTAACTCGTAAACGGTCCAAGCAGATCTACGTTCACATGTGTAGTGCTACAAAAGATATCTACGTTTTTTTTACACATTTTCAAATATAACAAAAAAAAAAGTAGATCAAAGTTGTTTTACACATTTTCAAATGTAAAAAAACAAAAAGAAGATCTACTTTTTTACATACTTTCAAATGTTGAAAAAACATATACATGTACAGTGGACCCCCGCATAGCGAACTTAATCCGTGCAAGAGGGCTGGTCGTTATGCGAAATGTTCGCTATGCGAATTAATTTTCCCCATAAGAAATAATGGAAATAAAATTAATCCGTGCAAGACACCCAAAAGTATGAAAAAAAATTTTTTTTACCACAAAAAAATGTTAATTTTAGTACACACAAACTGAAAAATGCATGCACAATTACATGACACTTACTTTTATTGAAGATCTGGTGATGATTGATGGGATGGGAGGAGGGGAGAGAGAGTGTTAGTGTTTAGAAGGGGAATCCCCTTCCATTAGGACTTGAGGTAGCAAGTCCTTTTCTGGGGTTACTTCCACACCAATAAGAGTCTCTCAACATCTTCCATCACTTGCGATCTTTGTTTCGAAAACACAGTTAAACCTTTGGCAACAACAGCTTCCTTGATTGCCGTTTTCTTGCCCACAATAGAAGCGATGGTTGATTTTGGTTTCTTGTACAACCTGACCAGGTCGGTGATACGTACTCCACTTTCATACTTATCAATGATCTCTTTCTTCATTTCAATGGGTATTCTTACCCTTTGAGGTGTAGGGTTGGCACTAGAAGCTTTCTTGGGGCCCATGGTCACTTATTTTCCACAAACAGCACCGAAAACACTGTAATAATACGAAATATTCCGAGTGTATGCTTGAATGTTACCGCGGAGGCTGGCTGGTAAACATTGGACGCGTCTCGGACGAAGGTCGCTGAGCGGGTTTTTGTCCACTATGCGGGGCAAAATTTTAGTGAACAAAGCGTTCGCTATGCGGATTGTTCGCTATGCAAGGCGTTCGCTATGCGGGGGTCCACTGTATATACGTTTGGACCGTTTACGGGTTAAACAAGAGAATAGCACTTTTAATTGTCAGAATTTTACATTCTTTTCAGAGTACAATACTTGTTTTCCAAGCATGGTGGTTAATCACTCAAAAATGGAAAAAATAAAAGCATTTCTGTACAGACTATAATAAGAGTAATATCGTGTACAGTATTACTATATCTCACTTTCAATAATGAAATTTAAGAATACATATTTGCTTTTTGTTTTTTTCTGGAACACATTTTGTTTTAGAGTGCCATATCGTATCTCGGCATTATACTCATTTCGGCGTATTGTATCATACAAGTTTCAGAGTATCATACAAATTTTACATAATCATACTTGTATCAGAGGAGACAGTATCATACTGTACCCGTTTTTCAGCATCATACTTGTATCAGAGGACACAGTATCATACCATACCAGTTTTTGAGTATCATACATTTCAGAGTATCATACTGTAAAATGGGGTAATTGCACCACCACCTAAAAGTGCCAAATGTCTGAGTAGTTTCTAAAATATGTACAACTTGACTGGTAAATAGCTTCCAAATACAGCCTCTCCTCACTTAGTGATGTACTCATTTACTGACGACTCGGACTCATGCGGGCTTTCTGACCAGTATGCATACCTATGTACAGTGGACCCCCGCATAACGATTACCTCCGAATGCGACCAATTATGTAAGTGTATTTATGTAAGTGTGTTTGTACGTGTATGTTTGGGGGTCTGAAATGGACTAATCTACTTCACAATATTCCTTATGGGAACAAATTCAGTCAGTACTGGCACCTGAACACACTTATGGAGTGAAAAAATATCGTTAACCGGGGGTCCACTGTATATTAGAGTTGATTTCCTCTGTTCTATTTATTACAATATACAGCACACTATTGTATAAACATTTAAAAATACTGTATACTAAAAATGTTTAAATGGTGCAAAGGTAACATTAAAACAATATCAAAGATAGCTGACACAAACCCACCACCATTATAGTATGCTCCTTGCTTAGCGACAAATTCGTTTACCAATGTAGTCTTAGGAACGGAACTCTGTCGTTAAGTGAGGAGAGGCTGTATACTGTATCAGACAAAGGATAAAGGATTTTGTCTGTTGAATCCAAAATCCATTAAATCAAAGTCTATTAAATGGAAGCTTTACTGTAAATAAATTTTAAAGGAAGAAAACTAATAAATAAGTGCATCACTTCTTTTAAATAAAAACTTTCTAAATACTGCAGCACAAACACTAACTGAAACATGCAATTATTTACATATTATTAAATGCAAGACCACTGAAACATACAACCATGTGAATAAATACTGATGAAAAAATAACACAAGTGTACTTTCTTGATTTTCAAACACATTTTTGGAGAAACCATTTTTTCATAACTGTTTTCATACTTGAAGTCATGTGGCTTATAGTGATTTCTTGCATTACTACTATATATAACATTTCCTAATTATACATTAACCACCAGGCACACGAAAATATAATGCTGTCATAGAAATCAAGCCATGCTGTACATAAGATCATCAAATGTGCCTGACTTACATGTTGTACTCCCTGTTGAGACCCACAGCGAACACCAGCAGCCAATGCCAATTGAAGCAGAACAACACAGCACAGTCAAGATGTGATGGAATCAGTTCCATGGGAAGAACACATTACATAAGACCTTTTATACCAAGGTTATCTCTTGGCAACACTAATTATCCTGAATAATTCACAAACTAACTGAAGTGCTGTAGTTGAAATTTGTTCTAGCCATGGTATTGTGGCTTATTCACTCAAGAAAAGCTACTGCTCATATCTGAAAAACCTAACAATAAACACCAAGGAAAATTCACAGCTAATTCCCAAACTGATGTACTGCGACTTATTTACCCTGGTGAAGTTATAGGTCCTATGCAGAGAGACAAGGTCATTATACGTAAGCTGGCTGATAATTGCAGGAGAAACAATATATAGCTTTAGGGTTACTGATAAATACTTTACACTAAAAAGAAAAAAGTTATAGGAGAGAATTTAGAGAAAGTAATCTGCAATAGAAAGGGGTGTTATGTATGATTATTAAGTAAAGCTTTCAAACAATATCCCCATTATACTGAGCTAAAAATACTGAAACTTACTTTTTAAAATTCTCAGACAAATGAATGAAAAAAAAAAAATTCATTCACCACTTCAAAGTAAATCTTACATCACTGTAAGGAAAAAGACAAATAAGAGAAGCCTCAGTAGTACTGACATTGATGCTTCTGCCTATAGTGTATATAATAGCATATTTTAACAGTAGGAAAGAATACAGAAAAAGAGTTACTTAAAACAATACGAAATACTGTAGAGTACCTGAGAGTCAGCATAGATGACAGCCACCAGGTGATCCTTGTAATCTTTAGTGAGCTCAGCGCACCGCCACACCTGCTCTGCGTCCGGGATCCATACACGGGCGCCCTGCAACCATACACAAATTACTAATGTAATAGGTAACGTTAAATGATAAGGATAACTGGGATCCAATCCACCAGTTATCCTTACACAGCCCGCACATTTATGGATAACTGGGGTCAAATCCACCAGTTAACCTTACACAGCCCCCATATATAAGTTAAATCTCTGACATCTCGGGAAACAGGCAGGACTCGAGCAGTGGTATACAAATTTTAAAATTACCAAGCAACAAGTACATGTTCTTACAACTACACTGTGCCTGCCTAATATGATTAATCTAACTAGTTTTATTTATATATTCTGGGGAGATTAGTATGGGCTTCACTGTGATAAGATGAACTTAACTGTCTCAATAAATCACAGGCATTTCTCTTGCCCAACCCTAAAACAAAATTAAACACAAACAGCAGCATCATCAGCCACTTCAATGATTTCACAGAGGCAAGAACATTTATTTTCATCAGAGAAGCACTAAACTCACTAGGGCCATTCAGCCCCTGGGGAATGGAAGGTATTTAGGCTCAATCCAAAGAGAGGTCAAGTCCAGTTCCTTGGATCAAGAGCCTCCTTTCCAGCATCAAGAGAGAAACAACAGTAGAAACCACCACCACCATCTACTCTTCATCATCTTACAACCTTCACAAAAATCTAGTGAGGTACTGTACTATCGTTCATTTATATCAATAAAAAAATTAAAACTTTTCAAATGTTTTGCACTCTGGCAAGACTACTTTTATTTCATTCACGATTATGTCTGATCGCAGGTAATTTTATAAACTATTTACATTCAATATACTTTAATTCAAATATAGAGGGTATGTCTCCTGACAAAAGCTCAATGCATCATCGTTACTTCTCCTGTACTTCTTAACAGTTATTATTCCCGTTATATTTCCTTATTTTTACTTAGAGAACAGAACACTTCACTGTCGAAGTTGTAGATTTGTTACTCATATTGGAGTTATGGCCAACACCACAGTTTGATTAGGGAAAGAAAATATTTTTAAAGGGGTGGACCAGTAAGCCAATGGAAGGCCTTGGTCAGAAGACCAAAAGCTGCAGCGGCGGGTCATCATACGACTAAGACCAGCGTCAGGAAATACTAGTCTTGTTTCCTGACGAAGCTTACCTAACCTACCCACAGCTTACACCATATAGGTTTTTCTTTTCACTTTCTTTCCCCTGGCAACGAGTCACGACGTCAACCGCGTGTACACGAGGATGGAAGAACGTGAAGCCTCTGTTCGTAAATACATAGTTGGTCTTCAACTGTATGAAATGTATGAAGTTACATCTGATTAGTGGAAGATCCATGTGAAATAACCGAAGCTTTTTTATGAGATGTGAGACTATTACCCAGTATAACATATCCAAATGTTAACTACTTGGTATTTTCACTTAGCCCATATAAATCCGAAGATTTGAAGATATCTACGCACTTCTTTAGCCTTAGTCAGGAAGTGGAATGACCTATACAGTAAAGTGGTCGAGGCAGGATCCGTACATAACTTAAAGAAAAGGTATGATAGGACTCACGCAGCCAAGAGTGTGAACCATGTAGAAAGGCAGGGCCAGGAGCTGAGATCGACTCCCGCAACCACAATTGTGTGTGTGCACGCGTCTAGGAACAGCTGATGAGCAGGAAAGCAGTTTCTGTTCCGTCTATGTACAGTAACTATCATGTAGAACTGGGTAGCAGAAAACTGATAATTTATTCAGCTTTGCCAGATCAAAACAATCTATGGCGCCTCGACCAATCGTCCAAGGAGCTGGTGATAAGGAAAAAAATTTAGTCGATTATTAACCCGGGATAACTCAATAGTTAGTTCGTCATCGAGAACCGTCGTATTTCTAATGGAGTCCTTTTAATCCTGTACCAACAACAGTCTGCAAACACCCAGGCACGCACTTACTGCTAGGTGAACAGTGGCAGCAGATGTATGGAAACGTTACACGTTATGTATGGAAACGTGCCTAATGTTGCACCTGTCCCGGGAAGCGAACCCAGTTCCCTTGGCATGTGAGTCGAGGATGCTACCAACCAAGCCACGCAGACAAACGTCCCAAGGAAAAAAGCGGCGGAGAATTCATCAGCGATGCTCAGGGCAGGAGTAGAGCTAGACGTCCTCACGCCAAGGACAGCGCACAAGTCGGCTGAACATACGACAAACCATTGACGAGGTTAGGTTAGGTAAGGCTTCTCAGGAAATAGGACAGGCGTTTCCTGACACGGGTCTTAGGCATATAATGACCTGCAGCTGGAGCTTTTGGTCATCTGACCGAAGCCTTCCGCTGGCTTACCGGTCCACCCCTTGAAAAATTATAGTTATAATTATAATTGTTTACTTATATGTACTGACGAGGGCTGACACTTGTTCCTCTCACAGGTCCGAGTGTTCGGGAACCAGGAAAGTCTCTCTCCTGATGTTGCTTCCTACGATCCAGCGGCTTTTATAGGAACAGCCTTATCAACAGCCAATAAAACTGTATTGGCCATGGCAGTGTGTTTCCTTCAATAAACGAGAGGGAGGTGCCAGTGTGTATATATATATATATATATATATATATATATATATATATATATATATATATATATATATGTTTTTTTTTTATCACACTGGCCGATTCCCACCAAGGCAGGGTGGCCCGAAAAAGAAAAACTTTCACCATCATTCACTCCATCACTGTCTTGCCAGAAGGGTGCTTTACACTACAGCTTTTAAACTGCAACATTAACACCCCTCCTTCAGAGTGCAGGCACTGTACTTCCCATCTCCAGGACTCAAGTCCGGCCTGCCGGTTTCCCTGAACCCCTTCATAAATATTACTTTGCTCACACTCCAACAGCACGTCAAGTATTAAAAACCATTTGTCTCCATTCACTCCTATCAAACACGCTCACGCATGCCTGCTGGAAGTCCAAGCCCCTCGCACACAAAACCTCCTTTACCCCCTTCCTCCAACCTTTCCTAGGCCGACCCCTACCCCGCCTTCCTTCCACTACAGACTGATACACTCTTGAAGTCACTCTGTTTCGCTCCATTCTCTCTACATATCCAAACCACCTCAACAACCCTTCTTCAGCCCTCTGGACAACAGTTTTGGTAATCCCGCACCTCCTCCTAACTTCCAAACTACGAATTCTCTGCATTATATTCACCACACATTGCCCTCAGACATGACATCTCCACTGCCTCCAGCCTTCTCCTCGCTGCAACATTCATCACCCATGCTTCACACCCATACAAGAGCGTTGGTAAAACTATACTCTCATATATTCCCCTCTTTGCCTCCAAGGACAAAGTTCTTTGTCTCCACAGACTCCTAAGTGCACCGCTCACCCTTTTCCCTCATCAATTCTATGATTCACCTCATCTTTCATAGACCCATCCGCTGACACGTCCACTCCCAAATATCTGAATACATTCACCTCCTCCATACTCTCTCCCTCCAATCTGATATCCAATCTTTCATCACCTAATCTTTTTGTTATCCTCATAACCTTACTCTTTCCTGTATTCACTTTTAATTTTCTTCTTTTGCACACCCTACCAAATTCATCCACCAATCTCTGCAGCTTCTCTTCAGAATCTCCCAAGAGCACAGTGTCATCAGCAAAGAGCAACTGCGACAACTCCCACTTTATGTGTGATTCTTTATCTTTTAACTCCACACCTCTTGCCAAGACCCTCGCATTTACTTCTCTTACAACCCCATCTATAAATATATTAAACAACCACGGTGACATAACACATCCTTGTCTAAGGCCTACTTTTACTGGGAAATAATTTCCCTCTTTCCTACATACTCTAACTTGAGCCTCACTATCCTCATAAAAACTCTTCACTGCTTTCAGTAACCTACCTCCTACACCATACACCTGCAACATCTGCCACATTGCCCCCTATCCACCCTGTCATACGCCTTTTCCAAATCCATAAATGCCACAAAGACCTCTTTAGCCTTATCTAAATACTCTTCACTTATATGTTTCACTGTAAACACCTGGTCCACACATCCCCTACCTTTCCTAAAGCCTCCTTGTTCATCTGCTATCCTATTCTCAGTCTTAATCTTAATTCTTTCAATAATAACTCTACCATACACTTTACAGGTATACTCAACAGACTTATCCCCCTATAATTTTTGCACTCTCTTTTGTCCCCTTTGCCTTTATACAAAGGAACTATGCATGCTCTCTGCCAATCCCTAGGTACCTTACCCTCTTCCATACATTTATTAAATAATTGCACCAACCACTCCAAAACTATATCCCCACCTGCTTTTAACATTTCTATCTTTATCCCATCAATCCCAGCTGCCTTACCCCCTTTCATTTTACCTACTGCCTCACGAACTTCCCCCCCACTCACAACTGGCTCTTCCTCACTCCTACAAGATGTTATTCCTCCTTGCCCTATACACGAAATCACAGCTTCCCTATCTTCATCGACATTTAACAATTCCTCAAAATATTCCCTCCATCTTCCCAATACCTCTAACTCTCCATTTAATAACTCTCCTCTCCTATTTTTAACCGACAAATCCATTTGTTCTCTAGGCTTCCTTAACTTGTTAATCTCACTCCAAAACTTTTTCTTATTTTCAACAAAATTTGTTGATAACATTTCACCCACTCTCTCATTTGCTCTCTTTTTACATTGCTTCACCACTCTCGTAACCTCTCTCTTTTTCTCCATATACTCTTCCCTCCTTGCATCACTTCTACTTTGTAAAAACTTCTCATATGCTATCTTTTTCTCCCTTACTACTCTCTTTACATCATCATTCCACCAATCGCTCCTCTTCACTCCCGCACCCACTTTCCTGTAACCACAAACTTCTTCTGAACACTCTAACACTACATTTTTAAACCTACCCCATACCTCTTCGATCCCATTTCCTATGCTCTCATTAGCCCATCTATCCTCCAATAGCTGTTTATATCTTACCCTAACTGCCTCCTCTTTTAGTTTATAAACCTTCACCTCTCTCTTCCCTGATGCTTCTATTCTCCTTGTATCCCATCTACCTTTTACTCTCAGTGTATCTACAACTAGAAAGTGATCTGATATATCTGTGGCCCCTCTATAAACATGTACATCCTGAAGTCTACTCAACAGTCTTATCTACCAATACATAATCCAGCAAACTACTGTCATTTCGCCCTACATCATATCTTGTATACTTATTTATCTACACATATATATATATATAATGTGTGTGTGTGTGTGTGTGTGTGTGTGTGTGTGTGTGTGTGTGTACTCGCCTATATGTGGTTACAGGGGTCGATTCACAGCTCCTGGCCCCTGACTCCTCTGGTCGTTACTAGGTCCACTCGCTCCCTACTCCATGAGCTTTATCGTACCTCATCTTAAAACTATGTATGGACACTGCCTCTACAATGTCACTCACTAGAGTCTGTGTACTCACCTAATTGTACTCACCCAATTGTGGTTGCAGGAGTAGAGACTCAGCTCCTGGCCCCGCCTCTTCACCGAGTGCTACTAGGTCCTCTCTCTCCCTGCTCCATGAGCTTTATCTTACCTCATCTTAAAGCTATGTATGGTACCTGCCTCCACTACATCACTTGCTAGGCTATTCCACTTCCTGACTACTCTATGGCTGAAGAACTACTTCCTAACATCCCTTTGATTCATCTGGGTCTTCAACTTCCAATTGTGACCCTTTGTTTGTGTGTCCCCTCTTTGGAACATCCTGTGTGTGTGTGTGTGTGTGTGTGTGTGTGTGTGTGTGTGTGTGTGTGTGTGTGTGTGTGTGTGTGTGTGTGTGTGTGTGTGTGTGTGTGTGTGTACTCACCTATTTGTGGTTGCAGGGGTCGAGTCATAGCTCCTGGCCCCGCCTCTTCACTGATTGCTACTAGGTCCTCTCTCTTCCTGCCCCATGAGCTTTATCATACCTCGCCTTAAAACTATGTATGGTTCCCGCCTCCACTACTTCACTTTCTAGGCCATTCCACGGCCTGACCACTCTATGTCTGAAGAAATACTTTCTAACATCCCTTTGATTCATCTGAGTCTTCAACTTCCAATTGTGACCTCTTGTGTCTGTGTCCCATCTCTGGAACATCTCGTCTTTGTCCACCTTGTCTATTCCGCGCAGTATTTTATATGTCGTTATCATGTCTCCCCTGACCCTCCTGTCCTCCAGTGTCGTCAGGCCGATTTCCCTCAACCTTTCTTCGTAGGACAATCCCCGTAGCTCTGGGACTAGTCTTGTTGCAAACCTTTGCACCTTCTCTAATTTCTTGACGTGCTTGACTAGGTGTGGATTCCAAACTGGTGCTGCATACTCCAGTATGGGCCTGACGTAAATGGTATACAGAGTCTTGAACGAATCCTTGCTGAGGTATCGGAACGCTATCCGTAGGTTCGCCAGGCGCCCGTATGCTGCAGCAGTTATCTGATTGATGTGCGCCTCAGGAGATATGCTCGGTGTTATACTCACCCCCAGATCTTTTTCCTTGAGTGAAGTTTGCAGTCTTTGGCCATCTAAACTATATTGTGTCTGCGGTCTTCTTTGCCCTTCCCCAATCTTCATGACTTTGCATTTGGCAGGGTTAAACTCAAGGAGCCAGTTACTGGACCAGGCTTGTAGCCTGTCCAGGTCTCTTTTTAGTCCTGCCTGATCCTCATCCGATTTGATTCTTCTCATTAACTTCACATCATCTGCAAACAAGGACACTTCTGAGTCTATCCCTTCCGTTATGTCGTTCACATATACCAAGAACAGCACAGGTCCTAGGACTGACCCCTGTGGAACCCCGCTTGTCACAGGCGCCCACTCTGACACCTCGTCACGTACCATGACTCGTTGTTGCCTCCCTGTCAGGTATTCTCTGATCCATTGCCGTGCCTTTCCTGTTATGTGTGCCTGATCCTCTAACTTTTGCAGTAACCTCTTGTGAGGAACTGTGTCGAAGGCCTTCTTGCAGTCCAAAAAAATGCAGTCGATCCACCCCTCTCTCTCTTGTCTTACTTCTGTCACCTTATCATAAAACTAGTAGGTTTGTGACACAGGATTTTCCTTCCCTGAAACCGTGCTGGTTGTCAATTATACACTTGTTTCTTTCCAGGTGCTCCACCACTCTCCTCCTGATGATGATGATGATGATGATGATGATGATGATGTGTGTGTGTGTGTGTGTGTGTGTGTGTGTGTGTGTGGGTGTGTGTGTGTGTGTGTGTGTGTGTGTGTGTGTGTGTGTGTGATTTAGATGATGATGATGATGATGATGATGATGATGATGATGATGATGATGATGATGATGATGATGATGATGATGATGATGATGATGATGATGATGATGATGATGATGATGATGATGATGATGATGATGATGATGATGATGATGATGGTGTGTGTGTGTGTGTGTGTGTGTGTGTGTGTGTGTGTGTGTGTGTGTGTGTGTGTGTGTGTGTGATTTAGCACAAATATTCTCCTTTCATACAAATAGTGGAATATACACCAAGGCTGTCATCAGCTTCCTCGTCTGCTTTCTCATTGGTGGAAGTGCATCTTTAAGTAGATGCAGAAGTGTGTCACCAAGAGCAAGGCTGGAGGCGCACTGCACCACAAGGGTGTTACTTCACACACACACACACACCACACACACACACACACACACACACACACACACACACACACACACACACACACACACACGACAGGTCAGAGGCGTCCCCACCCATTACAAAATTTATTCTGAACATAAAACCGTCTGGATAGCTTTAAGAATACTTCTGTATTGGACCGGTTGGAACTGTTGGCTAAATATAAACGAGAGAGAAAAAAAGAGAAAATATATAAAAAGAGAGAAAAAGAGAAGAGAGAGAAGAGAGAGAAAAGATAAAAGAAAAGGAAAAGAGAAAGAAAGAAAAAAGCGTGAGAGAGAGAGAGAGAGAGAGAGAGAGAGAGAGAGAGAGAGAGAGAGGAGAGGGAGAGGGGGGAGAGGGAGAGGGAGAGGGAGAGGAAGAGGGGGAGAGGGAGGGGGAGAGGGAGGGGGAGAGGGGGAGGGGGAGGGGGGGGAGGGAGAGAGGGAGGGGAGAGGGAGAGAGAGGGAGGGGAGAGGGGAGAGGGAGAGAGAGGGAGGGGAGAGGGAGAGAGGGAGGGGAGAGGGAGAGGAGAGAGAGACAGAGAGAGACAGAGAGAGACAGAGAGAGACAGAGAGAGAGAGAGAGAGAGAGAGAGAGAGAGAGAGAGAGACATGCTAATCTGCGCCCACCAAGTAATGTTTGCAAGTGTCGAGTCACAGCTCCAGAGCCCGCCTCTTTAACTGTATTGACTAACATTACTAATTCCTGTTGGTGTGAGCCTCTTCTCTTGAAGCTGTGTACAGTGTCAGGCCTCCACCACCTGCTGACACCCTATACTAGATGAGAGTTACATAGTGAGAAGTGTGCGAGTCTCTGGAAGGAAAGGAGCCCTGATGGATAAAGAACTCTGCATTACACCCCAGGAATCATGGCCCCCGCGGCCGATCTTGACATCAGACCATCTCAACTGCAAGTTACACTTTACAGGTATAACAACTATTAAGAAACATAGTGAATTAAAATGTATAGTGAGAGTAAACACGCGTATTGAAGTGTGTATCAAACATCTCCGAGCAACCCAGAAATGTGCAAAGCATCCTTCCTTGAGTCTCTGGCAGTGTATATACACAGTGTTTAATCCCTGTTATCGGTATTAAAGTATTCTTGACTAGTGCTGTACAGGTGACATGCAACTTTAATGATCCTCGTGTAGTCTATAGGCTTTAAACCTACTTAAGCAAATAACATGCAGCAGGTTACTGAGGCAGCACTATCCAGCCTGAAGTGTTAGTGAGGCAGCACTATCCAGCCTGCAGTGTTACTGAGATAGAACTGTAGGCAGTAGGTGCTTCTGTATCTTGTAACACCTGCTGATGCTACACCTGGAGGCCTGGTCAAGGACTGGGCTGCGGAGGTGTTAGACCCCCGAACACACTGCAGGTAGTGTAGGTGTGTGTTGTAAGTGGCAGTTACACCGAGTGATAGTGTTGGTAGCCTCACCTTGGGAACAATGCAAGACGTGAAAGGAAAGTGCCAAAGTGACCCCTCACTCCCTACTAACACCCCCTGACTCCCTGCCACCACCACCTGATCCTCCCACTCCCTGCCACCGCCCCCTGACCCTCACCTCACTCCCTACCACTACATCCTGACCCTCACCCCCTGCCACTACCACACCATCTCACACTTAGAACTCTTGTATCACACAGAATGTAGCAGCACAATGCAAAAGAATTTAGTAAAAAAAAAAAATTAAGCCCACACTACACTTTCCTCCATGACCTGGAAGGGGAAGGGAAAGGGGCAGGGGCAAGGGAAGGGACAGAGGCGGGAAAAGAAGTTAAATATACAGTATAGGTAGAAAGAAGCTTCAACAATCTTCCACACGTTATTTCCTCGCTTCCCTCTCTCATTTTCTCTCAGTTTTCTTTCTTTTATTACTCTTAATTTATCATTTTTTCCACGCACACTTTGTCTAAAATTTTATGAAAGAGTTAGTTTCTTTTCTTCTGTTTGTTCCATTGTTCCAACACCTTTAAGTTGTTCATCTGTGTGTACAGTTGTACATCAGAGGTTCCTGCCAGCCTATCTTGCACACATTGTTTTTCTGTTTATATTAAGAATTAGAAACATGTGCTACATATGGGTAGCTTTCCTTTGTATTTCACCATCCAGTGGCTTCATCAATACAAATTCAAGGAGATAATGTGAAGACAGTGGAAATGTCTACAAAAGACGAGGTAATCAGTCCCTCAGCCTTGGAGTAGGTGATAAGCACCGTAAGTCTTGAAGAATCTGAAGATTCTTCAAGACTACGGTATAATACAGTTCTAATGTCTTCACATTATGCCCTTCAACTGCCTAGTCGCTGAATGGCGAAACGTCTACAATGTAAAGCTATCCAGATATTGCACATGTGTCTAAGTCTTCATTATGTTGGTATTGTATTCTGTTCATACACAACCTGTGTGTATAATCATAAGAGTGAAACAGTAGTGGTAGGTGTGTTACAAAACTGTATTTCAGACCTTGCCAGACTGTAGCTCAATATTACCAGCAAAAACAAGCTTACAGAAGCTTCCCCCCCCCCCCTCCGAGGCACTCAATACACGCCATCACAACAAAGTTACTATATCACCACACTATCACCACCACCACCACTACCATCACCACACATCACCTACGTCACAAGTAAACCAGTCCGGGCGAGGTTGTGGCAAAACCTCCCCCCATTATTCAACCCTCCAACATACAATACTTTCTCCAGTGATAGAGTACTCACGTGCCACACTATACCAGTACCAGCACGCTATCACTTCCCTTCCCAGCAACCTCTTTTATTCTTCTCCGCCTTCCACCTATACATTGCATGCTTACACTATTTCCTCACGAAAAACAAAAAGGAGCAATACTGTGACCGGAGCAATACATAAATAACCCGCAAGTAATATGCAAATGGTCCAGGTCAAACCAGAAAGTCGTCATAAGCTTCTTTCTCCTATGTGCGGGTTATATATCTATTTCCTCCTCTTCCTACCCTCTCCAATATATTGCTTGAAATGGATGGTTCCCTTTCTTACATGTACTAGCAATACCAGTTGACAACCACACCTGTACTAACACTACCACAGCAACCCTCGTTTTAAAAGAAATCAAGTACATTAGCAATGTGCTGCTACCCAATTCAATATGCTAGTTACACTGTGGGTAAAAATATAGCTATGTCTTTCTGTCATATTCCATCACATATGAAGGTTTATGTTATATTCTGTTATATAGAATAATTTGTATTGCTATATTCCATCACACAAGATGACTTTCCTCTCATGCTGCATCACACAGAGTATGCTGCATTTTTCCTGCTGCATGTTCCTCTCATCTGCATCACAGATGACTTTCCTCTCATGCTGCATCACACAGAGTAGTTTTCCCCTCTATAATCATAATCACAGGATGGTTTCCCCTCTATAATCACACAGGATGGTTTCCCCTCTGGTTTCCCCTCTATAATCACACAGGATGGTTTCCCCTCTATTATCACACAGGATGGTTTCCCCTCTATAATCACACAGGATGGTTTCCCCTCTATAATCACACAGGATGGTTTCCCCTCTATAATCACTCAGGATGGTTTCCCCTCTATAATCACACAGGATGGTTTCCCCTGTGGTTTCCCCTCTACATGGTTTCCATAATCATGGTTTCCCCTCTACAAGAAGCATTATGATTCGTCATACAGTGGTTTTATATATCATACTTCATCATACGGGATATGTTTCATATACGAGGCAATGAAACTTATCAGCCTGAGTTGGAAGACTCAGTAGGGATGTAAGGATATTATCATGCATTCCACTATGAGGCGAATAATCACTGCAGCTTTAAAGGCTGCCTTCCAGCAGAGCTGCAGCTACAATTACGTGGACATTGCAGTGTCTCGGGATGACCTGTCACATGCATGAAGGCACACACATACTGTACATACACATTAGTATCACACTGTGTAGATTTAACCTACATTCCTCCATAAAGAATTATTTTTTCCTGCTATATTTCATCACACACGATGGTTTTCCTACCCTCTAAGGACTTGTTTCCATTGAGGTGTACGATGCTTATCTACACGAGCATATTTTGAAACAGGATACACACACAATAAATATTTTCTAGGTTTAGAATGAAGGGTAGAACAGCAAGAAAGGTTGTGGATAGACAGGAAGAGAGTTAAGAAAGGTTAAAGATTGTGGGTAGAGAGGAAGAGGTGAGAAAGGTTAAAAGTTGTGGGTAGACAGGAAGAAAGATAAAGGTTAAGAGGCCTGACCACTTTGGGTCGGCTTTCAGAGTATTTTCTGTGAGTGACGAGTGTCATAGCGACACTCCTTTACGGTATCCCCGCCTGGTGGTAATGCGGTAATTACCACATTGTCTTCCTACGTCAACGCATCGAGTAGTCTTTCAGCCGTATGAAATCTCTAGGTTCTTCTAAACAGGTGTCAGAGAAGACTTTAGCCATAAAACAAATTGGTTTTACTGACACAGCTCTGGATAAGGGTAATAAATAACGCGAGTCAGGTGACATTATGGGTAGTGATGGGTGGGGTTGATCAGGAAAAAAAAAAAAACAACACAGTGAACATGGGTGTTGGAACTAATCCAGGACGGAAACATTTTCTAACATTTCCTAGTGTTTACTCTCGTTTTTTTTTTTTACCACTTGTCAATATCAATAGCCAAGGTTTATACCACAGAAGTCGCACTAATAAAAACATCAGACACTTAGGAGTGTTAGACATAAATATTTAAAAACCTGACAATGATAATGACGAGTAACCTAGCATGAACTATTTTTGTTTTCAAAATATAATTGTTGAACTCTGTCTGCAGGAATCGTAAACAATATAGCTGATGTACTTTTATAAGAGTGAATATAACGGCTGCCCTGGTGCGTGTTGTTTGGTGAAAACAAAACCTAGATATGTTTCCCCTGTCATACTTCATCATACAGAATGGGCTGTACATACAAGGTAATGAAATCTGTCCGTGTGAAAAGTGAGGGGAAGACGGGGGAGAGAGGGGATACACACACACAGTGTGTGTGTGTGTGTGTGTGTGTGTGTGTGTGTGTGTGTGTGTGTGTGTGTGTGTGTGTGTGTGTGTGTGTGTGTGTGTGTGTGTGTGTCCCCTCTCTCCCCCTCAGTGTGTGTGTGTCCCCTCTCTCCCCCTCAGTGTGTGTGTCCCCTCTCTCCCCCTCAGTGTGTGTGTGTGTCCCCTCTCTCCCCCCTCAGTGTGTGTGTGTGTGTGTGTGTGTGTGTGTTTGTGTGTGTGTTTTGTGTGTGTGTGTTTTGTCTGTGTCTTGTCTGTGTGTCTGTATCTCGTCTGTGTGTCTGTGTCTTATTTGTCTCTGGTCTGTGTCTGCGTTTCCACTTCTAGTCGCAATATCTGTATAAAAGTTACTGGAGGTGGCAATAAGACAGGTTGAAGTATATCTCCTGAAATCCAAGAAAAGACTGTGGGGGTCAGGTAAGGCAAACCCACAACTGCTGAGATGTGCTGGCCAGCTAGCATCACCTCTCATTTGCTTCTATCAACTCTGCTTTACACACAGTATATGTCATACCTGTGTGAAAAAAAATATGTATCAATTCAGATAAATTAGGAGAGTGATAATGAACTAATGACTGCTGTCACTCCCGTCAAAAACTATCACTCGCTCCTTTGTGATCGTCAATATGGCTTCAGAAAATGTAGCTCTGAAGGTGTTTAACCTCTCCACTTTATGGCACTAGCCAATGGATGAATCCAGGATCAGCTTTATGCTGGCACTGGACACTGCTGGTGCCTTCGACCAGGTATTGCACCAGGCACTCTGCAAAACTAAAAGCATTCGAGTCTGGCTCAGAGCTACAGCTCTTAAGATTAGTTCTAACTGGAACAATATCTCATCAACTCAACAGGTGCCAGTATTCCACAAGTGCGCTTCGTCCATTATTGTGGAACGATTATTTCAATGGCCTACTTCATTGCATCCAGAAATATCATGCTTATGCAGATGACTGTACTCTAACATTTACTTATGCAAAGAGGAATGCCAGCTGTTCTTAGGTACATCAATCACCAGCTTACAACCATGTCAACCCGGGGAAAAAGGCAAGTTATACTGGCTGCTAGACAACACGATTTAATAATGGAACTGTGATAAAAATGAATGGAAAAGTGTCAGAGCCCGTGGATGAAGTGGATATCCTAGGATTAAACAATAACTCCACAATGTCTATGTTACGAGCAAGGCAGCCAAGAAACTAACACAAAACTCTGCACGAGGAACAAGTCAATTTTCACCCTGAGTTTGCACAACTAGTTTGCCTGTAACTCTTCCCCATTCTTGGCTACGATTTCTGGACAATACAGAGAACCACGCAAGTCTGATGTATTTCTCGCCTGGATCCAAACTGGATGGATTTGTCATTTCAGCAGAGCCTTCAACACCGTAGAGATGTGAATGATCTTACAAGGTCAGTGTTGTCAAGATACCACTCTTGGTTCCATTTTGTGGACAAAGAGAAGACAACTTCTACACAACAAACCTGGCAGCATACAGCAACTATACTCTGGTTGTACCCTTCTCAAGAACTTCATCTGAGATCATTTATTCTTAGAATGACGTAAGTCTGGAACATGTTCACACCAACATACAAACATTAATTAATGAAATAAAGTCAACTGGCCAAATCTCTGACCCACAACTGACTCCAAAACCTCATCGTGTTTTCTGTTTTTACTTCAAAATAATAAATAGTTAAAAAAAAGAATAATGCTAGGAAAGGATTTTAAACGAGCTGAGACAAGTAAAAGTTCTTACCTTGTTAATATAGACAACACCTAAAATAGAAAAAAATAAAACGTGCGAGGGTGGGTTACGGGAAGGGAAGGGGGAGAATTTATTGTGGGTGTGGCAGGTAGTATTAAGAGACAAAAGAAGAAGGGAAATTTAGAAGGAAAACGTGAGTAGGTAGTTTGATGGGAGAAACAGGTTAGACCAGCTTGTATATACAGGTTTCATTGTGTGGGATGCCTGCGTGCATTAACTGGTGTGAGAGACCAGTGTAAGGAAGTAGGTTACGAGGTGATAAGTTGTGGGCTTATTTTTTCTTAAAAACCGGATGAATGTCGAACACAGGTACGCCAGTTGTTGCTTAGTCACAGAGCTGGTCATCATTTGACCACCACCGCCGCCGCCACCACCGCCGCCACCACCGCCGCCACCACCGCCGCCACCACCGCCGCCACCACCGCCGCCACCACCGCCGCCACCACCGCCGCCGTCACCGCCACCACCGCCACCGCCGCCGCCACCACCGCCGCCGCCACCGTCACCACCGCCGCCACCGCCGCCACCGCCACCGCCGCCACCACTACCGCCACCGCCACCACCACCGCCACCACCATCGCCACCGCCGCCACCACCACCACCACCACCACCACCGCCGCCGCCGCCCGCCGCCGCCGCCGTCACCACCACCACCACCACCACCGCCACCACCACCACCACCGCCACCACCACCGCCACCGCCGCCGCCGCCACCACATTTTCACTGACGAAATACAACCACAATCACTCACAATTTTGTATCCTCGACGTATGCGTGCTAGCGTGAGTGAGGGGAGGGATGGGGAGGGGAGTGGAAACCGGCATAGGAAAAAAATTTCTCGTGATCAGTCTTCTATAATTAGTCAATATTTTCAAGTTTACAGAAGAGTGCAGTACGCGCGCGTGCTCATGCACGTACACACACACACATGAGTCATAGGGACGTTAGGAAGTATTTCTTCAGTCACAGATTTGTCGGGAAGTGGAACAGTCTGGGAAGTGATGTAGTGGAGGCAGGATCCGTACATAGCTTTCAGTAGATGTATGATAAAGCTCATGGAGCGAGAAGTGACCTAGTAGCGGCCAGCGAAGAGGCGGGGTCAGGAGCTGTGACTACCCCTGCAACCACAACTAGGTGAGCGCGCGCGCGCACACGCACACACACACACACACACACACACACACACACACACACACACACACACACACGGTCTTCTCTTAACCACTATTTGTCTTCATATATTATGTCCTTTCTCCACTTTTTTCCTCCATAAAAAAATAAACTATGGTCTTTTCTTTGCATTGTTAGTGCCGAGAGATCCTCATCTGTTATGAACAGAGTTACCATGTTTAGCCTCGTCTTCCAACGAAGTGATTCCTATCGTTCTCAATCTTCCTAATTCTTATTTAATAAAGCTGGAATACATTTCGTTGCATATTTTAACCTTTTCCCATCTATATTACATATGTTTTAATTTTGGTGATAACAAGGTAAGTGAAGAGTTAGACAAGAGCCCTCCAGCCTTAGTGTTGACAGTGGCAATATCATGAAAGTGTTAATAATTGTGAACAATTCCTTCAATGTGTATTGATGTCATCTTGTGGTGGATCTTCTTGATAATTATTTCTTCACCTCAGTGACGCATCCTTCCACTTAACACAAAATACCCGGGCTCTATCTTGGGCGAGGCGAGACATACAGGCAAGTGTCATTACATGTGCTGCCCCTGGTCACTTAGAACTAGACACCTACGTCTTAGACGATTGTGGTAAATCGTATCCTAGATGACCTAATGAACCCAATGAAATTAAGCCACAGCGCTTGGTTATCTTGGGTTATCCTGGGTTATTATCTCTGGGGTTAATATGAAGGAAGTCTTTCTTGAGTTATAACCACATGTTTCATAGTCTTCATAGAGCCTAGTGCCACTTTCTTTTATATTACGTGTGTTTCTACGTTATACTTCATCATTCATTTAACACTCCATCTGATCATTTTATTTCAATCATCTCGTAAGATTCCAGTCTCTTTGATTTTCAACATTGTTCTTGACCTCATGATGGAAATTGTCCCAACTACAGTACTGTCACTTGTACCACTTTGATTCATTATTATTATAATTATTATTTTTACATTCACGAGCGCGTTAAGTCCAAAGGGACCATACAGCGGCTTGGTGAATACGAGGCCAGCATTCAGGTTCGACTCGTATACTGTATCTCTCACTCTCAGTAAATCGCTTATATAAATTAGCATCATGAGTGGGAATAAAAACGTACAATGCAGTGGCTGTAAGAATTACCTACACAACTGCTCTTGGGAGAGAACTTACGACAACGTTTCGATCCCTCCTGGACCATAGCCAAGACTTGACAATGGTCCAGCAGTGACAGAAACGTCGTCATAAAAATCATCTCCAAAGTGCGAGTTTTTGGTAAACATGACCGGGGTCAGCATTGTTCATGGGAGAACCCACCGTTCCACGTGAAGAGGTTTTCTCTTAACATAAGAATCGAGAAACACTGCAACGGGCCTACTAGCCTTCTGCTGCTTCGGGATATCTGCCATTTACACAAAGGTTTCATCTCCCGATGACTGAAAGAGTTGTAATGCTGTGTCACTCTTCTTGTGCTGCTTCACTGATTTCCTTACCGCTGTTCGTATATAAACCCGGTTCACAGAATGACCTCATTAAAAATAGCGACAATTTGTTTCTACGAATACAACATCAGTGTTATTTGTACATGTACACTGTACCTAAAACCTCAAATTAAAAAAAAAAAAAAAGGAACGATGCAAAAGGCTCTCGCATTCACTGCGGGAACTCGAATATCTGTCTCCAGAACAGAAGTAAATGCCGATCATCCGTTTTCTTTGTATTGCTGCCATAACCCTAACGAACACGAATTTAGTATACAAGATTGTGTTTTCCCTCACTTATTCTACATTTATTTAAAACCTACTCTGATATAAGTTTGCTGATGCGTCGTTAACCAAGCTTGTGTAATTTGAGAGACTCATCAGTTCACCCTTATTACAAACACGATCATGTCCACTCCCCACTTGCCAGTCTGTCCCCCTTAGAGGACACTTTAAATATAATATTATTATTATTATAATCAAGGGGGAAGCGCTAAACCCGGAGGATTATACAGCGCCTGGGGGGGGGGATGTGGAAGGCATTCAGGCTTAATTCGGGGAACTGGAGCACAGATCCAATTCCCTAAATCAAGAGCCCCTTACCAACATCAAGGAACCTTCCTTGAGGGGTTAAATATAATAAAGAGAGGATACCAAAGTTTTTACCAGTCAAGATTGTAGGAGGAAATAATAATAATAATAATAATAATAATAATAATAATAATAATAATAATAATAATAATAATAAGCCTACCACCAGAAC
>NC_091347.1:22851351-22856351 GCF_038502225.1 Cherax quadricarinatus | reverse complement strand
TAATTATTTTCAATTTGTCCTCCACAAAAATCAACATCAAATAGTTTGATTTTTCTACACATTTCTTGTGAGATATATATATATATATATATATATATATATATATATATATATATATATATATATATATATATATATATATATATATATATATATATATATATATATACAGTCAGGGGAGACATGATAACGACATACAAAATACTGCTTGGAATAGACAAGGTGGACAGAGACAGGATGTTCCAGAGATGGGACACATAAACAAGGGGTCACAATTGGAAGCTGAAGACTCAGACGAGTCAAAGGGATGTTAGGAAGTATTTCTTCAGTCACAGAGTAGTTAGGGAGTGGAATAGTCTGGCAAGCGATGTAGTGGAGGCAGGAATTGTACATAGTTTCAAGACGAGGTATGATAAAGCTCATGGAGCAGGGGGAGAGAGGACCTAGTAGCGGTCGGTGAAGAGGCGGGGCCAGGAGCTGAGTTTCGACCCCTGCAACCACAATTAGGTGAGTACAATTAGGCGAGTACACACACACACACACACACACACACACACACACACACACACACACACACACACAAAGCTAACTTAGGGAACTCGCCTTTGATTTAGTTGTGTTGGTATTGGTAAAGCATCATTACATTAACGGTGTACAACACCGAGGTGAACACACCAAGACTGTGGGACTGACTACCTCAAACTCCCTTACTTCTGCAGCATTTCGAGTGAAGAAACCTGCACAGCAGGCTTCTTCGTCAATAAAGATCTCTTGAAGAGCATCCATCATGGTGGCAAGACGCTGCATCTCTTACCACTTCACGAAATAACCTGTTTACAATCTTTTGTTTCAACACACAAACCAACAATTTTAACCCCTCGGAACACAATGTTTATCGCTCTTGCGTACTTTATTATCGTATTATTATTTACATAGCGGTAAGGCTGTTCACATAATTACCCGTCTCTTGATCACATATCTACGTTAAAACACCGTAGACGGTTTGTTCTTATTAGTATATATGTATGAGCATTACACCATGCTACCATCACAACCATGAGAGTGAACATTAAACCATGCTACAACCACCCATCAACACGCACAGGTGTTTGTATATCAACATTGTTAGAGTAAGTAATGAGACTTCGTGTCAGCACCAGGCTCTCTTGTATTATTTAAGTATTTGTAACGGAATGTGTGGGGGCAGACTTAACCCACGCATAGAGGGAGAGAAACGCAAGAAAAGAAAGGGTAAAATGAAGGAAAAGGGTGTCGATGTAAAGCATAGAAAAGCGTTGGGTCCATTTTGTTATACTGATCCAGCCTCACACACTAACCTGCCTCCCCTAACACACTAACCCCATCAACTGCTCTACATATACCATAATGGAAGCATCAAAGAAGGGAAAGATAGGTGGGAAGAGCAAGATAAAAATACAAGACTGGGAGGATGACGGGGGTAGTGGTATGGGAATGAAGAGAGGAGGTAGGAAGAACAAGAATGAGGAAGAGGCGAGAGACCAGGGGACGAGGAAAAATATAATCAATGCAAGTTGAAAGAGGTCAAGGGGAAAAGGAAATGAGAGAATAACTTAACATATGTGTAAATGGGTCCTAAAGCCTAGAAAAAATAAAATGGCCTCGAGGAAAAAGTATGACGATTTCTCCTTTAGGCTGTTTACACACACACACACACACACACACACACACACACTCTGTGAAATTGGAAAGGAGGTTGGAGAAGGAGACAAAGAATTGGGAGGCACAAGTCACAGTAGCCAAGATAAGGGTCCTAGAAGTTGAGATAAATAGGCTGAAGCGAGTTACAGCAGTGACGAGAAGACACAGCATATGAAGCTGCGCTGAACAGCTAAGGTCAGTAGTCAGCTGCATAGAGGGTGATAATTGAGACACAAGTATCAAGCTGAAAAATCAAGACATACAGGCAGGATCCAGAGTACAGAGGGTTTCAGTGTTTATCCATGGGCTTCAAGAGAGAGGAAAGGACACACACTACACATCACGCGAATAGTATAGAGAATAGACTCGAAATAAGCTTGGACGGAAACAGTTTCCAAGAGAAACCACGATAAATACTCGAAGATACAAGAGGGTGAGACAGACAGAACCAGAACGACAGCAACTTAGGAAAAGAGAAAAGGAGGGAATGCTTCAGAGCAGGACAGAACAGCAAGGGCAAGCACACACACAACTACAGAACCATACAGCACTATAGGTTACACGCTTTGGCATAGAATCGACCAATGTTGATCACATTCTGGCAAGTTCTTCGTCGTGGTACTAGGTCCTAATAACAGCAGAAATTAGCTTCTTCACAGTTTAACAGTTATGTTTTGCGATCCTGCGTTTGGTTACTGCTCATAGATTTTCAGCTGGGTTGAGGGCAGTAGAGTTTCCAAGCCAATTTAGAACAGTTACCTCACTCTCTTGGAAGAACATCAACATATTTCTGAAAGTGTGGCATGGCGCAAGACCCTGCTGGAAAATGCCTTCTCCATCAGGAAAGTCTATACTACTACTACTACTACTAATAATAATAATAATAATAATAATAATAATCAGAATAATAATAATAATAATAATCAGAATAATCAGAATAATAATAATAATAATAATAATCAGAATAATAATAATAATAATAATAATAATAATAATAATAATAATAATAATAATAATAATAATAATAATAATAATAATAATACATACACACAAAAGGGAAGAAGCCGTTAGGCAAGATCTGACCCATACTAGGCGGGCAGGCCTACTCACGCAACTACACCCACATGAGAATAAGAAAAAAACTGGAACATTAGAGTAGAGCAGTAAGCCTACTGTCCCATGTAATGGAGTGACTCAAGAGATTCCACTGTTTTATTATTATTTCTATGGTATATGTTGTTCTATTTACAACTGGGACACAAGACCTACAAGATGTTTATCTCCTCCTATCATGACTGATCCATTCTTGACACACCTGGTATGGCTAATGCATTCTTGACACACCTGACACTCCTGGTATGACTGATCCATTCTTGACACACCTGACACTCCTGGTATGACTGATCCATTCTTGACACACCTGACACTCCTGGTATGACTGATGCATTCTTGACACACCTGACACTCCTGGTATGACTGATCCATTCTTGACACACCTGACACTCCTAGTATGACTGATCCATTCTTGACACACCTGACACTCCTGGTATGACTGATCCATTCTTGACACACCTGACACTCCTGGTATGACTGATCCATTCTTGACACATCTGACACTCCTGGTATGACTGATGCATTCTTGACACACCTGACACTCCTGGTATGACTGATGCATTCTTGACACACCTGACACTCCTGGTATGACTGATGCATTATTGACACACCTGACACTCCTGGTATGACTGATCCATTCTTGACACACCTGACACTCCTGGTATGACTGATGCATTCTTGACACACCTGACACTCCTGGTATGACTGATGCATTCTTGACACACCTGACACTCCTGGTATGACTGATCCATTCTTGACACACCTGACACTCCTGGTATGACTGATCCATTCTTGACACACCTGACACTCCTGGTATGACTGATCCATTCTTGACACACCTGACACTCCTGGTATGACTGATCCATTCTTGACACACCTGACACTCCTGGTATGACTGATCCATTCTTGACACACCTGACACTCCTGGTATGACTGATCCATTCTTGACACACCTGACACTCCTGGTATGACTGATCCATTCTTGACACACCTGACACTCCTGGTATGGCTAATGCATTCTTGACACCCGACACTCCTGGTATGACTGATCCATTCTTGACACATCTGACACTCCTGGTATGACTAATGCATTCTTGACACACCTGACACTCCTGGTATGACTAATGCATTCTTGATACACCTGACACTCCTGGTATGACTAATGCATTCTTGACACACCTGGTATGACTGATGCATTCTTGACACACCTGACACTCCTGGTATGACTGATGCATTCTTCACACACCTGACACTCCTGGTATGACTAATGCATTCTTGACACACCTGACACTCCTGGTATGACTGATGCATTCTTGACACACCTGACGCTCCTGGTATGACTGATGCATTCTTGATACACCTGACACTCCTGGTATGACTGATGCATTCTTGATACACCTGACACTCCTGGTATGACTGATGTATTCTTGATACACCTGACACTCCTGGTATAACTGATGCATTCTTGATACACCTGACACTCCTGGTATGACTGATGCATTCTTGACTCACCTGATACTTCAGGCACATTCATGACACCTGACATTCCTGGTATGACTACACTATACACCTGACACTCTTGATATGACACATTCATGACGTCAGACAAATCCTCATCTCCACATGCTGCTACTGCCCCTTCCTCAAGCACCAGCTGACTGGCTCACACGATAACACTCACTCACACTCTCTCTCTCTCTCTCTCTCTCTCTCTCTCTCACACACACACATACACAAAAAAAACCGTGTCTATCTAGTGGTTCCTTTGAGATCTGGTAACTAACACACACATCACCAGGGTTACACACCGTGGTCTAGGATCACATCACCAGGCTTATATATCACCAGAATCACATATCATAGGGTCACATATCACCAGGGTCACATATCACCAGGGTCACACACCACCAGGGTCACACACCACCAGGGTCACACACCACCAGGGTCACACACCACCAGGGTCACACACCACCAGGGTCACACACCACCAGGGTCACACACCACCAGGGTCACACACCACCAGGGTCACACAACACCAGGGTCACACACCACCAGGGTCACACACCACCAGGGTCACACACCACCAGGGTCACACACCACCAGGGTCACACACCACCAGGGTCACACACCACCAGGGTCACACACCACCAGGGTCACACACCACCAGGGTCACACACCACCAGGGTCACACACCACCAGGGTCACAC
>NC_091347.1:22841351-22846351 GCF_038502225.1 Cherax quadricarinatus | reverse complement strand
TACTGGCTGCAATATTTAAGTCATCTCCGCATTCCTGGAGTTTACCTGGAGAGAGTTCCGGGGGTCAACGCCCCCGCGGCCCGGTCTGAGACCAGGCCTCCTGGTGGATCAGAGCCTGATCAACCAGGCTGTTGCTGCTGGCTGCACGCAAACCAACATACGAGTCACAGCCCGGCTGATCCGGAACTGACTTTAGGTGCTTGTCCAGTGCCAGCTTGAAGACTGCCAGGGTCTGTTGGTAATCCCCCTTATGTGTGCTGGGAGGCAGTTGAACAGTCTCGGGCCCCTGACACTTATTGTATGGTCTCTTAACGTGCTAGTGACACCCCTGCTTTTCATTGGGGGATGTTGCATCGTCTGCCAAGTCTTTTGCTTTCGTAGTGGGTGATTTTCGTGTGCAAGTTCGGTACTATCCTCTAGGATTTTCCAGGTGTATATAATCATGTATCTCTCCCTCCTGCGTTCCAGGGAATACAGGTTTAGGAACCTCAAGCGCTCCCAATAATTGAGGTGTTTTATCTCCGTTATGCGCGCCGTGAAAGTTCTCTGTACATTTTCTAGGTCGGCAATTTCACCTGCCTTGAAAGGTGCTGTTAGTGTGCAGCAATATTCCAGCCTAGATAGAACAAGTGACCTGAAGAGTGTCATCATGGGCTTGGCCTCCCTAGTTTTGAAGGTTCTCATTATCCATCCTGTCATTTTTCTAGCAGATGCGATTGATACAATGTTATGGTCCTTGAAGGTGAGATCCTCCGACATGATCACTCCCAGGTCTTTGACGTTGGTGTTTCGCTCTATTTTGTGGCCAGAATTTGTTTTGTACTCTGATGAAGATTTAATTTCCTCATGTTTACCATATCTGAGTAATTGAAATTTCTCATCGTTGAACTTCATATTGTTTTCTGCAGCCCACTGAAAGATTTGGTTGATGTCTGCCTGGAGCTTTGCAGTGTCTGCAATGGAAGACACTGTCATGCAGATTCGGGTGTCATCTGCAAAGGAAGACACGGTGCTGTGGCTGACATCCTTGTCTATGTCGGATATAAGGATGAGGAACAAGATGGGAGCGAGTACTGTGCCTTGTGGAACAGAGCTTTTCACCGTAGCTGCCTCGGACTTTACTCTGTTGACGACTACTCTGTGTTCTGTTAGTGAGGAAATTATAGATCCATCGACCGACTTTTCCTGTTATTCCTTTAGCACGCATTTTGTGCGCTATTACGCCATGGTCACACTTGTCGAAGGCTTTTGCAAAGTCTGTATATATTACATCTGCATTCTTTTTGTCTTCTAGTGCATTTAGGACCTTGTCGTAGTGGTCCAATAGTTGAGACAGACAGGAGCGACCTGTTCTAAACCCATGTTGCCCTGGGTTGTGTAACTGATGGGTTTCTAGATGCGTGGTGATCTTGCTTCTTAGGACCCTTTCAAAGATTTTTATGATATGGGATGTTAGTGCTATTGGTCTGTAGTTCTTTGCTGTTGCTTTACTGCCCCCTTTGTGGAGTGGGGCTATGTCTGTTGTTTTTAGTAACTGTGGGACGACCCCCGTGTCCATGCTCCCTCTCCATAGGATGGAAAAGGCTCGTGATAGGGGCTTCTTGCAGTTCTTGATGAACACAGAGTTCCATGAGTCTGGCCCTGGGGCAGAGTGCATGGGCATGTCATTTATCGCCTGTTCGAAGTCATTTGGCGTCAGGATAACATCGGATAGGCTTGTGTTAATCAAATTTTGTGGCTCTCTCATAAAAAATTCATTTTGATCTTCGACTCTCAGTCTGGTTAGCGGCTTGCTAAAAACTGAGTCATATTGGGACTTGAGTAGCTCACTCATTTCCTTGTTGTCATCTGTGTAGGACCCATCTTGTTTAAGTAGGGGCCCAATACTGGACGTTGTTCTCGATTTTGATTTGGCATAGGAGAAGAAATACTTTGGGTTTCTTTCGATTTCATTTATGGCTTTTAGTTCTTCCCGCGATTCCTGACTCCTAAAGGATTCTTTTAGCTTAAGTTCGATGCTTGCTATTTCTCTGACCAGTGTCTCCCTACGCATTTCAGATATATTGACCTCTTTTAGCCGCTCTGTTATTCTTTTCCGTCGCCTGTAAAGGGAGCGCCTGTCTCTTTCTGTTTTACATCTACTCCTCCTCCTTTTTCTTAGAGGAATAAGCCTTGTGCATACATCGAGTGCTACCGAGTTAATCTGTTCTAGGCATAAGTTGGGGTCTGTGTTGCTTAGTATATCTTCCCAGCTTATATCGGTTAGGACTTGGTTTACTTGGTCCCACTTTATGTTTTTGTTATTGAAGTTGAATTTGGTGAATGCTCCCTCGTGACTAATCTCCTTATGTCGGTCTGGGGCTCCGCGCATACATGACTGAACCTCAATTATGTTGTGATCTGAGTATATTGTTTTTGATATGGTGATATTTCTTATCAGATCATCATTGTTAGTGAAGATGAGGTCTAGTGTATTCTCCAGTCTAGTAGGCTCTATTATTTGCTGGTTTAAATTGAATTTTGTGCAGAGATTTAAAAGCTCGCGTGAGTGTGAGTTTTCATCAGAGCTGCCTCCTGGTGTTATTACTGCAACAATATTATTTGCTATATTCCTCCATTTTAGGTGCCTTAAGTTGAAATCCCCCAGGAGCAAGATGTTGGGTGCAGGAGCTGGAAGGTTTTCCAGACAGTGGTCAATTTTTAACAGCTGTTCCTGGAATTGCTGGGATGTTGCATCCGGAGGCTTGTAGACTATCACAATGACTAGGTTTTGGTTCTCGACCTTTACTGCTAAAACTTCCACTACATCATTTGAGGCATTTAGCAGTTCTGTGCAAACAAGTGACTCTGCAATGTACAGGCCAACCCCCCCCCCCTTTTGCCTGTTCACTCTGTCACATCTGTATAGGTTGTAACCTGGGATCCATATTTCGTTGTCCAAGTGATCCTTTATGTGGGTCTCAGTGAAAGCCGCGAACATTGCCTTTGCCTCTGCAAGCAGTCCACGGATGAAAGGTATTTTGTTGTTTGTTGCTGGCTTTAGACCCTGTATATTTGCAAAGAAGAATGTTATCGGACTGGTGGTATTGTTGGTACTGGGGGGGGATTTTTTTTCCGGCATTAGTATCTGTATCTGTTGGTTTGGAGTGGAGGCCATCGACTGTGGTTCCACTCCAGGAATGACTGGATTTGGTGTACGATTTCTGCCATTTCCTGCCAGTTTTTTTTCCTTCCTGGCACTAAAAAACCTCTCCCTCTTGAGTGGCTGTGGCTACCCAGGTTTTCCCATGGCCTGGATGTTTTGTATCTTTTTGTCCCCTTTAGATGGTATGCCTGGCAATTTAAGTTATAGCACAGTCTTTCCTGTACTGAAGAGGTACAATAACGATACCTAACTGTTTTACGTGTGTTAACCTATCTACACGACTATTATTACTGCTGTAAAGGCCTATCATCCAGCTGGTGACTGCAATATCATCCAGCTGGTGACTGCAATATCATCCAGCTGGTGACTGCAATATCATCCAGCTGGTGACTGCAATATCATCCAGCTGGTGATTGTAATGTCATCCAGCTGGTGACTGTAATGTCATCCAGCTAGTGACTGCAATATCATCCAGCTGGTGACTGCAATATCACCAAGCTGGTGACTGCAGTATCACCAAGCTGGTGACTGCAGTATCACCAAGCTGGTAACCGCAATATCACCAAGCTGGTGACTGCAGTATCACCAAGCTGGTAACCGCAGTATCACCAAGCTGGTAACTGCAATATCACCAAGCTGGTGACTGCAATATCACCAAGCTGGTGACTGCAATATCACCAAGCTGGTGACTGCAATATCACCAAGGTGGTGACTGCAGTATCACCAAGCTGGTGACTGCAGTATCACCAAGCTGGTGACTGCAATATCACCAAGCTGGTGACTGCAGTATCACCAAGCTGGTGACTGCAGTATCACCAAGCTGGTAACCGCAGTATCACCAAGCTGGTAACTGCAATATCACCAAGCTGGTGACTGCAGTATCACCAAGCTGGTAACCGCAGTATCACCAAGCTGGTAACTGCAATATCACCAAGCTGGTGACTGCAATATCACCAAGCTGGTGACTGCAATATCACCAAGCTGGTGACTGCAGTATCACCAAGCTGGTGACTGCAGTATCACCAAGCTGGTGACTGCAGTATCACCAAGCTGGTGACTGCAGTATCACCAAGCTGGTGACTGCAGTATCACCAAGCTGGTGACTGCAGTATCACCAAGCTGGTGACTGCAGTATCACCAAGCTGTTGACTGCAGTATCACCAAGCTGGTGACTGCAGTATCACCAAGCTGGTGACTGCAGTATCACCAAGCTGGTGACTGCAGTATCACCAAGCTGGTGACTGCAGTATCACCAAGCTGGTGACTGCAGTATCACCAAGCTGGTGACTGCAGTATCACCAAGCTGGTGACTGCAGTATCACCAAGCTGGTGACTGCAGTATCACCAAGCTGGTGACTGCAGTATCACCAAGCTGGTGACTGCAGTATCACCAAGCTGGTAACTGAAGAGAAACTTCAAGAGGCGAGACTCGCTGCTGCAGCCTAAAATACTGCCAACAACTGTTGAATAACTGAAGAAGAAACGTTGTAAAACCTTTGAGGAAACGTTTCGCTCAGTATACAGCTTTACCAAGACTCGTATCGTTGTAGATGAATGGTTCACAGAACCGACACGTTGATAAATTAGCCACATGTGCAACTCTTGGATATCTTTATTATTGGCGAAACGTTTCCTTAATAAAGATACCCAAGAGTTGCACGTGTGTCTAATTTATCAACTCTTATCGTTGTTGATTCCTTACGGGAGGGTTGCTTTGATGCCGGCGAGGGACTCTTGATATATGTGACTGGGCTTGATCCTCCCGTTCTTTGTAACCAACCTGACTGTCTCCAAATTCCCCTGGGGCTATATAATCCCTACGGGTTTACCACTTCCCCCTGATTAGAAAAAATAT
>NC_091347.1:22823851-22838851 GCF_038502225.1 Cherax quadricarinatus | reverse complement strand
AAACACGCTCACGCATGCCTGCTGGAAGTCCAAGCCCCTCGCACACAAAACCTCCTTTACCCCCTCCCTCCAACCCTTCCTAGGCCGACCCCTACCCCGCCTTCCTTCCACTACAGACTGATACACTCTTGAAGTCATTCTGTTTCGCTCCATTCTCTCTACATGTCCGAACCACCTCAACAACCCTTCCTCAGCCCTCTGGACAACAGTTTTGGTAATCCCGCACCTCCTCCTAACTTCCAAACTACGAATTCTCTGCATTATATTCACACCACACATTGCCCTCAGACATGACATCTCCACTGCCTCCAGCCTTCTCCTCGCTGCAACATTCATCACCCACGCTTCACACCCATATAAGAGCGTTGGTAAAACTATACTCTCATACATTCCCCTCTTTGCCTCCAAGGACAAAGTTCTTTGTCTCCACAGACTCCTAAGTGCACCACTCACTCTTTTTCCCTCATCAATTCTATGATTCACCTCATCTTTCATAGACCCATCCGCTGACACGTCCACTCCCAAATATCTGAATACGTTCACCTCCTCCATACTCTCTCCCTCCAATCTGATATTCAATCTTTCATCACCTAATCTTTTTGTTATCCTCATAACCTTACTCTTTCCTGTATTCACCTTTAATTTTCTTCTTTTGCACACCCTACCAAATTCATCCACCAATCTCTGCAACTTCTCTTCAGAATCTCCCAAGAGCACAGTGTCATCAGCAAAGAGCAGCTGTGACAACTCCCACTTTGTGTGTGATTCTTTATCTTTTAACTCCACGCCTCTTGCCAAGACCCTCGCATTTACTTCTCTTACAACCCCATCTATAAATATATTAAACAACCACGGTGACATCACACATCCTTGTCTAAGGCCTACTTTTACTGGAAAAAAATTTCCCTCTTTCCTACATACTCTAACTTGAGCCTCACTATCCTCGTAAAAACTCTTCACTGCTTTCAGTAACCTACCTCCTACACCATACACTTGCAACATCTGCCACATTGCCCCCCTATCCACCCTGTCATACGCCTTTTCCAAATCCATAAATGCCACAAAGACCTCTTTAGCCTTATCTAAATACTGTTCACTTATATGTTTCACTGTAAACACCTGGTCCACACACCCCCTACCTTTCCTAAAGCCTCCTTGTTCATCTGCTATCCTATTCTCCGTCTTACTCTTAATTCTTTCAATTATAACTCTACCATACACTTTACCAGGTACACTCAACAGACTTATCCCCCTATAATTTTTGCACTCTCTTTTATCCCCTTTGCCTTTATACAAAGGAACTATGCATGCTCTCTGCCAATCCCTAGGTACCTTACCCTCTTCCATACATTTATTAAATAATTGCACCAACCACTCCAAAACTATATCCCCACCTGCTTTTAACATTTCTATCTTTATCCCATCAATCCCGGCTGCCTTACCCCCTTTCATTTTACCTACTGCCTCACGAACTTCCCCCACACTCACAACTGGCTCTTCCTCACTCCTACAAGATGTTATTCCTCCTTGCCCTATACACGAAATCACAGCTTCCCTATCTTCATCAACATTTAACAATTCCTCAAAATATTCCTTCCATCTTCCCAATACCTCTAACTCTCCATTTAATAACTCTCCTCTCCTATTTTTAACTGACAAATCCATTTGTTCTCTAGGCTTTCTTAACTTGTTAATCTCACTCCAAAACTTTTTCTTATTTTCAACAAAATTTGTTGATAACATCTCACCCACTCTCTCATTTGCTCTCTTTTTACATTGCTTCACCACTCTCTTAACTTCTCTCTTTTTCTCCATATACTCTTCCCTCCTTGCATCACTTCTACTTTGTAAAAACTTCTCATATGCTAACTTTTTCTCCCTTACTACTCTCTTTACATCATCATTCCACCAATCGCTCCTCTTCCCTCCTGCACCCACTTTCCTGTAACCACAAACTTCTGCTGAACACTCTAACACTACATTTTTAAACCTACCCCATACCTCTTCGACCCCATTGCCTATGCTCTCATTAGCCCATCTATCCTCCAATAGCTGTTTATATCTTACCCTAACTGCCTCCTCTTTTAGTTTATAAACCTTCACCTCTCTCTTCCCTGATGCTTCTATTCTCCTTGTATCCCATCTACCTTTTACTCTCAGTGTAGCTACAACTAGAAAGTGATCTGATATATCTGTGGCCCCTCTATAAACATGTACATCCTGAAGTCTACTCAACAGTCTTTTATCTACCAATACATAATCCAACAAACTACTGTCATTTCGCCCTACATCATATCGTGTATACTTATTTATCCTCTTTTTCTTAAAATATGTATTACCTATAACTAAACCCCTTTCTATACAAAGTTCAATCAAAGGGCTCCCATTATCATTTACACCTGGCACCCCAAACTTACCTACCACACCCTCTCTAAAAGTTTCTCCTACTTTAGCATTCAAGTCCCCTACCACAATTACTCTCTCACTTGGTTCAAAGGCTCCTATACATTCACTTAACATCTCCCAAAATCTCTCTCTCTCCTCTGCATTCCTCTCTTCTCCAGGTGCATACACGCTTATTATGACCCACTTCTCGCATCCAACCTTTACTTTAATCCACATAATTCTTGAATTTACACATTCATATTCTCTTTTCTCCTTCCATAACTGATCATTTAACATTACTGCTACCCCTTCCTTTGCTCTAACTCTCTCAGATACTCCAGATTTAATCCCATTTATTTCCCCCCACTGAAACTCTCCTACCCCCTTCAGCTTTGTTTCGCTTAGGGCCAGGACATCCAACTTCTTTTCATTCATAACATCAGCAATCATCTGTTTCTTGTCATCCGCACTACATCCACGCACATTTAAGCATCCCAGTTTTATAAAGTTTTTCTTCTTCTCTTTTTTAGTAATTGTATACAGGAGAAGGGGTTACTAGCCCATTGCTCCCGGCATTTTAGTCGCCTCATACGACACGCATGGCTTACGGAGGAAAGATTCTTTTCCACTTCCCCATGGACAATAGAAGAAATAAAAAGAACAAGAGCTATTTAGAAAAAGGAGAAAAACCTAGATGTATGTATATATATATATGCATGTGCGTGTCTGTGAAGTGTGACCAAAGTGTAAGTAGGAGTAGCAAGATATCCCTGTTATCTTAGCATGTTTATGAGACAGAAAAAGAAACCAGCAATCCTACCATCATGCAAAACAGTTACAGGTTTTTGTTTCACAGTCATCTGGCAGGACGGTAGTACTTCCCTGGGTGGTTGCTGTCTACCAACCTACTACCTGTAACATATATATATATATATATATATATATATATATGTTACAGGTCATATATATATATATATATATATATATATATATATATATGACCTTTAGTAACACCTCCTGACCTTTAGTGACCTTGTTTCCTATCGCTCTGTATCTCCTGCCCTTCCTCCCACCTCCCTCTCCTCTCCTCGCTCACCCCTCAAGTCCCCTCCTGCTGCCCTGAAGCCCCATTCTGCCTCAGTATTTCCCCTCAGTGTAGCGGTGGCGTCACACTTCCCTCAGGTCCAGGAAGCCACATACTCACCTCCCTGTCGCCTGCATCAAAGAAGAGCAACAAAAATCTCTTGATCTGACAATCCCTCCTTGGCTTCTACGTCAGTGAATGTAGATGAATGGTTCAGAGAACTGACAAGTTGATAAATTAGACACATGTGCAACACTTGGGTATCTTTAATGAGGAAACGTTTCGCCACACAGTGGCTTCATCAGTCCATACAAAGGAGAATGGTGAAGAACAGGAGTAGTTTGAGGTAATCAGTCCCTCAGCCTTGAGTCGATGTGATCAGTCCATCAATCTTTTCGAGACTGATTGAAGCCACTGTGTGGCGAAACGTTTCCTCATTAAAGATACCCAAGTGTTGCACACATGTGTAATTTATCAACATCAGTGAAGAACAAGACCCACAACAGCAGCAGTAATAACAGCAATGACATAAGGCAACGGAGAGTGAGAGTCAGGAAGAGTTTAAGAAAAAATGTGAGCAAAAAGAAATCTCAAGGAAAGATAACGGAGAGGAGCAGTTACTGCCACACTCTGGACTAACAAGGAACACTGAGAGCATCCACGCCCATCACACTCACCTGCACCACTCACCCTCACACCCACTTTCACGTTTACCATCCTGAATGTACCTGGAGGGCATACCTAGTATACCATGGATTGTAACATTAAAAACCCTCCCGGCTGATGACACAAACTCTCCTGTGTGATGGAACAGAACGTTCAAACAATCCTGTGAAAGATAAACACAGTAACCTTTACCCACACTGCTAACTATAATACACAAGTGTAGCCTTAACACTGCTATCTTACACAAGTGTAGCCTTCACACTGCTATCTTACACAAGTGTAGCCTCCACACTGCTATCTTACACAAGTGTAGCCTTCACACTGCTATCTTACACAAGTGTAGCCTTCACACTGCTATCATACACAAGTGTAGCCTCCACACTGCTATCATACACAAGTGTAGCCTTCACACTGCTATCTTACACAAGTGTAGCCTTCACACTGCTATCTTACACAAGTGTAGCCTCCACACTGCTATCTTACACAAGTGTAGCCTTCACACTGCTATCTTACACAAGTGTAGCCTTCACACTGCTATCATACACAAGTGTAGCCTCCACACTATCATACACAAGTGTAGCCTTCACACTGCTATCTTACACAAGTGTAGCCTTCACACTATCATACACAAGTGTAGCCTTCACACTGCTATCATACACAAGTGTAGCCCCCACACTATCATACACAAGTGTAGCCTCCACACTACTAACATACACAAGTGTAGCCCCCCACACTATCATACACAAGTGTAGCCCCCACACTATCATACACAAGTGTAGCCCCCACACTATCATACACAAGTGTAGCCTCCACACTATGTTAACTATCATACACAAGTGTAGCCTCCACACTGTTAACTATCATACACAAGTGTAGCCCCCACACTATGTTAACTATCATACACAAGTGTAGCCCCACACTGTTAACTATCATACACAAGTGTAGCCCCCACACTGTTAACTATCATACACAAGTGTAGCCCCCCACACTGTTAACTATCATACACAAGTGTAGCCTCCACACTATGTTAACTATCATACACAAGTGTAGCCTCCACACTATGTTAACTATCATACACAAGTGTAGCCCCCACACTGTTAACTATCATACACAAGTGTAGCCCCACACTGTTAACTATCATACACAAGTGTAGCCCCCCACACTGTTAACTATCATACACAAGTGTAGCCTCCACACTATGTTAACTATCATACACAAGTGTAGCCCCACACTGTTAACTATCATACACAAGTGTAGCCTCCACACTATGTTAACTATCATACACAAGTGTAGCCCCACACTTAACTATCATACACAAGTGTAGCCCCCACATTGTTAACTATCATACACAAGTGTAGCCCCCCACACTATGTTAACTATCATACACAAGTGTAGCCTCCACACTATGTTAACTATCATACACAAGTGTAGCCCCACACTGCTAACTATCATACACAAGTGTAGCCCCCACACTGTTAACTATCATACACAAGTGTAGCCCCACACTGTTAACTATCATACACAAGTGTAGCCTCCACACTATGTTAACTATCATACACAAGTGTAGCCTCCACACTATGTTAACTATCATACACAAGTGTAGCCCCACACTATGTTAACTATCATACACAAGTGTAGCCTCCACACTATGTTAACTATCATACACAAGTGTAGCCCCACACTGTTAACTATCATACACAAGTGTAGCCCCACACTGTTAACTATCATACACAAGTGTAGCCTCCACACTATGTTAACTATCATACACAAGTGTAGCCCCCACACTATGTTAACTATCATACACAAGTGTAGCCTCCACACTATGTTAACTATCATACACAAGTGTAGCCCCACACTATGTTAACTATCATACCCAAGTGTAGCCCCACACTGTTAACTATCATACACAAGTGTAGCCCCACACTGTTAACTATCATACACAAGTGTAGCCCCCACACTATGTTAACTATCATACACAAGTGTAGCCCCCACACTGTTAACTATCATACACAAGTGTAGCCCCCACACTATGTTAACTATCATACACAAGTGTAGCCCCCACACTGTTAACTATCATACACAAGTGTAGCCCCCACACTATGTTAACTATCATATACAAGTGTAGCCCCACACTGTTAACTATCATACACAAGTGTAGCCCCACACTGTTAACTATCATACACAACTGTAGCCCCCACACTATGTTAACTATCATACACAAGTGTAGCCCCACACTGTTAACTATCATACACAAGTGTAGCCCCCACACTGTTAACTATCATACACAAGTGTAGCCCCACACTGTTAACTATCATACACAAGTGTAGCCCCACACTATGTTAACTATCATACACAAGTGTAGCCTCCACACTATGTTAACTATCATACCCAAGTGTAGCCTCCACACTATGTTAACTATCATACCCAAGTGTAGCCTCCACACTATGTTAACTATCATACACAAGTGTAGCCTCCACACTATGTTAACTATCATACACAAGTGTAGCCCCCACACTATGTTAACTATCATACCCAAGTGTAGCCTCCACACTATGTTAACTATCATACACAAGTGTAGCCTCCACACTATGTTAACTATCATACCCAAGTGTAGCCTCCACACTATGTTAACTATCATACACAAGTGTAGCCCCCACACTATGTTAACTATCATACACAAGTGTAGCCTCCACACTATGTTAACTATCATACCCAAGTGTAGCCTCCACACTATGTTAACTATCATACCCAAGTGTAGCCCCCACACTATGTTAACTATCATACACAAGTGTAGCCCCCACACTATGTTAACTATCATACCCAAGTGTAGCCTCCACACTATGTTAACTATCATACACAAGTGTAGCCCCCACACTATGTTAACTATCATACACAAGTGTAGCCTCCACACTATGTTAACTATTATACCCAAGTGTAGCCTCCACACTATGTTAACTATCATACACAAGTGTAGCCTCCACACTATGTTAACTATCATACACAAGTGTAGCCTCCACACTATGTTAACTATCATACCCAAGTGTAGCCTCCACACTATGTTAACTATCATACACAAGTGTAGCCCCCACACTATGTTAACTATCATACACAAGTGTAGCCTCCACACTATGTTAACTATCATACACAAGTGTAGCCTCCACACTATGTTAACTATCATACACAAGTGTAGCCTCCACACTATGTTAACTATCATACACAAGTGTAACCTCCACACTATGTTAACTATCATACACAAGTGTAGCCCCCACACTATGTTAACTATCATACACAAGTGTAGCCTCCACACTATGTTAACTATCATACACAAGTGTAGCCTCCACACTATGTTAACTATCATACACAAGTGTAGCCTCCACACTATGTTAACTATCATACACAAGTGTAGCCTCCACACTATGTTAACTATCATACACAAGTGTAGCCTCCACACTATGTTAACTATCATACACAAGTGTAGCCTCCACACTATGTTAACTATCATACACAAGTGTAGCCCCCACACTATGTTAACTATCATACCCAAGTGTAGCCTCCACACAGTTTTTGTAACCTGGAGAGGGTTTCGGGGGTCAACGCCCCCGCGGCTCGGTCTGAGACCAGGCCTCATGGTGGATCAGGGTCTGATCAACCAGGCTGTTACTGCTGGCCGCACGCAAGCTGACGTACGAACCACAGCCAGGTTGGTCAGGTACTGATTTGAGGTGCCTGTCCAGTCAGTGCCTTCCTGAAGACAGCCAGGGGTCTACTGGTAATCCCCCTTATGTATGCTGGGAGGCAATTGAACAATCTTGGGCCCCGGACACTTATTGTGTTCTCTCAGTGTACTCGTGGCGCCCCTGCTTGTCATCGGGAGAATGTTGTATCTCCTGCCGAGTCTTTTGCTTTCACATGGAGCGATTTTCGTGTGCAGGTTTGGTACCAATCCCTCCTGGACCTTCCAAGTGTATATTATCATGTATCTCTCTCGCCTGCGTTCGAGGGAATATAGATCAAGGACCTTCAACCGTCCCCAGTGTGCCGTGAAAGTTCTTTGTACACTCTCCAGGTCTGCAATGCCGCCAGCCTTGAAGGGGGCTGTTAGTGTACAGCAGTATTCCAGCCTAGAGAGCACAAGCGATTTGAAGAGAATCATCATGGGCTTGGCGTCCCTAGTTTTGAAGGTTCTCATTATCCATCCTATCATTTTCCTAACAAATTCTATTGACAAAAATCAAAAGCCTGGGCACGGTTTTGAACAGCCGCGCCCATCAAGACCAACTGATGAATTAGACAGGTGCAACACCAAGCTATCTCCGGCGTACAAGTGTTCATCCCGCATCCAAGTGTTCATCCGGCAGTGAACATCACAGCCATCAAGGACAAAGAATTGCTAATTAAAGATTGGGAAACAGAGATTAGAATACTACTAATCATTGGGAACTAACTAAACGATATATTATTACTGTGTCTGTGTGACTCTTGCAGGCTAGACAAGTGGGTGACCAAATTGGTTGAGCAAATGTAGTGAATTTGTAATGCGGCGGGAGGCTGGCTTTTGTTGGCTGTGTGGGAGTGGTGACGTCGGTCTGTGTGGGAGAGGAGAGGAGAGGGAGAAAAGGAGGATGATGTTAATACTGGAACTGTGATAAGAATGAATGGAAGTGTTAGAGCCCGGGGATAAAGTTGATATGCTAGTGATGAAATATGACCATAAATGTCCATAAAGAATCACTTGGTAAATCTTGCATGCAAAGCAGCTAACATCGCTAACGGTTCAATCCCGGCCGGGGGTATGGTTTGTTTGCAATAGTGTCATTACGATTTCTTGAGTCGAGTATTTCATGACTACTGTCCTCGACAGCAGTGGCTTCAAAACTCTGTACGAAGAAGTGTGTTCTTACCATGAATATAAACCACTTTCTTGGACTGGTTCATCCCCTTCCCCGTCTCATCTACGACTTCTGGACAGAACAGAGAATCGTACAAGTCAATTTATTTCTCTCCTGGATCCAACCTAGATGGATCTGTCATTTTCAGCACAGTCTTCAACACCGGAGAGATGTGAATGATCTTAATGTAGTGTACAAGACTAGTGCTGCCAAGATACCATACTTGGTTCCACTTTGTGGACAGAGAGGAGGCAGCTTCTATACAACAAAACAGGCAGCAATCAGCAAGTATACTCTGGGTGTACCTTTCTCAAGAACATCACTTCCTCTGAGATCATTTATTCCCAGAAAGACGGGAGCCTGGAACATGTTCGCGCAAATATTAATGTGATAAAACTGACCGAATCTCTGACCCACCCCTGGCTCCAACTTCATCCTGTTCCCTCCCTGTATGTTTTCTTAATAAAGATAATGCCAAGAAAGACTTTAAACAAACTGAACCAAGTAACAGCTCTTAGCTTGTTAATAAAGATAGGACCTCTTAGTTTAACTGTTAAAAATATTGTGCTGAAAATATGTATTTTAAAGGATGGAAGGGGAGAGAGAGAGAGAGAGAGAGAGAGAGAGAGAGAGAGAGAGAGAGAGAGAGAGAGAGAGAGAGAGAGAGAGAGAGAGAGAGAGTAAAATGCAGAGAGGGGTGGAACGGGGGAGGGGTACAAGGTGACGGGGTCCGTGGGAAGACCAAGCTCAATACGGGTGCTGGGCCTATGTTAGTGTCAGTTGGTCTGGGACCAAGACCACATTGACGTTGACCCCACTCTCAAGGATCACTGTGACGTCATTAGCGCCACCCCTTGCCTGTCCCTCCACCCTACACCCCATTCATTATTTTTACTAATCATTATTATTCAAGTATTATGTTCACAGGGACTTACTAAGCCCACGATGGTCATAGAGTGGGAAAAAGGGAGGCAAACAGGTCTCATCCGTAAAGAATAGCTCCAATTCCTCGGATCAAGAGTCAGCATACTGGCGCCTCCCTCCAAGAGATAAAGTGTAATTAATAAACGTTCAAATCGAAACGTTGCCTCATTTATCCAACTGACTCGTTGCCATACGTAGTGGCGAGTTTATTTAAATTTCCTAATTTGTGGCAAAATCACTGCTTAATTAAACAACTCACAAATAACCCGAGAGGAACCTTATGTCTACTTTCCCTCACACTGGACTAAGTGAAATTCCAAGAACTTTCGTGACTTCTCACATTATGAAGGATAATGTGCTTATATATATATATATATATATATATATATATATATATATATATATATATATATATATATATATATATATATATATATATATATATATATATGGAGGTACCACCTCTAGAACTGTTATAGGGATCCTCATCCTCAGAGAAAAGAATAAACTTGCTTCAGGGAAAACTCAAGGTTCTCCCTGAAGCTGTTTGAGAATTTTCTCCTACCACCCCCTTTATTTTATATATATTTTATTTTAAGACAAAATACATTGACAAAACATTCACAAAAATACGATAGAAAGTAAAACAACATAGGTAACTCAGAGCTACATCTCGAATACTTCGTCCAGCTCCCCGGCGGTAGGCCGCGTGCCCAGAATGCTGCTGGCATTTCCTCTTTGGATCGCAACACTGAGTCTCTGAAAGAGGAAGCTGGTCGCCCTGTGGTCCTTGGTTTCTATGATGAGCTTTTCACCCAGCTCTATTAGGAACTTTAGAGCACACTTGCCCCATGCTCCAAGGGTTTCCGACCCTATTGGAATGAAGTTTATATATATATATATATATATATATATATATATATATATATATATATATATATATATATATATATATATATATATATATATATATATATGTACACACACACATACATATATGTTGGATATAAATACATATATGTTGGATATAAATATCGGTGGTACATTAAGGTTGATCTAAAATAAGCTAAAGGCCGCGTTAATTCTGGAAAGTTAGGTCGGGTTGCTAAAATTAGTGTTGGTGCAAAATTAAAAAAAAATCTAAATATTATATTTTACCAAAAAAAATGTAAAAACAAAAATAAGATAAAATGTGTGAAAAGTATTTTTAGGACAACTAGTCTTGCAGGAAGCACAGTAGATGACGTCACGAACTGCTACCCCGCCCTCCCACCAACCATCCTCACACTCCCTCCTGCAATGCCTCACCCCCCCTCCTGCCCTACTACTATCAATACTAACTACTACTATACACAAACAGCCCACACATAGGAGAATGGTCCAAGCTGGACCACAACGTCGCCATAATCTCTCCTATGTGCCGGTTATTTGTGTATTGTTCCAGTCACGGTATTGTGATTGTTCCTTTTTCTACATACTACATTACTATTGCCTCACATTTAATCACTCCCGCTCCCGCCTCCATCTTAAATATATTGTTCCCTTCCCTTCGCGATTCTCTTTGTGACTAGTTAATGGTCTAAGTTGGATCCAAACGTCTTCATAAATTTATCTCCTATGTGCGGATTATTTGTGCACTATTAACAAAAACTGCAAGTGTTAGTATCACAATTACGAAGTAGATGATAGGCTGGATAACAAGAACCTTCAAAACGAGACGTCAAGCCTCTGATGATACTGTCAGACACTTGTACTCTGTACACCAACAGCCTATGTATATATATATATATATATATATATATATATATATATATATATATATATATATATATATATATATGGATATATAAAATATATAGACAACTATTTTGTGTTAGCTTTCTTGTTAGCATAAACTCATTCAACCAAATAAATGAGAATGTGTAAATTCCCTAACATTGTATGGTGTACTCAACAGAAGCAAGCAAAAGACGTGTGTATAACAGCAAGAGGAACGGCAGGCGTAAAATCTACCACATATAAAAGCAGGAAGGTACAATACATACACTCAAAGATAACTACATGGTGTGCATTTCTTCACGCTCTAAGCATGCGGATTTCTTTTGTTATATGTATGAAATGGTCCCAGGAACCATCACCGGGCAGTCATTCCTCTTCCCTGCCCTATCTCTCCGTTATACACTATCCTTCCCATTCCGTTTAGTTAGTTTAATGTTTATTATGCACCCCATACCCATCCTGTGGGCGGTAGTCAAAAGATTACAAAGGTACATAATAGGTCCAGTGACTGGACCCCAAAGTTATGATAGATGAACTAGTTACAAAGGTAATGAACTCCAGGTAGATCTGGTCACAATCATGGCAAGTTACATAGGTAATGAATCAGCCTCACTCCTATACATGGTTACAATCATGAACAAATTACAAACTAATGAACCACTGATACGTCCACACCTGGTCACAATTGTAATGAGTTATAAATTCCCTCGGCCAATTTCTCCTTCCCTTCCTGTTACCAAATTATTTCTGCATGTTTTGCTATTTCTTCCTCTCCACTTCAAGTCCACCTTGCCCTCTCTACTACACTCCATCCATGTCGTGGAGCTCGTGTAATCAAGGAGCGTGGAGAAGCAAACAGCTGTCCTAAATACATCCAACACTCAGCCTGCCCCCATCTCCAGCCCACACCATCTTCACGTTACCCTCACTGTGTCTGTCTCTCCTCCCTCCAGGACTGGTGCGAGGGGTCAAAGGTTACTTCCATCCCAAGGTGTCCTCTTCCCCTTCTCTCCAGGACAGGTGTAGGTGTCAAATATCACCTACAGTCCAAGAATGACTCCCACCCCTCCCATCAGGACGGGTGGGAGGGGGTAAGAAGTTACCTACATATTCTAAGCCGCGTAAGCAAGGCTATCAACACAACACGTCATTTAAGGATTATCCTGGTACGCGGTATCAGCACGGCGCCCACACCTAATCAAGCATATTCTAAATGTTAATAATAATTAAACCATACCACGGGCGGGGATAGAACCCGCGATCAGTCTCAAAACTCCAGACCGGCGCGTTAGCCACTGGACCAGTGGCTAATGCGATGGTCTCGAGTTTTGAGACACTCTGATCGCGGGTTCTATCCCCACCCTTGGTATGGTTTGTTTGCAATCGTGTCATTACGATTTCGTGAGTCATGTTAATAATAATTAATAATAATAATAATACTCTATTTCTAAAAGTACATTATACAGCTGATACAGACCTAGCTGACATCACTGAAATACCATACAGAAAACTCCCAGTTATACAGACCATTTCGGGCAACTCTTGTTCCCCCAGGATGCGACCCATAACAGTCGACTAACATCCAATTACCACTAACTGCTACGTGAACAAGGGCAGCAGGTGTAAAGAAACATGCCCAGAGTTTCACTCGTGCCAATGAGACGAGTGGAAATGCATCTTACCACCTTCAAAGAGAGGATTATAAAAAAAATTAAGGCGTATATTTTACTCAGATCTGACAAAGCAAATAAGGGCTAAAATATTTAAAATGCGGGGATTATGAGCAGAGGCGAAGCTCGAACAGTAACGCGAACCTGAAGCGCTTTAGAAAATACTACTATCGTCTTAGCATAGTAACAAAATGGAACTACCTAGCTGAGGAAATGGTCGAGGTGAAGTGCATATAGTGTTTCAGAGTACTGTACATATGATGGGCACAAGAAGCAGGTAACCAAATAAAGCTGAATGCAAACGTCATACTGGCGGTAAGATTAGATTTTGCCACCTAGGTGGCTAGTTTATTGTGCACCCCATATCCATCCTGTGGACGGTAGCGCAAGTGCATATGGATACACAAAAAGCCTAGGAACTAGGGCCCAAAAGGGTTAACAGGTGTACATATGGGTTTATATCTACATATCTACAGTTCACTTATCTGTTACAAGCAAATTTAGGAAATTTCCTCAGTATATCTGGTATCTTATTTTCATTACCTGGAGTCTACCTGGAGGGCATTCCGGGGATCAACGCCCCCGCGGCCCGGTCCACGACCAGGCCTCCCGGTGGATCAGGGCCTGATCAACGAGGCTGTTACTGCTGGCCGCACACAGTCCAACGTACGAACCACAGCCCGGCTGATCCGGCACCGTCTTTAGATATCTTGACATGTCACATAGGTTATTATACTATCTCTGTATTCCTCAATAAGTGGACAATTAAGCACATAGTGCTCAAGACCATGACCATATGCCTGATCACATAATTTGCATTTAGTTTGATCATCATCTGTGTGTCTCCTAAACTGCCAGAAGTACTTGTAACCAAGCCTAAGCCTGGCCACTACAACATCAGTCAGTCTGTTCACATTGCAAGTTGCTCCATAAACATACTTATCTACGTTCATTATCATAGTGGGCTTCTAACTGTATTCCTATAACAATCATTTTCATTATTTACTTCTCTCCTAATATTATTCCTAATGCTAGACACAGATATATCAAAGTTATATTCTACATTCTCCTTCTGGGTACTCTTCTTTGCTAACATATCAACTTTATCATGAAGGAGTAATCCAATGTGTGATGGGATCCATAGCAATTGTACATTAATTCCTTTGTCCCGGATATTTGAGTATCTATACCTGGATTCTCCAATGAGCATGTTGTTGGAGTCATTATATGAGTCAAGAGCATTCAGTGATGACATAGAATGAAGAAAAGAGGTCTTGTAAAACAAGTTTTTATTAGTACAACGTTTGGTTCTGTGTAGAGCTTTATCAAGGCATGAAAGCTAGTTCGATAAAGCTCTACACAAGTGAAACGTTGTCCCAACAAAAGCTCGTTCAGCAATGTGTCTTATACAAATAAAGGTAGTAACTACAGAGACGGAGCCACGAGCAGAGGCTCGGCCAACACACGGGTATACAGTGTGTTAATTACTAATGTAAATTGAGGTATGAAGTTAGTTTAGTGGTGCCGCCTGAGTGGCTAGTTTACTGCACATGAGCAGCTCATCCTAGAGCGGTAGAGCAAAACAACAGGATTACAATGACTC
>NC_091347.1:22735081-22823751 GCF_038502225.1 Cherax quadricarinatus | reverse complement strand
GTATTGTGGCAACGTTTCACTCTCTAGGAGCTTTGTCAAGCCGTTACAAACAATACATGGACACAGAGGGTATATATAGGCTTACAGTGAGGTGCAGTGCTAGTGGTAGGAGTTGTAGTAGTAGTGATATAATATAGTAGAACAATTAACTTGCACACAAGCAAAAGGATATAAAATTATTACTTGGGTAGCATAAAAATTATAACGGCGTGACAAAGCTCCTGGAGAGCGAAACGTTGCCACAATAAAATGTCACATTAGTTGCACTTGTGTCCTTTTACTTTACATGTAAAAATGACTCGAGGACTGCTGGAGGGAAACCCTGAAAGATGCCATAGCTACTGAACCCAAAGAGATGCTTGAAGATATGTTCACCCAACCCATTCCTGCAGAAGTAATATGCATGCATATTACTTGTGCTCAATCATCTTCTTGCCAGATGTATTATGAGTTTCTTAATGTGCTTATTACTAGTTAGATATTTATTTTTATAGGTTTATGCAACTTAACCTAACTTACTCCATCACCCCACTGAAGACTCCCAGATCAGGTTGATACATTTCACTGTATCATTTGAAAAACCTATCCTGTGACTGAGTATAACATGAAAACCATTCTGCATGATGAAATATGAATTAAACACTATCTTGTGTAGTGGAGTATGACAGGAAAATCATCCTGTGTTATGGAATATAATAAGTAAAACATTATGTATGTTATTATATGCACAAGAAGGCCTAAGTCTAATGTGGGCTGCCTAAGCTAGAAAAAGAGATCGAAGAGGCAGGGGCATTGGAGGTACTTTATAATGGTTGTGCACAGATGTAGGAATATTGAAGGATGGCATTGTAGGTTCTAGTCAATGGGTGATACGATTATATGAAACAGCTGGCAGCCTGTTGCTTTCATCATAGATAGGTTATAGCCTAGCATATTCATCTTTCATGTTCTCATGTGAAGACAGGACACAGAAGGGAACATACATACAATCAAGCAAGATGAAGTCTTTACTTTATAAAATAAGTGCTAAATCCATAGGAGAGGGAAAGAGGGTCATAGAGTGCCTGGGGAATGGGAGATAAACAGATCTGATCCAAGAATAGGAGGGTAACTCCCTGTCACTGGATTAAAAGCCTTTCACCAGCATCAGAGCTTGGACAGGCCATCTTGTGAGATGGTAATTCTCAAGTAATAGAAACTCAAGTTCTGATGGAGCAAAACTGTTGAAGCTCCTATAGTTAATGAACCTTTAATAAAATACTTAATATCCTCATTGCCCTACTTAAGTCTCCCATCTCAGGCTCACAGATTTCAACCCTGTATGAACCCCATCTTGTGTGATGGAATATGACAGAAAAACATTCAGGTTTTGGTTCCACTATGTAACTATCATATAAAATAGGGTAGCACCTTACTGCTGATGTATCCAATTTTGCTATAAAACCTCAAGAAGCCTCTCTCGAAGGAACAGTGAGATTGAGTTTGTTTGGAAGAGGGATCATTATGATGTGCATAATTATAGATGGCACACTCTAGCATAAAACAATTTCCTGTATGACCAAAGTGTAAAATTTTGGCATTAAATCATACAGTCAAATCAACATCAAAATAAATGGCAAACACATTAACAGAAAAAAATATGAAGGTAAAATTATATGCTAGCACCTGTGTAATGAACTAAAATTTCAAACTCATATCCAATATATTGCAACAGAAGTATCAAAAACTTTGCAGATTCTCAAAAAATCAGCTATTATGTACTTACCTTATTCTTCAAGGGTCTTGATGTTAATATGGGGGTCTTTATCTAGGAAACTGGACTTGTCCTTCCCTTCCTTGGATCAAAGTGGAATGTCGCCCATTCCCCCAGACACTATATGACCTCCCTCGAGGTACCATGCACCTGTGAAGCACCTTATACAGAGGCAATGTGTACATAATTGCGACAACACAAAACCTCTTTCCTTGAACATTTTAGCTATTTGTTTATAGTATAGTAATTTAAAAAGAAAAGCAGGTTTTTCTTCTAAATTTTGGTAATATATACAGGAGAAAGGGTTACTAGCCCCTTGCTCCCAGCAATTTAGTCATTACTTATGACATGCATGGCTTACAGAGGAAGAGAAAATAAAGGAGAACAAGAACTATTAAGAAAATAGAAGAAAACTCAGAGGAGTGTGTAAATATATATGCATGTACATTCAAGTGTAGTGTGACCAAAGTGTAAGTAGAAGAAGCAAGACATACCTGTTATCCCATGTGTTTGAGACAAAAAAGACACCAGCAATCCTACCATCATGTAAAACAATTACAGGTTTCCATTTCACACTCAGCTGGCAGGACAGCAGTACCTCCCTGGGTGGTTGCTCTTTATTGTATTATGGTGAAGAAAACCTCAAGTCACAATGTGTGTACAAAAGCTGTTGTACCTTAATAAAAAGGTTACTCTAAACACAAACTAATTATTTAAGTCAAGAGCTTTATTTATATATCAAACTGATTGTTATTTAAAAAATATTTTTTATATATAAAGTACTGAATAAAAAGGCAATTTTTTATGTAAAATCCCAGTGAAGAATCTTCATCTTAAAAAGTACCCTCACAAAACACAAACTATATTCAACTTAAATTACTAAATATTACTTATATGTACAGTACTTTATACATGTATATTACTGTTTCATAAACAATACGTACATACCTTATTTATTATTTCATGTGTATTTTAATAGCACTGACTGCACTTTAATACCAATCGTATGTGATACTTTTAATATTAGAAATCTGTTGAGAGGAAAAAATGTGTGCATCTGTATGCAAATGTAAACGTCTTTGCAGTCATGTACTGTATTGGCCTTGCCGAATACATATGCACCCATGCATGTATGCAATGCTCTTAATTAGCTTTAATCTTGATTTAGCATATTGTCTTCTGTACAAAGGGAATTTGCTTCTTCTTGAACACATCATGTGCTCTCTCCTGTTAGTTTATTGCTAGTTTCTGATGAAAATAGCAACTTTCTGATGGGAGGTCAAATGTATACTTATCACAACCCTTTTCCTTATCGTGGTCATGTGTGCGAGTAACTTGACTTGTTAGGGACGGAGCATCTCTCTCTTCTCCTGTCAATTCTTGTGCCATTTCCTCTTAAGTCATTCTTCCTGCTGCTCCTTCACCACCTTCCTGAGCCAGTTCCTGTATCACTTCATCTTCTGTCATTATTACTGTTGTCTTTCCACCTTCTGCTAGTTCCTGCTTTGATTCCTCTTCTATTATTCTTACTGCTACTTCTTCACTGCCTTCCTCATCCAGTTCCTGTATCACTTCATCTTCTGTCATTATTACTGTTGCCTTTCCACCTTCTGCTAGTTCCTGCTTCGATTCCTCTTCTATCATTCTTACTGCAGCTTCTTCACCTTCCTCAGCCAGTTCATGCATCACTTCCTCGTCTGTCATTCTCACTTCTGCCTCTTCACCTTCCTCAGCCTCCATATTTTCTATGCCAGTGGTACAGTCTTCCTCCACTGAAGCATTACTGGGAGCTTCTTCGTTGGCTGGTGTATTTACATTCATGCTCACTGCTGTCTTCAGATTATCTGAAATATAGGCAAAATACTCCTTATTAATGCCCTCTTTAACCCTTAAACTGTCCAAACAGATCTACGTTCACATGCGTAGTGCTCCAAAAGTAGATCTACGTTCTTTTACAAGTTTTCAAATGTAAAAAAAAAAAGAAGCTCTACATTTTTTTACGTACTTTAAAATGTTGAAAAAACGTAGATCTACGTTTGGACAGTTTAAGGGTTAAATTAATTAATGCAAATAAGGAAGTGGGTAAAAATGTTAAAGGAACTATACGAGATGAAATGAAGAGATAAATTAGCCATTAAAAAAAAGAAAAGAAATACTAGATGGATAGATGGATATACAATTTATACACACATGCACACATACTCTCCATGGGTAAGTGGAACAGAATTCTTCCTCCGTAAGCCATGCGTGTCGTAAGAGGCGACTCAAATGCCCGGAGCAAGGGGCTAGTAACCCCTTATCCTGCATGCATTACTATAGTTAAAAAGAGAAACTTTTGTTATTCTTTTTTTGGGCCACCCTGCTTCGGTGGGATATGACCAGTTTGTTGAAAGAAAGAAGAAAGATGCACACATACATATTCTTCTTCTTTCAACAAACCGACCATATCCCATCAAGGCAGATGGCCCAAAAGGAAAAACGAAAGTTTCTCCTTTTAAATTTAGTAATACATACAGGAGAAGGGGTTACCAGTCTCTTGCTCCCGGCATTGGAGTAGCCTCTTATGACATGCATGGCTTACGGAGGAAGAATTCTGTTCCATTTCCCCATGGAGATGCATACATACATGTAAGCATATATAAATATGTACATACAAGTACACATGTGCATGCATGGGCAAGTCAGGCAAGTGGGAATTTTATCAACACAGCTTAGCCCTCACAAATTCTATTCATTATATATGAATCTAATTTATGTATTCCTGCACTCATATTCTATTAGATTTTGTTCAACCATGGATTTACTTGCTACAACCTTCTCGGCCTTTTGAAAATTAATAGGATGGTATACAGTATATTTTTGTTTCTCAAGTACACAAATTTCCACACAGGATTAGATTAAAGGACTTAGTTCACAGCAATATCATTCATTTAATTCCATAAACCCCAACCTTGGTGTCTATTGCATATTAAACTGAGACCTGCATTTTTGTAGTGATGCAATCTACAATGTCTCATGGGAAAGCTAACCAGCCAGTGCTAATCCAAACATCAAAGGCCACCAGCAGTTCCAAACAAAATTTGCACAGTGATCTGCCAGAGTTGCTTCACCACTATAGCAACACCAACCTACACCCATACCATATTTACCTCCTCAATGCCCACTACATCAATTACTTCACCTGTCTTAGACTAGCCAGACCTAAATGAATGTCCAGAGGAATCATCCTGAAAGCCTCAGCAACTGCATCACCATCCTCTCACTTCATCGCCTATACTCTCACCTCACCAGCTTCACTCTCAAGACCATAGAAATAGCTACTTCATCATTAAAAGGTAGTGTGTCCCCACATTACTATTAAAATGTAATATACTGATATACACTTCTGCTTCATGCATACAAGACTACTGTACCTAAGCTAATTCCCAATGATTGTAGCTCATTAACATCCACTATACTCAAGCATTTTAGATTAGAGGTTGGATCGTATTTAGTTAATTAACTATAAAAAAACTTTCTAAATATCTTTAAACCAATTTTTCTGTTCGATCATTTCTCCAACCAACCTCTTACAATAAATATTTCTCCAACCCATGATGATAGAAAATAATAATGATGACATTGTCAGCAAAAAGAATCTATGGCATATTACCGAAGATGTCTACAGACTCGACTGGAGCCTCAAGGTCTTCATTTACTGATGCTGTTTCTTTGGCCATTTCTTTTTGTTGTTTTAACCTTGCCAAGCGTTTTTCCTCTGCAAGTCTTCTATTTCTCTCAATTCGTTCTTTCTGTTCATCTGTCAGTGTCTGCAAAGAGGCCAAGAAATAAAATATCCTAAGGTAAGAGTGTTACACTACACTCAATTTATAAATTATACAGAACCAAAATATGTACGTATATAAATTTATACTGCAATGTGGCAGATGTTGCATGTACAGTGGACCCTCGACCAACTATGGCATCGATTAACGATAAATCCGACTAGCGATACATTTTAACACACAAATTTTGCCTCGACTAGCGCTAAAAAACTCGACCAACACTATTCGTTCCGTCTGAGACGCGTCCACTTCTGGCCAGTGTTTACAAGCCAGCCAGCCACCGCGGTCGCTTCCAAGCATACAATCGGAACATTTCATATTATCACAGCCTTTTTAGTGATTGCACCTGCAAAATAAGTCACCATGGGCCCCAAGAAAGCTTCTAGTGCCAACCCTACAGCAAAAAGGGTGAGAATTACTATGGATATGAAGAAAGAGATCATTGCTAAGTATGAAAGTGGAGTGCGTGTCTCCGAGCTGGCCAGGTTGTACACAAAATCCCAATCAACCGTCGCTACTATCGTGGGCAAGAAAACAGCAATCAAGGAAGCTGTTCTTGCCAAAGGTGCAACTATGTTTTCGAAACCGAGATCACAAGTACTCGAAGATGTTGAGAGACTGTTAATGGTGTGGATAAACGAAAAACAGATAGCAGGAGATAGCATCTCTCAAGCGATCATATGTGAAAAGGCTAGGAAGTTGCATGACGATTTAATTAAAAAAATGCCAGCAACTAGTGGTGATGTGAGTGAATTTAAGGCCAGCAAAGGTTGGTTTGAGAGATTTAAAGGGAAGGGAAAGGACTTGCCACCTCAAGTCCTAATGGAAGGAGATTCCCCTTCTAAACACTAAGACCATCAACACTCTCCCCTCCTCCCATCCCATCAATCATCACCTGATCTTCAATAAAGGTAAGTGTCATGTAACTGTGTATGCCTTCTTCAGTTTGTGTGTATTAAAATTAATATTTCATGTGGTAAAAACTTTTTTTTCATACTTTGGGGTGTCCTACACGGATTAATTTGATTTCCATTATTTCTTATGGGGAAAATTAACTTGACTAACGATGAGCTCTCAGGAACGGATTAATAGCGTTAGTCGAGGGTCCACTGTATATGGAATAGGTGGTATGTTACTAAATGCTGTAAAGAGTTTTTATGAGGATAGCGAGGCTCAGGGTAGGGTGTGTAGAAGAGAGGGAGACTACTTCCCAGTAAAAGTTGGTCTTAGACAGGGATGTGTAATGTCACATTGGTTGTTTAATTAATATACCTACCATCCGACTTACGACATGCTCGACATACGACCACTCGACTTACGACCATGTTTTTTATGCCAAATTTCTGGGAAATAAACAACTAACTATTTAAGTAAAACATGAAATACCAAAATAAAACAATAAAATAAAGTCATTACAAAAATGTGATGTTGATATTCAGTAGTAAAGTTCGACTTACGACCGGTTTCTCGGAACCAAACTCGGTCGTAAGTCGGATGGTACCTGTATATTTATAGATGGGGTTGTAAAAGAAGTAAATGCTAGGGTGTTCGGGAGAGGGGTGGGATTAAATTATGGGGAATCAAATACAAAATATGAATTGACACAGTTGCTCTTTGCTTATGATACTGTGCTTATGAGATGCTAAAGAAAATTTGCAAAGGTTCGTGGATGAGTTTGGGAGTGTGTGTAAAGGTAGAAAGTTGAAAGCGAACATAGAAAAGAGTAAGGTGATGATGGTATCAAATGATTTACATAAAGAAAAATTGGATATCAAATTGGGGAGGAGGAGTATGGAAGAAGTGAATGTTTTCAGATACTTGGGAGTTGACATGTCAGCAGATGGATTTATGAAGGATGAGGTTAATCATAGAATTGATGAGGGAAAAAAAGCTGAGTGGTGCGTTGAGGTATGTGTGGAGACAAAAAACATTATCTATGGAGGCAAAGAAGGGAATGTATGAATTATAGTATTACCAACACTTTTATATGGGTGTGATTCTTGGGTTGTGAATGCAGCAGTGAGGAGGCAGTGGAGATGTCCTGTCTAAGGGCAATGTGTGGTGTAAATATTATGCAGAAAATTCGGAGTGTGGAAATTAGGAGAAGGTGCGGAGTTAATAAAAGTATTAGTCAGAGGGCTGAAGAGGGGTTGTTGAGGTGGTTTGGTCATTAAGAGAGAATGGACCAAAGTAGAATGACATGGAGAGCATTTAAGTCTGTAGGGGAAGGAAGGCGGGGTAGTGGTTGTCCTCGAAAAGGTGGGAAGGAAGGGGTAAGGGAGGTTTTGTGGACTTCCAGTGTGTTTGGTAGGAGTGAATGGAGACGAATGGTATTTGGGACCTGATGATCTGTTGGAGTGTGAGCAGGGTAATATTTAGTGAATTGATTCAGTTATTTTTATATAGCCAGACTTGAGTCCTGAAAATGGGAAGTACAATGCCTGCACTTTAAAGGAGGGGTTTGGGATATTGGCAGTTTAGAGGGATATGTTGTGTATCTTTATATATATATGCTTCTAAACTGTTGTGTTCTGAGCACTTCTGGAAAAACAGTGATTATGTGTGAGTGAGGTGAAAGTGTTGAATGATGATGAAAGTACAGTGGACCCCCGCATAACAATCACCTCCGAATGCGACCAATTATGTAAGTGTACTTATGTAAGTGCGTTTGTACGTGTATGTTTGGGGGTCTGAAATGGACTAATCTACTTCACAATATTCCTTATGGGAACAAATTCGGTCAGTACTGGCACCTGAACATACTTCTGGAGTGAAAAAATATCGTTAACTGGGGGTCCACTGTATTTTCTTTTTGGGGATTTTTTCTTTCTTTTTGGGTCACTCTGCCTCGGTGGGAGACGGCCGACTTGTTAAAAACAAAAAATTATCCAGCTACTATTAGTCATGATAACTATTTTTTTGTCTACTATTAAGAGTAGGGTTGTGGAGGTTATGCAGTCATACCATACCTAAATGTGCAGAAGATTTCTCAATCATACATGACAATACAGTGTATACTCCTCAAAAAACTACATAATTACTGTATAAGGATCAGCTTGACTCAAAAAGAAAAGGTGGTAATTTCTCCTGCATACCTTGTTAGATTGACTTGAATTTGGTGTAGCAGAAGCTGATGGTAGAATAGTTGTTTGGGAGAAGGCTGGGTAGCCCCTGTTACCCAAAAGTTCATCAAATATGTCAATTTGTGGCTCCTCCTCTTTCTCCGCTTCCTCATCAATACCCCGTTTTACTCTGTCCTCAGCCAATCCATTAAGTTCACTTTCGGTAAACATATCTAATCGAAGACGTTTCATGAGTACCTGTACAGAATCCATGGAAACAATTTATGAATGAGGACTTGATACATGTGACTCAACATAGGGCAGCATAAGACTTTGTTATGATTATATTCACTTTTTACAACCCCATTACCACAACTACTGGTATGTGATCCTGTATATCTGCACTATTAAGCTGGTACATACTATAAAAATAAAAAGGTCACAGAAATTATACAGACAAGTAATAAATAGAGAGGTGGTATTCACTACATTTGCATTAATGTGAATAGACTGTAAGGCATCATTATACTGCACATATTTTGAAGTGAAAACGTGTAGAATGGAAGGTAATCAGGTTTGATCCAAGGAAGGGGATTCTAGCCCCAATTCACTGGATCAAGGGGTCCTTTGCTGGCACCCCTTTCCCTCTTAAAGGGGAAAGGTCAATTGACTTTATTTAGCTGATGTCATTATGCTGTACGAACATGTTCCAAACTCAAGTCATCCTAGAAATACGTGATCTCAGATGAAGTGATGTTCTTGAGAAGGGTACAGCTAGAGTGTAGTTGCTGTTGGCTGCCCATCTTGTTGTGTAGAAGCTCACTTCTAGCTGTCCACAGAGTGGAGCCCAATGTGGTACTTTGACAATGTTGGCCAGTACATAATGTTCAAGGCTCTGCTAAAAAGACAGATCTGTCAAAACCAGAGATGTGTCGTCTTGCCCTGTTCTCTATTCTGTCAAGAATAGATAACATTCTCATTCTCGTTATTATGATCTCTTACACTCTGGCTCTCAATCCCTCTCAAATGCTTTTACTTTTTCTAATACCCTTTTTTGTCAAGCCCACAAAAATTATAATGGAGGAAGGAAATAAGATAAAAATATATTTTCTTCAGCTTACCTGTACATTTTTCTTTAGTCCTAACTTTTCTATTTCTTCTAGGGTGTCTTTAAATGGGAGTTTTGGAAAGAGACGGTGTGCCCAATGTTCTAATCTCTTCAAGAGAACAGCAAGATCCTCTTTTTCGTGACCTTTTCCATGGAATTTCACATCTTTAAAAGCTTTCTGGAGAACTGTAATTCCTCTTGGGCCAGCTAACCTGCAATGATTTAACAGCTAGTAATTACAGAAAAATTATCATACCTTCCAATGATATGGATCACAAAAACAAGCATATACTAATTAAGAACCCCAGCAAAAATGGTGGCAAGAATTTAATTTAAAAATTTCAGGGAACTTCTGCAGGAACTTTTCCTTCTTGATGGGACAAATGCAAGCCCCAGAATCATTTAACAAAAGTTTGACACATTAGACTGGCTGTCAAATAAGTGAAGCAGCAACACCAGCCTGCAGTGAGAAACAAGAATACGTGGCAAGTATAAGGAGTGCCTATAAAAATATATTCAACTGGTAGGTAGATGGAAAGAAAAAAAACAAGACATACACAAAAGGAAAAAGTGCATAAAGATAGTGTTCATAGAATGGTCAATGTGAATTCTGATCAATTTAGTGGTCAGGGAAAAATCACTTTACATGGGTCTTAACTGGGTGATTTTCCCAGACCAATAAATAACCAAACATTCACACTGACTTTTCCATGATTACTGTTTTATCCACTTGTTTCCCTTGTGTGTACATCTTGTTTCCAGTTTCTTCCCATCTACTATACCAAATTAAACAACCATGAGTGGCACTGCAACAAGTGTAATTAAAGCATATCTACCTTTAATTATTATTGGTAACAATATGTGCAATGTGTCAAGTAAATAATCAATATACAAGTACTGTAATGTTATTTACTGTGGCTATGTTTGGCATGACAAAGCTTGTGGTAAGCAAAACATAGCTACAATGTCTTACTTGTTTCACCTGTGGAACTGTGGTTATGAAGTGTGCAGTTTAAAACACCAGAGATGCCTCAATGCACCACTCACCTTTTTTTCCCCATCATTAATTCTATGGCTCACCACATCTTTCAATTAAATAATCACTTGATATACTGTAAGAGAGATTATTCAATCCCTATTTTAGGGTTAATGTATTTTTGATGGTAATGAACTCATGGCATGCAGCTTTAATAACCTTTATGTACTCAACAGGTTTTAAACCCAATTAATCAACCATTATAAGATGTATTATTGTTTTTGGCTTACATATGTCTAAAACACAACCATATATTTGGGGACTAGTTAATCCTGTTAGAACAAAATCTCACTAAACGGGTAATTAACAAATAAAATCACAGACACTAACCGGTGGGCATCAAGTTTAGGCTGAGGATTCTTAACCACTCTCTTGGGTTTAACAGGCTGCTGTTGAGTACCTGTCTCCTGACCTGGAATAGACCCCATTTTAAAATTTGTAAAGTACGTAACCATAATATACTGTCCTTTATTGTTTCTTTTACTGTATAAAGTATATACAGTAATACAAAACTTAAGATTAATAGAGGAAAATACTGTATATGTATATACCATTGACAAAACAATCATCTTATAGTATAATGATTCACAGTTAATTTTTATTTTACTGTATTCAACAGAATTATATAATATATTTATTGCTGTAGACTATACCTTCCTATATACAGATGTAATACTGTACAAGAGCTCCAAATAGCACAGTGCTATAACATTTATTTCACAAAATTTGAAATGAGGATATGGTGGGACCTGACGAATGTACAGTGGAACCTCGGTACTCAAACAGCTCCCTACTCGAACAATTCAGTATTCGAACGCTTTGTTCGATAAAAAAATCACTTGGTAGTCGACAGATGCTTGGCACTTGACCAAACAAATACGACCTGCCAGAACTTTGTTGTAAACTATTTTGTGTTTCTTCGCATTTTTTGGCATTTTTTATATTATTTGTATAAGTCACCATGGTGCCTAAGATGATTAGTGATAACAGCCAACAAAAAAGAAAACTGGTTGGGAAAAATTTGTTTGGTACTCAAACAGATCAGCATTCGAACAGCCTTCTGGAACGAATTAAGTTAGAGTACCGAGGTTCCACTGATTAGGACAGATATAGAATGATCTACTTCTAATACACTGTTTCTGAAATAATATTGTGGTCAAAAACCATGTGCTATACCTATATGGGTCATATGACACTGTTGCTGAAAATGGCTATCAATATTATGAAGTGCAAATCAATCAACAAACCTGGAAAGATCACATCTGAATGAAAATTAATTGTAGCATGCACTGGCATGTAGACCCAGTGCTTGTGATTTACTCCAAATTTTATTATGAGAATTATGGTTTGCCTATATCTTGCACATCAAAGCATTAAGACTACTTGTCTCGACCCACTCCCTTCAATGTAACATGTTCACACACACCTGGTGGAGGCTCAAGCCCCGACCTTTTACACCTTCCTTCACATCCTCCCTCCCTCCAACCCTTCCTAGGATCACCCTCTAGCCTTCCTTCCATCCAAGATTTATACAGCCTAGTCATCCTCTTCTGCTTCATCCTCTCTAAATGCCCAAACCACCTCAACAACCCTTCCTCTGCCCTCTGACTTATACCTTTCTCATTGCCACAGCATCTAATTTTTACACTCCAAATTTTTGCATAAAATTTATACTTCACATTGTTCTCAAGCATGACATCTCCATCGCTTTCAGCTTCCTCCTCACTGAAATGTTTAAAGCCCTTGCGTCAAACCTGTATAAAGAGATTTTTACCACTACACATATACTTATCTCTTTGCCTCAAAAGATAAAATTCTTTCTTTCCACAGATGCCTCATCATTCTATCCTCCTTTTTCCCTTCATTTATTCTGTGATTCACCTCATCTTTCACTGAGCCATCCATTGATATGTTCACTTGTAAATACAGCATCGAAACAATCATTTTCTCCATCCCTCCAATTTAATAACTAATTTTTTCACTGCCTAAATTTTTCTATTACTCTCAACACCTTCCTCTTTTCTATGTTCACTATTAAAATTACAAATTCTTAGTTACTGTACAGCACTATGAAAAACAAATAAACAAAAAAAAGACTGTACATAGACAAAATCAAAATGTTTCAATACTGAACCAAAAGTCACGTACTTGCACCAGCTTCAGGAACTTCAACTGCTTCCTCCATTGGATTATTTACACCTCCATCATCGCTATCCTCATTACCTTCAGCTTCTGAATCTGAGTCTCTGACACTGTCTGCTTCCCGATGCCCAAACAACTCTTCAACATTAAGATCCATGGCTGGGGTCAATCTATTTGATCAACTTTTTAATCTGTTAAATTGATATGAATTATATACAGATATACTAAATGCAGCACCAGATATACATGTATATGCCATATAATGTTTGGAATTTTTTTAATTCAGCTAAATAAAAAACTTGAGACATTTTAAATCTCATGGCAACAGGTGTAACTGCAATTTTCAGTTGGCTAGTTTTCAAAAACAAATGCTCAGTAAGTCATTATGTTCTATGGAAGTTTTGAATCACAAATATTGATTTAAAAACTGTATGTTGAATAACTACACGAGATATGACAACAGTTTACTAGACAATATATTACGTAAAAGGTTGATGCTTAGAATTCTGGATGTGCATGTTTTTAGACAGGCAATATGCATCAGATCATTGTTTAGTGGTTTACAAAAGTGATTAGATAAAGGCACAAGGCCAAGAGCTAAGTATCATCAAATCCAGCCAACATACATCAATCAATCAAGTTTATTCTTTATAAGGATTACAATGCGGGGTTTACAGATTTTGGTTATTGTGTGGTTTACATGTAATAAAATACTAATTACAGAGGGGGCCACTAGGACACCTAGCATGGCTAGGCATTTCGGGCAAACTTAGATTAATTCTTAACCCTAAATTATTACAAATTATGGAGTAAGTTGACTAAATACTAAGTGACTAAATACTAGTTCGTGAGTTTAACAATGTGAATGCTTTTGTTTTGGCACAATACATAGTGTCTATATTGGAGTATCACAGGCAAACTTACGACTAGTTAGGAATCTTCACTTTAAGATTAAGATTCGTATTTCTGTGCTTATAGTCAAATGGGTGAGTGAGTGGAAGTGTGAACCACCAGGTGGTTTTTATGTAGTTAGTTGACGGGGTGTATCAGGGAGATAAGATATTTTCTAACGGTAGTTAGTTAGAAGTGCACATTACTGAGTACATATACATCTGGGTGCCTTTATGGAGACTACCTCAAACTATTATTTCACTTCTCCATTAATTATTACTCACAAAATATAACACAATTTGCAAATATTGCAAACAAACCATGGAATGGGCGAGGACTGAACACATGGCAAGCAAGCTGTAAAGACTTGCATTTGTGGTTTGGCTTAGCGCTTCTTTTTGATTATAATAATAATTGCATTTGTGGTCACAGTGGTGGCCCATGCTAACCTCCCTATGGTGCACAGATTATTATTATTATTATTATAATCAAAAAGAAGCGCTAAGCCACAAGGGCTATACAGCGCTGCAGGGTAGGGAAGGAAGCAAGGGAATTGGATGGCAGGAGGGAGGGGGGATGATCAGCAGGTTACAGAAAACAGCGGGGCAGGGGATAGTACGGGGGTAGAGGGTAGCAAGAGATACAAGTAGAAAGGGCTGAAAGTATCAGAATTTGTGAAGTAAGTCAGTCGTTGTCAAAAAGTCAATGAGAGAGTCCGGATGAAAGGTGGGTCCATCAGCGAGAAGGGAAGGTAAAGAGAGAGCAGCGGGGCGAAGACGACGACAGAGGTAAATTCTGCGTGCTCGTTGATAAAGTGGGCAGTCCAACAGAATGTGGCTGACTGATAATGGAGCTTGGCAATTCTCACAGAGAGGAGCAAGACGCCTCTCCATGAGATATCCATGAGTAAGACGAGTATGGCCAATGCGAAGACGGGAGAGAGTAGTCTCCCAACCTCGACACTGGTGATAAGAAGACGGCCAGTAACCTATACTCGGTTTAATAGACTGAAGTTTGTTGCCGAGCATAGTAGACCAACGTTGTTGCCAACGGGTGTGAAGGTGGGAAGATATTACAGCAAAATAGTCCGTACATGGAATACCTCTATAAGAAACTGGTAGGTCATGTACTGCTGACCGCGCAGCAGTGTCTGCCTGTTCATTGCCCTGTACGTCAACATGACCAGGGACCCAACAAAAAACAATATCTTTATGCTTAGTAAAGATGCGGCGTAGCCAAAGTTGGATACGGAGGACTAAGGGGTGAGGTGTATCAAATTTTTGTATAGCCTGTAAAGCACTAAGGGAGTCTGAGACAACCACAAATGATGACACAGGCATAGATGCAATACGGATAAGTGCTGTAAGGATGGCATATAATTCAGCAGTAAAAATACTAGCTGAAGATAGTAAATGCCCTTGTACGACGCTGTCCGGAAACACTGCTGCGAATCCTACGCCGTCAGAAGACTTAGAGCCATCTGTGTACACAGCAATGGCATGAGAATGAGAGTGAAAGTGGTCAAGAAAAAGAGAGCGGGAAGCGACCGTAGACAGTTGGGCTTTCGAGCAAGGGAGGGAGAAAGAACAGACTCGAACAGCTGGAACTTCCCAGGGGGGTAGGGAAAAGTGAGATGCTACATGTACATAGAAAGGTGGTAGTTGAAGAGAAGACAAGAGCGAATGAAGGCGAAGAGAGAAGGGACGGAGTAAGCAGGGGCGGCGAACAAATAAAGAATGTCTACTAATATCAGTGACCATTCTATAAATGGAAGGATTGCGGAGATCATGAGAGCGTACATAGTAGCGCAGGCAATGGGCATCACGGCGATCGGACAAGGATGGAACGTTCGCTTCTGCATAGAGGCTTTCGACAGGGGAAGAGCGAAAAGCACCAAGGCATAAACGTAATCCTTGGTGATGAATGGGGTTAAGGCTAGAGAGAGTAGCAGGAGATGCCGCTGAATAGATCTGGTCACCATAATCAAGTTTCGATAAAATAAGGGTGGAATGTAGGTGAAGGAGGGTTCGACGATCAGCTCCCCACGAAAGATGAGCAAGGGTTTTAAGAAGGTTCAGCCGGCTGTGACAAGTTGCCTTCAGAGAGGTAATGTGAGGTTTCCAGGATAACCTACGATCAAAGAGGAGGCCCAGAAACTTGACTGTATCACGTTCAGGGATACGTGAGCCATAGAGGTACAAAGGATGATCAGAGATGACAGAGCGTCTAGTGAAAGTGATTTGGTGGGTTTTAGTGCTGGAAAATTTAAACCCATGTGTGGTGGCCCAATTGGAAACACGGTCGACTGCATGCTGGAGAGAAACTGTAAGGAGGTGACAGTCAGCGCCTGCACAGGCAATAGCGAAGTCATCAACATAGAGTGATGACCAAATATTTGATGGAAGACTAGAGGCCAAATCATTAATAGCAAGGAGAAAAAGTGTTGTGCTCAGAACACATCCCTGGGGGACACCTTCAGCTTGGACAAAGTCCGGGGAGAGCACATTATTAACCCGAACACGGAAATGCCTGTCAGTTAAAAAGTTCTTAAGGAAGGATGGTAGATTGCCTCGAAGGCCTAAGGAGTGGACTTGGGCTAAAATATTATACCTCCAAGTTGTGTCATATGCCTTCTCAAGGTCAAAAAATATGGCAATAACTGAGTGGTTATTCGCAAAGGCATTACGAACATATGTATCCAAGCGCAGTAAGGGGTCTATGGTAGAACGTCCCTTACGAAAGCCATATTGACGAGTGGAGAGACTGTTGTGTGTCTCTAAATACCACACTAAACGTCTATTTACTAGACGTTCCATTACTTTGCAAACTGCACTGGTAAGAGCAATGGGACGATAGTGGGAGGTTTCATGTCCCGTAGTGCCTGGTTTGCGGAAAGGGAGAACAATGGCGGATTTCCACAGCTGTGGAAGAACTCCTTGTGACCAAATAAGATTGTAAAGGCGTAATAAGACTGCAAGGGCTGACTGATGTAAATGTTGTAGCATACGAATATGAATGTCGTCGGGCCCAGCTGCCGATGATCGACAAGCTGAGAGTGTTGCCTCCAGTTCTTGAAGTGTAAAAGGCACATTATACTGTTCTTCTCTGAGAGAAGAAAAGTCCAAGGGTGCTAACTCTCTGGCAGACTTTGAGGAAAGAAATGAGGGGCATAGATGGAGTCCCTGAGAAATACGGACCAGATGATTGCCAATTTCATTGGCAACATCTAGTGGGTTTGCTATATCAACACCGGCAACTCGCAGAACAGGAGCCGGGTCAGGAGAATATTTACCACTCAGTTTTCGTACTTTTTTCCAGACTGCACTCATAGAGGAAGCAGAGGTGATGGTGGAGACATAATCTCGCCAGCAAGTGCGTTTAGCGTCACGGATGACACGGCGAGCGATCGCACGCTTCTGTTTAAAATCAAGGAGTCGCTCTGTGGTTCTATTGTACCGGTACCTGCCCCATGCAGCGCGTTTCAAACGTACTGCACGAGCACAAGCAGGAGACCACCAAGGCACGCATTTCTGAGAATGCCTGCCCGAAGTTTGGGGTATAGAATGAGAAGCTGCGGTGAAAACGGAGGACGAGAAGAGGTGTAAAAGCTCATCGATGGAGGACGAAGAAGGAACCTCTTTAAAAACAGTCAGGTGTGAGTAAAGGTTCCAATTTGCCCGATTAAATTGCCAGCGTGGGGTGCGAAGAGGTGGCGAATATGAAGGGGAAGAAAGAATGATTGGGAAATGATCACTGTCATGTAAGTCCGGGAGAACAGACCAAGTAAAGTCTAATGCGGCGGAGGAAGAGCAAACTGAGAGATCGATGCAAGAGAGAGTATGAGTCCGAGGATCAAAATGGGTGTGAGTACCTGTATTTAAAACATGGAGGGGGTGGGTGGCAAGAAAAGCCTCTAACTGAATTCCACGGGAATCACAGTGAGACCCTCCCCAGAGGAAATGGTGGGCATTAAAATCACCAAGTAACAGAATCGGTGGCGGTAATGACGAAACAAGGAAGGCAAAATCCGGAATAGATAATGCCCGAGAAGGAGAGAGATATAAAGAACAGAGCGTATACCACCTATGTAAGTGGATACGGGCTGCTGTGTAATGCAGCGAAGTATGAATAAATAGCTGATGGTACGGAATATCAGTGCGGAGAAGAAGGGCACTTTCATTAAAGGTCCCATCAGGAAAAGGATCTGAAGAATACAATAAATTATAGCCTGAGATGTGAGAAATAACAGCAGAGTGTAATTTTGGTTCCTGTAAGCAAACACCAACAGGGGCAAACTGGGAGAGTAACATCTGAAGCTCACCCCGATTACCCCTGAGGCCGCGTATATTCCACTGTAAAAAGGCCATGATTGGCAATGATAAAGATACTTGAAATCCGCAGGTAAGGGTTCCTACGGACTAGAAGGGTTAGAAAAGTCCACATGCGGAGGCAGTGGAAAATGTTCAAGCAGCGAAGGAACGGTGCGCTGTGAAGAAAGGAGTTGCGCAGATGGAGCAGAGGAGAGAGAAAGAGCGGAAGGTGGATCAGTGTCCATTGACGGTTTGGTCTCTGCAATATATTCAGAGATTGCTTCAAGTGTTTCGGAATTCAGAGATGTCGTATGGGAGACAATATTGGGAATGGTAGGGGGAGGATGAGTAAAGATTGGAACTGTATTGGACTGTACCAAGGTAGGGGGGGGCGAAAGGGTGGAGGGAACTGGAGAAGCGTGGCAGGGGACAGAAGAGACAGGAACCTGGGAGGTGGCAGAAGAGGAAGAAACTTGGGAGGGAACAGGGGAGGAAGGTACATTACGAGGAGGAGGGTGAACCTCTGCACTTGTAACTGAGCCAGTGAGAGGGGAAGAACTAGGGACAGAGACAGGGAGGGTAAAATGAGGAGGTGGAAGATGGGTAGGAGGTGTTACCGGACCTTTTTTTGACTTTTGAGAAGTAGAGGGACGATTGGGAAGAGGTGTCGTACGAGGTCTCGTCGATACTGAGGCTTGTAAGAGAGAACTCGAAGAAGCGAGATTAGACTGAGGCGTTGAAGTAGGGACGTCTGAGCCGAGGACAGCAAAAGGATTAGATACAGGAGTGATTATGGGAGAGGTAACCACAGAGGTGGGTGTAGAAGATGGGATACCAGAAGTGGGGGGACGTTTTGAAACACGGGAATAAGAAACACGTGGGAGTCTCCCTTGGAGGCGGAGATGAGAAACTGCCATGGCATAAGGGAGACCTTCTGTCTCTTTGAGGTAACGGATTTCCCGCTCGTTTAAATAGACCTGACAACGGCGAGAGTACGAAGGGTGAGCCTCATGACAGTTAAGGCAAGAGGGAGATCGATTGCAAGACGTATTAGAATGGTCATCGGCACCACAGACTGGGCATTCGGCGATAGATCTGCAATATTTCGCTGGATGGCCAAATCGCCAGCAATTTCTACACTGTTGTGGTGTAGGGATCACCTTTCGAACTTGTAACCGATGTCCTGCTATATAAACGGAGGATGGGAGTTCTCGGCTGTCAAAAGTTAAACGAGCCACATTGCTAGGGTATCGTCTCCGCCCACGGGCAGGAAGAACGTAAGTGTCTACCTTGAGGATTGGGAGATCTTGGAGTTCCAGCTGTTCTAGAATGTCGGTGCCACATGTCTGGAAATTTTGTTGAACTATGGTATGGGGCAGAATAACGGTACCACTACAAGAATTGAGGGAATGATGTTTTTCAAGGGTGACAGGAACAGTATCTATATGGGAAAGACGAGAGAGCTCACGAGCCTGGGTAGCATTCTGTACGGTAATGATGCGCGTACCGCTCTTAAGAGCATGAAAAGAAATATCTTTACCAACATGGCGTAGGAGTGCCTTGCCAATACTATGGTCAGAAAGATAGGCAGTAGAGGAAGTTGGTCGTAAAGTGAAGAATTTAGTCCACTGTTCAGTCTGAAACTGAGCGTGGAAAGGTAGTGAAGGACGTGTCGATCGTTTCTGAGAAGAACGAGAAGGTGAAGGTGGAGAAGTATCATCAGCAGGTAATTGTCGTTGACGTTTAGGCGTGGGACCAGAGTTGGTCCGACGTGGAACGGGTCGGCGATTTGAAAATTGCCGCACCGTAGAGGGAGAGGCCGGAAGCATAGTCAGAGGAGAGCGAAGGTCTGATAAATCGAAGGAGTCAGTCGAGGCCTCAGTACCTGAAGCGGGTGAGGAAACAGCACCGGCAATAGGTACAGAGGCATGAGGAATGTCTGAAGAGTGGTCCAAAGATGAGGCGGGGTCAGAACGGGGTGCGGTATCAAGAAGGGGCCCGGGGGTACCAGGTTCATGGACTAGGGCTGCCATGGTTAGGTTACTTCTTTCTTTTTGTTTTTAAGAAAAAAAAAGAAAGAAGAAAAGAAAATAAAAATAAAAAAAAGAAAAAAAAGGGGGGACCGGGGAGGGATAGTTCCTAGGAGGAATGAAAGGGCCAGAAATCTCCCTCCGCGCCCAAGAGGACTCGACACCGCTAGTAGCGCAGATGCAGCATGGAACCCGTGCCATACCCTACCCTTCATGCCAGTAAACCAGCAATCTGGGATAGCAACCTCACATCTGCCGAGCTACCTCGGTGGACAAAAGAGAGGGCGGCCGGATATCCGCCACAAAGCATACCTCCTTCAGCCACCACCCCCGGAATCCGAAAGGTGGCTTCCAGAGATACACCCGTCGCCCAAAAGACACCCAAAGCTACTCCGGGATACCGGAGAGGGATCGGGACATCCCTAGGCAATCCAGATTCCACGGCAAACTACGCCACCGCCAAGAAACCTCAACGGAATGGGATGGACCCCGGTGTCCTTTCCCCTACCTAGGAACTAGCGCGCCTGTGGGAGAAATCACGAAGGCTAAAAAGAGGAAGGGCAAAAGGGAGGGGTGAGGAGGAGGAGGAGGAATGGAAAAAGGGGAGGATGGGGAGGATGGGATAGGGGAGGGGAGAATGGGGGGTAATTAGGTTCGGTCTGAGGAAGAAGACCGACAGGGCTAATTCCTCAGACCAAGAGCCTCTTCACCACGCCAAGGAGCCCCCCTTGAAGAGGTATCAGCGCCTGGGGTTGATGTGGAAGGCATTCAGGCTTAATTTGGGGAAATGGAGCACAGATCCAATTCCCTAAATCAAGAGCCCCTCACCAACATCAAGGAACCTTCCTTGAGGGGTATTATAATCATAACTATCGCTAAACCCGCAAGGGTCTAATGACCATATGAACTGTTATTGCCTTATTAGTCCTAAGTTAATTTTAAGTTTGCCCGAAATGCTCTGCATACAAAGGGGCTTTTAACATGTACACCCAACTATTATATTTCTTTATACAACCATGTATCATATCAAAATAAAAATTACTTTTATTATTATTATGTAGAGGTACACACAAGGACAGTTATCATACATAGCAAAATATGTGTAAATTACCTAGGATGACCCAAATACCCGGAAGTTATAGGCAGACAGTGGTAGCAAAGTATGTAGATTTAAGCCAGGATAACCAGCAGCAAGTGAGTGTGGTTCATGCCAGACAGTGTTGTCATGAAGGGAAGAAACACTTGTCTGAACAACTGGTTATATTTTGGCGCGAGTTAACCTCCTGTTGTTAGGGTTGTTAGGGCCACCATGGTACACACCGTACTGAAACCTCTAAGGCAGTGTAATTTTTTTTTTTTTTTTTTTTGGGGGGGGGGGGGCCGCATGACCCGAGTGGGTTTAGCGATTATTTTGATTATTATAATAATGTAAGTTTATTTAAGCACAGGTACACATAAGTACAATTATTATACATGGTGCAAATTACATAGGATAATCTAAAAAGGTCAGATAAAGGTGACTTATTTCTACTGAGGCCCTTGAAGCAATTAAAAATACATAGTATGTAAGTAATTTTATTTAGGCATAGGTACGCAGTACAATTATAACCCAAAAAGAGTCAATCAAACTACATTGTAATATTTTTGTGACACTTTATGTCTGCATAAATAACTCATTATGGCTGTAACCAAATATATGTAAATAGTTCATTACTACTGCAACTTGCTTAGCTATCAACACTCTGGGGCCAAGTTGTGAAAGCTTCCAGCTGTGTCCTCATGTAGCTGAAAGCAACAAATACGGCAAACAGTTTAGTTTGTAAGGTACTATGTACCTATGCCTAACTAAAGTTACGGTGGCCCGTGGCCTAGTGGTTGAAGCTCTCGCTTCACATGCTGAGAGTTTCCAGGTTCGATTCCCGGCAAGGGTAGAAACATTTGGGCATGTTTCCTTACACCAGCTGTCCCTGTTCACCCATCAGTAAACTGGGTACCTGAGTGTTAGTCGACTACTGTAGGTCGCATTCTGTGACAAAATTGACCTAATTTGCCCGAAATACTCTACATAACAAGCGACTTTCTATTTAGTAGTACGTCATTAAAGTCAACTAGACCTGCATGTCTTGTACATGTACTTGTAGAAATAAAGATATTATAAATATGACATTTCAATGAATCCATTAATCTCTGTAATCCCCTCTCTTAATAATTTATGTATATCTGTGTTTAGCTTCATGCACAAGCATGCTACATTCAGGACTCAGGCTATTTAGTGCAAGCGATGAGGAAAATTACAATTAAACTGCTGTATAGCCCTTGTGGCTTAGCGCTTCTTTTTTTGATGATGATAATAATAATAATAATAATAATAATAATAATAATAATAATAATAATAATAATAATTAATAATAATAATACAATTAAACTGTCCAAGATCGAAGTTTTCACACGATTTGGACAATACAATTTTTCTCTGACTCCCGGGATCCTGGGGTCAACAAGGTGTCAGGTTTGGTAGCCCTGAACAACCCCAACAACTACAACAACAATTATTAAATTCTGATCAAACTGCAGGTATTAATCATTAATCAATTTTATTTCTTTGCAAGTAGTACATTGAGATTATGTATTTATAATAATGAGTTGCAGTACAAAGAGCCACTATCATGCCTAGGCATTATGGCCAGACTTAATGGCTTACTGACTACTTAATACTAAAGAATTTATCATAGTTTAAGTTGTACAGTAGTTTCAATAGTAAATATTTAAATTATATAATGGGAATATAACATTGTGATTTGCTGAAAGTAGTTTACAGTATGAGAATGTTACAGTTGGGTGGCCCGGTGGCCTGGTGGCTAAAGCTCCCGCTTCACACACGGAGGGCCCGGGTTCGATTCCCGGCGGGTGGAAATTCCGACACGTTTCCTTACACCTATTGTCCTGTTCACCTAGCAGCAAATAGGTACCTGGGTGTTAGTCGACTGGTGTGGGTCGCATCCTGGGGGACAAGATTAAGGACCCCAATGGAAATAAGTTAGACAGTCCTCGATGACGCACTGACTTTCTTGGGTTATCCTGGGTGGCTTACCCTCCGGGGTTAAAAATCCGAACGAAATCTTATCTTATCTGACAGTGCTGTTTTGGGTAGGTATTTGTACTACTGTGTACTATTAGTCACTGTATGAACTTGGGTGTCTAGTCTTGAAGTTTTAAGATTTAGGTAATTCGGAGATTTTTTGGTAAAGTTAAATATTGAGTATTTAGTCTAGGGTGAGTAAGTGGCTTCTGAGAAGTGTCTTAAATTGATTTTCAGACTGCATTACTTTAGTACTTTCTGGTAATGAATTTCAAATTTTGGGGCCCATTATGTGCGTAGGGGTTTTACACAGTGTGATATGGACACGGGGTACATCAAAAAGAGATCTGTGTCTTGTGTTATGGTCATGTGTCCTGTTAAGGTTGGTGAGGAGAAGTTTAAGTGGACGGTTTATGTTTGAGTGTAGTGTTCTATGTATGTAGTATCCTGAAGAAGCTGGCGGAGTAAGGTTAATAAGTTACTTTAGGTAACATCTGGTTAAATAAAACACATGTGTACTTGAGAGGTGTTTCACCCACCGGGTATTTATGAAGTCCCTGGTGGCAAAACTTAAGTTTATTCAGGTATATACAAATACAGTTACATACATAGATTATCATACATTGCAGCATATGTGTAGAAAACCTAAGATAATCCAGGAAAGTCAGACAAAGGGACTTATTTCCATTGGGGTCCTTAAATATTGATGTATCAATTTGTCGGTATTACGGTAAGATAAGATTTCATTTGGATTTTTAACCCCGGAGGGTTAGCCACCCAGGATAACCCAAGAAAGGCAGTGTGTCATCGAGGGAGTCTGTCTGTCTCTTATTATTTCCATTGGGGTTCTCAGTTTTGTTCCCCAGGATGCCACCCACACCAGTTGACTAACTCCCAGGTACCTGCTTGCTTGCTAGGAGAATGGGACAGCAGGTGTAAGGAAACAGGCCCAATGTTCCCACCCCTGCCGGGGATCAAACCACAGACACTCAGCATAAAGCGAAAGCTTTGCCTACCATGCCACAGGCCTCCCTTATATTATTTTCATGAGGGAAGCATTAAGTCTGTAGGGGTCACAGCACTTGAGAAATGTAGGGAGGGGTTGATCAAGTTCGATCCAAGGGAAAGGACAGCTCCATTTCCTTGGATCAAGAGTCCTTTTCCTACATCAAGATACCCCACATAAAAGAATTCGAGTTTAGGGCTTTAATTGCCCCAGTTAATTATTATATACATGTACTGTACTTGTGTCCTATCAAGGAAAGTTAGGTGCCTTGATGCCAGTGAGAGGTTCTTCTTCCAAGGAACTGGACATATCCTCCCTTTTTTTGGATCAAACCTGAATGCTTCAGATTCCTCAGACACTATATGATCTCTACAAATTTAGTGTTTCCCCTAGCTTTAAAAAAAGTTCACATCCTGTGGGTGGCAGTCAAAATGGGTACAGGTACGAGGCTGCAGTTCTGTTAGCTGAGCAAGTTGCAGTAATAATGAGTTCTTTACACAATGATTTTCTTTAATGGTAAGTGCCTTGATACCATGTATCATGGTCTGACTCCCTCCTATGAATGTAATAATAATAATATGCAATGATTTCAGTTTTACTTTGTAATGGAAATAATGTCAGTATTATAGTTTCATCAGCTGTTTAAATATGAAGTCATGTAAGTCACTTTGTCTGACACTTTTGGGTTATTCTAGGCAATTTACACTATGATAATTGTATTTATGTGTACCTGAACCTAAATAAACTTACTGTATAGCTTATGCTTGCAGACATACTTATCCTGTGGAAATCCTGAGAAATCTCTGATAAATAATCTTGAGGTTATTGAAGAGCTTGGAGAAAGCAATCACAAATCACTTAGTTTCAGTATCTCATGAAAGTACGTACCTTAATAACTAAAACAAAGGGAAAGGAAACGTGTAGAGGTCATTTCAGGAAAGGTTGGAGGGAGGGGCTCATGGGTTTAGAATTAAGTTATAATAATAATAATAATAATGATGATGGAGGGAGGGGGGGTAAAGGAGGTTTTGAGCACTAGGGTATGAACATCTAACAGGTTTGTATGAACATGTTAGATCAGAGTGAAGGCAAGTGGTTTTTATGACTTGGTTAGCCAAAGTCGAGTCCTGGAGGTGGGAAGTACTGTACAGTGCTTGCTCTATCCATTTTGTTTTAGATGATTTCTGGGACTTTATACTAACATAGCAAGTTAGAAACATATGATCTAATAGTTTACACTAACATAGAAGGTTAGATGCTTTTGGTCTTGACATCATACTGACACAACAAGCTAGTTATATAAGGTCATTCTGACCTAATATTTTTTTAGATTGTTTTTTTTTTTTTTTTACACAGGGTTTGACAAGGTTAGGTTAAGGATCTCTAGCTTTATTGACAAGCTATTTACAGGTTAAGGATTCCTAACTTTATTGACAAACTAAGAGCTGTTACCTACATCAGCTCATTTGAAAGCATTTTTATTGTTATGAGACATGCAAATAGCGAGCAGGATGAAGTTGGAGCCATCTGTGGGCCAGCATTTTCATTTGATCAACTGACTTTATCTCGTTGACATCATAATGTTGTACAAATGTGTTTGAATGTGTTTTTTCTTCCAAGTGTTATTCCACTTTCATTGAAGTTTTTATTATTTCACTTGTATTACATGTCTGTGTTCATAAATGCTGTAGATAAATTTATAACAAATATTTATTCTACAAAAAATTTCAGTTGGTGGATTTGACTTGGTTTCCATAACTCACAATGGAAATCCCCGAGACAGATAGTGAGGATGAAATGGCACCAGGATGGGAGGAGCGGTGCACGACAGATGGTCTTGTTTTCTATGCTCAGTGAGTTTTTTGTGGTAACAAGATTTATGTTCAATACTTATTTGTCATTAATTATTAGGTAATGAAGCATATTAGTAGTAATGGAAATTGAATATTTTATTAAGCTATGAATATCAAGGAGAGAGAAAGTGACCAAATCTTTAGGGTGAATGGGAGTTGTATTTAAAATTATGGCATCTTTTGTGCTCATTTAACGTGTAAATTCATACTGGCAAAGATTGCCAAAAGTATTTTGTGCTTAGTTGTATACTCTAGGTGTATATGTATAATTTTTTTTTAATATGATAATGATAGTAGATTTTACAATGATTTGTATTGTTCATGTCAGATGAGCTAACATAGATGTCAAATATAAGTGATTTGTTGAAAAGCAATACTGTGAATGGTGATAATACTTTTGTAGCTTTCTTACTTATGGTATCGGGTATTACAATTTTATTGCTTGCTATTTTTTAAATGATTTTATAACTGTTTATTTCAGTGTCGTGGTTTGAGTTTAGTATTAGCAATTATGGTCATTGCTGTTAGGTCCATGCCTGCTTTCTAAAGTTGTAGCACCCTTCTCATCCACACTCTTGTATACTGACACTTTTGCCACCCGCATATTCTATCATATTGGCACCCTTCTCACCCACATTCCATCATGGTGGCAACCCTCACCCATACATTCTGTCATACTGACACCCATTATGCTGACACCTCTCACCTACATACTCTTCACTGCTAACACCCCTCACCCATATACTCTTCAGTGGGGACACCCCTCACCCACATATACTCTTCAGTGCTGACACTCCTCTCCCACTTATTCTTCAGTGCTGATACCCCTCACCCACATACTCTTCAGTGCTGACACCCCTCATCCACATACTCTTCAGTGCTGACACCCCTCACCCACATACTCTTCAGTGCTGATACCCTTCACCCACTTACTCTTCAGTGCTGATACTCTTCACCCACTTACTCTTCAGTGCTGACACCCCTCACCCACATACTCTTCAGTGCTTACACCCCTCTCCCACTTACTCTTCAGTGCTGACACCCCTCACCCACATACTCTTCAGTGCTGACACCCCTCATCCACATACTCTTCAGTGCTGACACCCCTCACCCACATACTCTTCAGTGCTGATACCCCTTACCCACATACTTTTCAGTGCTGATACCCTTCACCCACATACTCTTCAGTGGTGACACCCCTCACCCACATACTCTTCAGTGCTGACACCCCTCACCCACATGTTCTTCATTACTGACACCCCTCACCCACGTGTTCGTCAGTGCTGACACCCCTCACACAAGTAGCAGTCCTGAAATTTTTTTGTGCCTTAGAGAAGATCATGAAGAAATACTCCCTCCCCTCTTCTGTCATCAACAACACCCTCTTTCCATCCTCTCCCAGTGCATAACTTTTGCTGCAGTTAAGCGCACTGAAGAAACACTTGATATATTTTATCCTCAAACTGAAGCACTGGAGCCTATTTGAGAGAAAAAATGAACATAGTGTGTCCCTTGTTGCCACTAGTTGGTACCCTAGTAGGACACCTATACTGCTTATGCCCAGGACTGCTACTACCTCTCATCCACACATTTCTCAATGTTGGCACCTCTCTCACCCTTGTATGCTGACACTCTTCTCATTTACGTACCATCAAGAAGCTGACATCCACCTCTCTTCAGTGCTGACACTCATACCTTCTAAGAGATTAATTTTTATTTTCAGCCACGCCACTAAGACTACCCAGTGGCATCACCCGAGGACCAACAAAAAGAAGAGAGTTACTGGAGGTAAAATATTTTTGGGTGTGATATATAGCATTTTCATTAGTTGATATTTAATGGGTGCTGGGCTTAAGCTTGCAGTTTTCTAATCCAAGTAAAGTAAGTTAACTTCATAAACAGCCAAATTAATTTATAAGTGAATTTCAAGAGGCATGTGCACCTTATGATGATAATTTCTGGGAAGTATTGCTAACACATTAATTTGTGACTGTTAAGATAGTACAGTAATTTCTATATTTAGAGAAATGGACTTTTTGCAGTCATGATTTTTAGAGGGGGAGGGGAGGAGCATTTTAAAGAAAAGCACTGTAGATGAGTACACATACTTTATTGAGTAGTTACAGAATATAGTAAATTCTTTGTAAGTCTGCAGTTGAGAAGCCGGAATTCTGGAGAGCTGTCATATGTCAATAGTTCAGTATTATACACAGTAATAATACATAATAATTTTCTTTCCCTTAGAACTGCCTTTTGGATGGGAACGACAAATAACCGAGGAAGGGAAAGTCTTCTTTGTCGATCACTTAAACCACAAAACTACGTACACAGACCCAAGACTTGCTTTTGCTGTGGAGGAATCAAAATCTTTAACTGACCTGCGGCAGCGCTTTGACAGCAGCACTACGGGTATACAAATCTTACATGGCCGGGACTTGACCGGCCGCATTGCCATTGTCACTGGAGCTAACTGTGGAATTGGTAAGGCTTTATATACTCACCTAGTTGTATTTGCAAGGATTGGTTCACAGCTCCTGGCACTTAAAATTGTATATAAAGTACATACTGTATATGGCTACATTCAAGCTTCGTTGAATGACTGATGAATTCTGCAGAAATCTGTTACTCACCAAAATTAATATACTCAGCAAACTCCATTTTACCAGTCTCCAATTATTGTATGTAATCTTTCTTTCAACACACCGGCCGTATCCCACCGAGGCGGGGTGGCCCAAAAGGAAAAACAAAAGCTTCTCCTTTTAAATTTAGTAATATATACAGGAGAAGGGGTTACTAGACCCTTGCTCCTGGCATTTTAGTCGCCTCCTACAACACGCATGACTTACGGAGGAAGAATTCTGTTCCACTTCCCTGTGGAGATAAGAGGTAAGAAACAAGAACAAGAACTAGTAAGAAAATAGAAGAAAACCCAGAGGGATGTGTATTGTGTATATATATGCTTCTACATGTAAGTGTAGTGTGACCTAAGTGTAAGTAGAAGTAACAAGATGTACCTGAAATCTTGCATGTTTAAGAGGCAGAAAAAAGACACCAGCAATCCTACAGGCTTTCGTTTTACACTCACTTGACAGGACGATAGTACCTCCCTGGGCGGTTGCTGTCTACCAACCTACTACCTAGGTATTGTATGTAATCATTCTTGAAAAAAATGCAGTATATATTTCTGATTAATCCCACATTTTTAAGGAAGCCCCCACATCTTTCTTCTTTCAACACACCAGCCGTATCCCACTAAGGCAGGGTGGCCCAAAAAGAAAAACAAAAGTTTCTCTTTTTTAAATTTAGTAATTTATACAGGAGAAGGGGTTACTAGACCCTTGCTCCTGGCATTTTAGTTGCCTCTTACAACACACATGGCTTACGGAGGAAGAATTCTTTTCCACTTCCCGATGGAGATAAGAGGAAATAAATAAGAACAAGAACTGGAAAAAAAAATAGCAGAAAACCCAGAGGGGTGTGTGTATATATGTGCTTGTACATGTATGTGTAGTGTGACCTAAGTGTAAGTAGAAATAGCAAGACGTACCTGAAATCTTGCATGTTTATGAGACAGAAAAAAGGACACCAGCAATCCTACCATCATGTAAAACAATTAGCCAATTTAGTCAAAACCTAGGAAGTATGATAACTGATGCATGCATGAACAAAGATCACTTACTACTCTCAGGTGACTTCAATATAAATCTCCTGCAAGACCAGGACCTACACATTACTGAATTCACAAACACAATGAGTAACTGCATGTTGCTACCAACAGTAACAAAACCTACAAGAGTTACAGAGACTAGTGTTTCCCTACTTGACCACATCTGGACCAACACCATATCCCCTTTAAAATCAGGCATAATCACAGATAATACCACAGACCACTACCCTACTTTCCTCATAACAACTCTTGGTAAATTACCCCAAGACACTACTAAAGTCACCTTCAGACTTCACAATGAGGCAGCCATTAATAACTTCACAACAGCAGTAACAAACATTGACTGGCACACTGAGCTAGAAATCTATACAGATATTGATGAATGTATTAATAACTTTCTAAAAAAGACCCAATACCTCTATAACAAGCACTGCCCTAAAAAACTAAACAGATGACAGCTAAGAGACTGAACAGTCCCTGGCTAACACCCAGCATTCTCAAATCCATAAATACAAAACACCGATATGAAAAACAGTACAGAATGGGTCACATAACCAGAGACCAAACAAAACGTTACTCGTCAATCCTAACCAGCCTGATAAGAAGGGCAAAAAAATTGTATTATGAGAACAGATTATCCAACTTACGAGGTGATATAAAAAACACCTGGAAAACCCTATCAGAAATTCTAGGAACAAAAAAGATATCACGAAATAGCGAAATAAAATTAGCAAAATCAGATGAACCCCAACTCCCACCAACAGAAACAGCAAACAGACTCAATGATTTCTTCTCCACTATAGGACAAAACCTTGCCAATAAAATCCCAAGCTCAGATACCCCACCAAATGACTACCTCACTGGCAACTACCCGAACACACTGTTCCTAGCTCCGACTAACCCATACGAAGTCTCCCTTATTATCAATGCACTAAAAAACAAGGCAGGAGATTTAAATACCTTACCACCCTTTATATACAAAAAAGCATCACAAGTGCTATCACCAATCATTGCAACACTCTTTAACAAATCCATTGAATCCTCCACCTTCCCTACAGTTCTCAAAATAGCAAGGGTCACCCCGATCCATAAAGGAGGAGACCAAACAGAGTTGAATAACTATAGGCCAATATCCAACTTACACCCTCTCTCAAAAATCTTCGAAAAATTAATTCATAAACGAATCTACTCCTATCTCATCTCCCAAAACATACTCAACCCCTGCCAATTTGGATTCAGGCCTAATAAAAATACTAATGATGCTATTATACACATGCTAGAACATATATACACTGCAATAGAGAAAAAAGAAGTCCCACTGGGGATCTTCATTGACTTACGTAAAGCTTTTGATACTGTTGACCATGACTTGCTCCACATAAAATTGTCACACTATGGTATAAGAGGGCACTCCCTCAACTACCTCAAGTCATACCTCAGCAACAGAAGCCAATATGTGCACGCAAATGGGGCAAACTCTTCCGCACAACCAATTACAGTTGGTGTCCCACAGGGAAGTGTCCTTGGCCCTCTTCTCTTTCTCCTATACATAAAAGACCTACCAAATGCTTCGCAATTACTCAAACCCACACTATTTGCAGATGACACTACACACGTCTTCTCTCACCCGAGCCCAGTCACGCTAGCCAATACTGTAAATACCGAATTACAGAAAATATCTACCTGGATGAGGACTAATAAACTTACACTAAACATTGACAAAACCTACTTCATTCAGGTTGGTAACAGAGCTACAGATGTACCTGTTAACATAACGATAAACAGATCACCTATCACAAAGCTAACAGAGGGAAAATTCTTAGGAATCCACCTTGATAATAGACTCAAATTTCATACACATATACAACAAATTTCTAAGAAAATTTCCAAGACCGTAGGCATACTATCGAAGATACGGTACTATGTTCCACAGTCAGCCCTCCTGGCCCTATATCACTCTCTTATTTACCCCTATCTCACCTATGGAATTTGTGCATGGGGCTCAACAACCTACTCACCATACAAAACATCCATACTTATTACTGCACCTATTACATACATAGAACACTTAACTCTGATATTAACCCTCCCCTCAAACATCTTCTTGCCAACCTCAACAGAACACATGACCACAACACAAGAGGCACAGATCACTCTTTGATGTTCCTCATGTCCATCTTACGCTATGCAAAAACTCAATGCACATAAAAGGCCCTAAAATCTGGAATTCATTACCTGTAAATATAAAAGAAACACTACCTGTTTATAAATTCAAGTCTCTTCTCAAAGATCACTTACTCACCCAAAACCAAATAAATACTGAATAACTGAATCTTATAAATTGTTTATCTTATATGTTTCTCACAATTATATCACATAAATGTTAAACCTAAGACCCAATCTAACTTTGTTATTATTTAAATACACTACCTAACGGAATACTCCATTCTACTGAATGTACAGCAATGCATGCAACCATATGACCTGTCTTTGTAATACTCATTTGTGCTTTATTGTTATTTGTTTACAATAATGTTTTATCACTGATTACATCATTGCTTAGTTAATCTTAAGTTAATTTTAAGCCAGCCTGTAATGCTATGCATACAAGTGGCTTTGGCATGCTGCTCTTACCTGTATTTTTTTGTACCTCTGTATGTATGTTCAAATTATTAAATAAATAAATAAAATAAAACAGGCTTTCGTTTTACACTCACTTGGCAGGACGGTAGTACCTCCCTGGGCGGTCGCTGTCTACCAACCGACTACCTAGGGAAGCCCTCACATTCTTCTTTCTTTCAACACACCGGTCGTATCCCACTGAGGCGGGGTGGCCCAAAAGGAAAAACGAAAGTTTCTCCTTTTACATTTAGTAATATATACAGGAGAAGGGGTTACTAGCCCCTTGCTCCCGGCATTTTAGTCGCCTCTTACAACACGCATGGCTTACGGAGGAAGAATTCTGTTCCACTTCCCCATGGAGGTAAGAGGAAATAAACAAGAACAAGAACTAGAAAGAAAATAGAAGAAAACCCAAAGGGGTGTGTATATACATACTTGTACATGTATGTGTAGTGTGACCTAAGTGTAAATAGAAGTAGCAAGACATACCTGAAATCTTGCATGTGTATGAGACAAAAAAAAAAAAAAAAGACACCAGCAATCCTACCATCATGTAAAACAATTACAGGCTTCAGTTTTACACTCACTTGGCAGGACGGTAGTACCTCCCTGGGCGGTCGCTGTCTACCAACCGACTACCTAGGGAAGCCCCCATATATATATATATATATACAGTGGACCCCCGGTTAACGATTTTAATCCGTGCAAGAGGGCTCATCGTTATGCGAAATAATCGTTATGCGAATGAATTTTCCCCATAAGAAATAATGGAAATAAAATTAATCCGTGCAAGACGCCCAAAAGTATGAAAAAAATTTTTTTTTACCACATGAAATGTTAATTTTAATACACACAAACTGAAAAAGGCATGCACAATTACATGACACTTACTTTTATTGAAGATCTGGTGATGATTGATGGGATGGGAGGAGGGGAGAGCATTATCTTCTTACTGTTTAGAAGGGGAATCCCCTTCCATTACGACTTGAGGTAGCAAGTCCTTTTCTGGGGTTACTTCCCTTCTTCTTTTAATGCCACTAGGACCAGCTTGAGAGTCACTGGACCTCTGTCGCACAACAAATCTGTCCATAGAGCTCTGTACCTCCGGTTCCTTCAAGACTTTCCTAAAATGGGCCATAACATTGTCATTGAAATAGTCACAAGCACGGCTTGCAACAGCTGTGTCAGGGTGATTTTCATCTATAAAGGTTTGCAGTTCAACCCACTCTGCACACATTTCCTTAATCTTTGAAGTAGGCACAATGGATTCCACAACTGGCATAGGCTTCTCAGGGTTAGCCCCAAACCCTTCAAAATCTTTCTTAATTTCCATACTAATTCTCACCCTTTTTACCACAGGGTTGGCACTAGAAGCTTTCTTGGGGCCCATGGTCACTTATTTTCCAGAAACAGCACCGAAAACACTGTAATAATACGAAATATTCCGAGTGTATGCTTGGATGTTACCGCGGAGGCTGGCTGGTAAACAATGGGACGGCCGGCACATGTGAGGGCACATTGGACGCGTCTCGGACGAAAATCGGTATGCGGGTTTTTAATCGGTATGCGCGGCAAAAATTTTGCGATAAAAGTAATCGTTATGCGGAAAAATCGCTATGCGATGCCATCGTTATGCGGGGGTCCACTGTATATATATATATATATATATATATATATATATATATATATATATATATATATATATATATATATATATATATATATATATATTTTCAACAAGTTGGTCGTCTCCCACCGAGGCAGGGTGACCCAAAAAAGAATATATATATATATATATATATATATATATATATATATATATATATATATATATATATATATATATATATATATATATATATATATATATATATATATATATATATATATATATATATATATATATATATATTTTAAACAAGTCGGCCGTCTCCCACTGAGGCAGGGTGACCCAAAAAAGAAAGAAAATCCCCAAAAAGAAAATACTTTCATCATCATTCAACACTTTCACCACACTCACACATTATCACTGTTCTTGCAGAGGTGCTCAGAGTACAACAGTTTAGAAGCATATACGTATAAAGATACACAACATATCCCTCCAAAGTGCCAATATCCCAAACCCCTCCTTTAAAGTGCAGGCATTGTACTTCCCATTTCCAGGACTCAAGTCCGACTATATGAAAATAACCGGTTTCCCTGAATCCCTTCACTAAATATTACCCTGCTCACACTCCAACAGATCGTCAGGTCCCAAGTACCATTCGTCTCCATTCACTCCTATCTAACACGCTCACGCACGCTTGCTGGAAGTCCAAGCCCCTTGCCCACAAAACCTCCTTTACCCCCTCTCTCCAACCCTTTCGAGGACAACCCCTACCCCGCCTTCCTTCCCCTATAGATTTATATGCTTTCCATGTCATTCTACTTTGATCCATTCTCTCTAAATGACCAAACCACCTCAACAACCCCTCTTCTTCCCTCTGACTAATACTTTTATTAACTCCACACCGTCTCCTAATTTCCACACTCCGAATTTTCTGCATAATATTTACACCACACATTGCCCTTAAACAGGACATCTCCACTGCCTCCATCCAACCGTCTCCTCGCTGCTGCATTTATATATATATATATATATATATATATATATATATATATATATATATATATATATATATATATATATATATATATATATATATATATATATATATATAAAAAATGTTGTAGGTAGTAGGTTGGTAGACAGCAACCACCCAGGGAGTTACTACCGTCCTGCCAAGTGAGTGTAAAATGAAAGCCTGTGATTGTTTTACATGATGGTAGGATTGCTGATGTCTTTTGTCTGTCTCATAAATATACAAGATTACAGGCATGTCTTGCTACTTCTACTTACACTTAGGTCACACTACACATACATGTACACATTTATTTATACACACTCATCTGAGTTTTCTTTGATTTTATCTTAATAGTTCTTGGTCTTATTACTTTTCCTTTTATATCCATGGGGAAGTGGAATAAGAATCTTTCCTCCGTAAGCCATGCGTGTTGTAAAAGTCAACTAAAATGCCGGGAACAATGGGCTAGTAACCCCTTTTCCTGTAAAGATTACTAAAAAGAATAAGAAGAAAATTGTCAAAGTGGGAAGTCTGAATGTGCATGGATGTTGTGCAGATGATAAGAAAGAGATGATTGTGGATGTTATGAATGAGAAGAAGCTGGATGTCCTGGCTTTAAGTGAAACAAAGCTGAAGGGGGTGGGAGAGTTTCAGTGGAGAGGAATAAATGGGATTAGGTCAGGGGTTTCAAATAGAGTTAGAGCTAAAGAAGGAGTAGCAATAATGTTGAAGGATAAGCTATGGCAGGAAAAGAGGGACTATAAATGTATTAATTCAAGGATTATGTGGAGTAAAATAAAGATTGGATGTGAAAAGTGGGTTATAATAAGCGTGTATGCACCTGGAGAAGAGAGAAGTGTAGAGGAGAGAGAGAGATTTTGGGAAATGTTGAGTGAATGCATGGGGAGTTTTGAATCAAGTGTGAGAGTAATGGTGGTTGGGGATTTCAATGCTAAAGTGGGTAAAAATGTTATGGAGGTAGTAGTAGGTAAATTTGGGGTGCCAGGGGTAAATGTAAATGGGGAGCCTTTAATTGAGCTATGTGTAGAAAGAGATTTGGTAATAAGTAATACATATTTTATGAAAAAGAGGATAAATAAATATACAAGGTATGATGTAGCACGTAATGAAAGTAGTTTATTAGATTATGTATTGGTGGATAAAAGGTTGATGGGTAGGCTCCAGGATGTACATGTTTATAGAGGGGCAACTGATATATCGGATCATTATTTAGTTGTAACTACAGTTAGAGTAAGAGGTAGATGGGAAAAGAGGAAGGTGGCAACAACAAGTAAGAGGGAGGTGAAAGTGTATAAACTAAGGGAGGAGGAAGTTCGGGTTAGATATAAGCGACTATTGGCAGAAAGGTGGGCTAGTGCAAAGATGAGTAGTGGGGGGGTTGAAGAGGGTTGGAATAGTTTTAAAAATGCAGTATTAGAATGTGGGGCAGAAGTTTGTGGTTATAGGAGGGTGGGGGCAGGAGGAAAGAGGAGTGATTGGTGGAATGATGAAGTAAAGGGTGTGATAAAAGAGAAAAAGGTAGCTTATGAGAGGTTTTTACAAAGCAGAAGCGTTATAAGAAGAGCAGAGTATATGGAGAGTAAAAGAAAGGTAAAGAGAGTGGTGAGAGAGTGCAAAAGGAGAGCAGATGATAGAGTGGGAGAGGCACTGTCAAGAAATTTTAATGAAAATAAGAAAAAAATTTGGAGTGAGTTAAACAAGTTAAGAAAACCTAGGGAAAGTATGGATTTGTCAGTTAAAAACAGAGTAGGGGAGTTAGTAGATGGAGAGATGGAGGTATTAGGTAGATGGCGAGAATATTTTGAGGAACTTTTAAATGTTAAGGAAGAAACAGAGGCAGTAATTTCATGCACTGGTCAGGGAGGTATACCATCTTTTAGGAGTGAAGAAGAGCAAAATGTAAGTGTGGGGGAGGTACGTGAGGCATTACATAAAATGAAAGGGGGTAAAGCAGCTGGAACTGATGGGATCATGACAGAAATGTTAAAAGCAGGGGGGGATATAGTGTTGGAGTGGTTGGTACTTTTGTTTAATAAATGTATGAAAGAGGGGAAGGTACCTAGGAATTGGTAGAGAGCATGTATAGTCCCTTTATATAAAGGGAAAGGGGACAAAAGAGACTGTAAAAATTATAGAGGAATAAGCTTACTGAGTATACCAGGAAAAGTGTACGGTAGGGTTATAATTGAAAGAATTAGAGGTAAGACAGAATGTAGGATTGCGGATGAGCAAGGAGGTTTCAGAGTGGGTAGGGGATGTGTAGATCAAGTGTTTACATTGAAGCATATATGTGAACAGTATTTAGATAAAGGTAGGGAAGTTTTTATTGCATTTATGGATTTAGAAAAGGCATATGATAGAGTGGATAGAGGAGCAATGTGGCAGATGTTGCAAGTATATGGAATAGGTGGTAAGTTATTAAATGCTGTAAAGAGTTTTTATGAGGATAGTGAGGCTCAGGTTAGGGTGTGTAGAAGAGAGGGAGACTACTTCCCGGTAAAAGTAGGTCTTAGACAGGGATGTGTAATGTCACCATGGTTGTTTAATATATTTATAGATGGGGTTGTAAAGGAAGTAAATGCTAGGGTGTTCGGGAGAGGGGTGGGATTAAACTTTGGGGAATCAAATTCAAAATGGGAATTGACACAGTTACTTTTTGCTGATGATACTGTGCTTATGGGAGATTCTAAAGAAAAATTGCAAAGGTTAGTGGATGAGTTTGGGAATGTGTGTAAAGGTAGAAAGTTGAAAGTGAACATAGAAAAGAGTAAGGTGATGAGGGTGTCAAATGATTTAGATAAAGAAAAATTGGATATCAAATTGGGGAGGAGGAGTATGGAAGAAGTGAATGTTTTCAGATACTTGGGAGTTGACGTGTCGGCGGATGGATTTATGAAGGATGAGGTTAATCATAGAATTGATGAGGGAAAAAAGTGAGTGGTGCGTTGAGGTATATGTGAAGTCAAAAAACGTTATCTATGGAGGCAAAGAAGGGAATGTATGAAAGTATAGTAGTACCAACACTCTTATATGGGTGTGAAGCTTGGGTGGTAAATGCAGCAGCGAGGAGACGGTTGGAGGCAGTGGAGATGTCCTGTTTAAGGGCAATGTGTGGTGTAAATATTATGCAGAAAATTCGGAGTGTGGAAATTAGGAAAAGGTGTGGAGTTAATAAAAGTATTAGTCAGAGGTGGTTTGGTCATTTAGAGAGAATGGATCAAAGTAGAATGACATGGAAAGCATATAAATCTATAGGGGAAGGAAGGCGGGGTAGGGGTCGTCCTCGAAAGGGTTGGAGAGAGGGGGTAAAGGAGGTTTTGTGGGCAAGGGGCTTGGACTTCCAGCAAGCGTGCATGAGCGTGTTAGATAGGAGTGAATGGAGACGAATGGTACTTGGGACCTGACGATCTGTTGGAGTGTGAGCAGGGTAATATTTAGTGAAGGGATTCAGGGAAACCGGTTATTTTCATATAGTCTGACTTGAGTCCTGGAAATGGGAAGTTCAATGCCTGCACTTTAAAGGAGGGGTTTGGGATATTGGCAGTTTGGAGGGATATGTTGTGTATCTTTATATGTGTATGCTTCTAGACTGTTGTATTCTGAGCACCTCTGCAAAAACAGTGATAATGTGCGAGTGTGGTGAAAGTGTTGAATGATGATGAAAGTATTTTCTTTCTTTTTTGGGTCACCCTGCCTCGGTGGGAGACGGCCAACTTGTTGAAAAAAAAAAAAATATAAATGTTATTTCTGTAAGGAATGAATAGCTTGTCTTAACTCAACCCTTACCAAAACTATATCCCCACCTGCTTTTAACATTTCTATCTTTATCCCATCAATCCCGGCTGCCTTACCCCCTTTCATTTTACCTACTGCCTCACGAACTTCCCCCACACTCACAACTGGCTCTTCCTCACTCCTACAAGATGTTATTCCTCCTTGCCCTATACACGAAATCACAGCTTCCCTATCTTCATCAACATTTAACAATTCCTCAAAATATTCCTTCCATCTTCCCAATACCTCTAACTCTCCATTTAATAACTCTCCTCTCCTATTTTTAACTGACAAATCCATTTGTTCTCTAGGCTTTCTTAACTTGTTAATCTCACTCCAAAACTTTTTCTTATTTTCAACAAAATTTGTTGATAACATCTCACCCACTCTCTCATTTGCTCTCTTTTTACATTGCTTCACCACTCTCTTAACTTCTCTCTTTTTCTCCATATACTCTTCCCTTTGTCAACTTAATAACAATAACACTAGGAATACTAAAAAAATATTATGATAGAGAGAGAGAGAGAAAAAGGAATTTGTTATTTCATCTCCACAAACTTGTATGTAATGAAGAAGTCTCTATTCTGTAATGTTTATTACTGTTCAGAATTTTTACTATACTGCATTAACTGAATACTTGTAGGTTATGAGACAGCACGATCCTTGGCTTACCATGGTTGCACTGTGGTCTTCGCATGTCGTGACCTAACAAAGGCAGAGGCAGCTATTGCTCGCATCCAGAAGCAGAGACCCAGCTCCACTTGTCATGCACTACAGGTGGATCTTGCATCACTCACAAGTGTGAGAATGTTTGCACACACATTTTCGGTTAGATTTGGGTAAGTATATAATATGAAGAGATTCAGGGGAACTGGTTAGCTGGACTTGAGCCTTTGAGGTAGGAAGTACAATGACTCCACTGAAGAGGGGGTGGGGATCTTGCAGTTCTGAGGGTCATTGGAATGGCAAGACAGCCGTTGAATAAATGATGGTTAATGTGCTTCCTCTTTATGGGTCACTCTACCTTGGTGGTAGATGGTCAGTGTAAAAAAAATCAAATTGTGTTCCTATTTTATTCTTGTAGTTATTATTTTTTTCATAACTTTAAAATTATCATAATAAATTAGTTTTGTACATTCAAATTCTAATCCTACTAGCAATAAAATTCTCCCATATTCTTATGCCAAGAAATAAAATGCATTTGCATAACTTAAAATTTTTACCTGAAGTATCATGAATCAGAGAAAATGGTCCTTTAATATCTAGGAATGACATTTAAACTGTCATAAGTTCATACACAGCCACAGCTTGTAATTGTCTTTTCAGCCGGTGTGACGTATTATTATTAAATGCAGGAGTGTTTGGACTGCCTCACACTTTAACAGAAGATGGACTGGAAACTACATTCCAGGTCAACCATTTGTCTCAGTTCTACTTGGCCCTGTTGCTGCAGCCTTTACTTGTGCAGTCCACGCCTGCAAGAGTCATCTTTGTCTCCAGTGAATCTCACAGGTTGGTTTGAATTATTAGTCTCATTTCTGACCACTATACATTGACTACACCTTATTAAAATAAAATCAGAATGTGAATTTGAGAGAACAAGTCGCTGAAAATGAAGTAAAGGAAGCCACAAAAAAAAATGGTGAGATAAGTATGTAATAATAGGGCTTGAGTTAAAAGAAATAAGATTTAGGAAATGCTTGTATGTTACAGAGGGTGGAAATAAGGAAATTTACAAGTATAGTTTTTATTAAAACATGTGTAGACTGGAAGAGAACAGTGGATGATGATGGGTATTGATTGAATGAAAATGTCGTAAGCATTAGAATAAAGAAACAATATCGAAAAAAAAGAGGCGTGTGTATAACAGTAGATAATGTATTAGTGGCTTGAGCATCCAGCAAACTTGTGTGAACATATTAGATCAGTGATTGGAGACAAGTAGCTTGTAATGCATTTGTTATTGGGGTGTGAGCAAAGTATCATTTACACAGGCTGAGTCAGATGCAGGGGATGTTACAGAAGTTTTTGTGTTATGCCTGTGTTTTCTGTTGTAGTTATCAAGGAAGAGTTTCAGAGGAGGGTTTACGTTGGAATGATTGTCCTGTGCATGTGGTGGTCACAATAGTATGAGTGCATATTTTGTATATTAAGTAAGTTAAGATTTTGAAGAATGGGGGAGTGTGTTGTCTGGCACTGGAATGGGTGATCGTTCACACAGCTGATTTTTGTTGAGATATCAATGGTTTTAAGTGATTTGATGTAGCAAATCCCCCAGGCACAAATACCTTAAGTGTAGGTGAGGTAAGGATAGATTAGAGAGTAGTACAGTGCAAGTAGTGCTGTTTGAGGTGCACAATAACATACAGTGGACCCCCGCATAACGATCACCTCCGAATGCGACCAATTATGTAAGTGTATTTATGTAATTGCGTTTGTACGTGTATGTTTGGGGGTCTGAAATGGACTAAACTACTTCACAATATTCCTTATGGGAACAAATTCGGTAAGTACTGGCACCTGAACATACTTCTGGAGTGAAAAAATATCGTTAACCGGGGGTCCACTGTACATAGCTTGGAGAGGATGATTACTGCAGCACTATGATGAGATCTGACTAGGTGGTCATTGTTCTAGGCCGGGGGATGGCATGGACCTGCTTCGCATGGGTCAGTAGGCCTGTTGCAGTGTTCCTTCTTTCTTATGTTCTTATTATTGGTATGACATCTTTTGCTTTGAAATTTCTTATAACATAATTTATTATCCTACCCTTGGCTACCTTTTATTGTATTGTGTTTTCAAAATGATAGATCTTCCACATTATTTCTTGTACCTCTTCCCACCAGACTGTGAAAAAAATCTTAACCATCCTTGAATCACTGCAGTGAAAATGAAAATTACTGAAAACTGTGTAAATATGTAATAAAAGAAACAAGGTGGTAGAGGGTATTTATGATAAATAATAGAGGATTATTAATATGCACAGAACTGCCTTAAGTCATAATAGCCAGGCAAATAAGAAAATTGATGAATACATATGTAAGTTGGGACTAGAAAAGTTCCTTTTATCTTCATTAAGTGGTTTTTTTTTCCAAAGAATTGTATTTTTACAGATTTGCTACCTTGAATACTGAAAATATTTCAGAAGACCTGCTGTCACCTTCACACAAATCATCATATACTTCCATCATTGCATATTGTAACACAAAACTGTGTAATGTTCTCACTGCATTAGAAATGCAGAGGAGATTTGGTAAGTTATTTTAGATTTTATGTATTAATTTATCTTCCATTATTGTACTTAAATATATACAGTAGGGCCCCGCTTTACGGTGTTTTGCCTTATGGCGTTCCACTAATACGGTTTCAAATTATGACGAAAACTTACTATACGGCTAGCGGTCTTTCTAATACAGCACGCCCCACCCAATTTGTTTACATTCTCTGTGAGCACATCTCTCTATTATGTCTGGAAATTTTCCAAAATTTCAAGTGTTTTAAGGTTATTGCATACTTTATATATACAGTACTGATAATTATACGTACGTACTTAGAATTCTTCCTCGGTAAGCCATGCATATTGTAAGAGGTGACTAAAATGCCAGGAGCAAGGGGCTAGTAACCCCTTCTCCTGTATAAATTACTAAATTTAACCCCTTGACTGTCGCAACCCCCAATCCTGAGGTGTCTCCTGGTGTGGCAAAATTAAAAAAAAAAAATAAATAATTTTTTCTTATGAAATGATAGAGAATCTTTTCCCAACTGTAATGACACCAAAAGAACGAAATTTAATGGAAAACTGACAGAATTACGCTCTCGCGAATTTAGCGACCTCGGCGATATATACAAATCGGTGATTTCGCCCACTTTGAGGCCTATTTTTGGCTAATTCCATTGTTCTAGTTGACCAAACTCATAGCTATTTCTTTAGAACTCCACTTTCTCTATCGATTGAGTTCAAGAAACTGCCCATTTACCGATTTCAACTACCCAATAACGTGTTCAGAAATTTACAATTTGGCCAATTTCATGAAAATTAAAAAATATGACAATTTCAAAATAAGGTCCAGAATGAACAATGCAAACATTCCTGGCTTTAAAATAACATTTTCTTTGTTCATCAGTCATGTCTCCAGGCCCCTCTGATATTACCCTTGCTTTCTATTTTGAATTTTTATTCAAACAAAAAATAGATTTGTTATGCAGACTACTGCAATACTGTAATAATTGTACAAATAATGTCAACCCATTCATGACTGCATATTAAAATGGCTAGTTGGACATTTATTGGACAATGACATCATTTGTTTACTTTTGAACATCGGCAAAACTCAAACATTTTAAACCCTACTTTGAGCTCCATTTCCAGGTTCTTTTTATAGTAAAAGCACTCAAAATCACCTCTATTTCTATAATGTGTTTTCCATTCTATCAACTGAGACCAAGAAAACGAGAATACAACCATAAATACTATATGAAAATAGACCACAAATTTGGCATTTTAATTAAAAAAACGGCCGGAGTTTTTTTTTTTCTCATTATGCACTGCGTGCTGCAGAATTTTTTTTATGTGGTGCATACAGACCCATTCTCTCACATGTGGGCCTACCAGCTTTCTCCTGCTTGATTTGAAGCCACTAGAATTTATGAGTATATATACATCAAACACGGTGGCTCGTAAGACGTATATATACGACCGAAACAGTCAAATGGTTAAAAAGAAAAACTTTTGTTTTTCTTTTTGGGCCACCCTGCCTTGGTGGGATATGGCCGGTTTGTTGAAAGAAGAATTATACTTATTAGTGTCGTGGGGTGACATATGTACCTGTACCGAAATATACTTACACAGTGTTGGTGTGCAGATACACGTTAAAATCACTAAGAGTCTCTTTACTCATGATGCCACATAATCTCTTGGGTGCATTAAATGTCGTATATTATGTTAATATAGACATTTCCATTAATCCATCTGTATGTTTTTCAAAATTATATAATAAACACGCTGCATAATGTATAAACATGATACATACACCCACAGTATAAAAATTGACATCAATATAAGATATGTTTACCAAGCGGTTTGTAGGAGTGTCAGAAGAATTACATTTTCTCTAGTCAAACACCAGTTACTTACTGTAGAAAAATACTCCTTTTGTATGCCTCCACTCTATCTATAGCTATTCACAATTCTTGTGGGTTTAGTGCTTTGTTTTATTATGATTATAATAATAATGATATGTAATAACTTGTAATAATAATAATAGCAGCTTGTCAGAGCATCATTCCTTCTAAAAATGATGCTACATGAGAATGGAAGTATTGGTCTTTTTTTTTTATTCTACTATACCACTGTGGAGACAACTTGTACACAATGTAAGGTGTTTGTATGAATGTGTATCAACCATAACCAGATGCATTTGTTTCATAAGTACTCTGCAGTCTGTCATCTTACTCATTCTCTCTCTCGTTTATTCATTATTATCTTGCTTACTCACCTATCACCCTACATTAAGACTACAAATGTTTTAAGGTAAGTAATGAGTGTGCTGTATATGCATTTTATCACTCTAGGGCACTTTAAATGTAGTAGGTGGGGTGGCCAGGCGGGCTACCATACCTCCCACATGACTTTCTACAAATAAATACTTTTCACCTCTCACCCTGCATTAAGACCATTATGACTACAAATATTTTAAGGTTGAAGATTGAGACACTTATGCAGCATATGGGAATCTTTATTCAGGAAATGTTTCGCCACACAGTGGCTTCATCAGTCCAATACAAAGAGGAAGGCGTAAGGAGAGGAGGAGTATGAGGTAATCAGTCCCTCAGCCTGGAGTCGATGTGTTCAGTCCATCAATCTTGTAGGTTAGTAATGAATGTACTGTATATGCATTTTATAACACTAGGGTGCTTTAGCATCGTAGTATATCATGTGTGGGTGGGGTGACCAGGAGGGCTACCATACCTACCCACACCTGACTTCTTACAATAAATACTACTCATCTTTTGCTCTATATTAAGACTACAAATATTTTGAGGTAAATAATGAGTGTACTCTGTGTGTATTTTACTTTTTATTGCCTTTTAAAGCCTAGTTCTGTTGCTAACTTAATATATATTAGTGTAAATTTGTTATCTGGCATTTAGTATATGCATTTTTAAGTGGGAAAAAAATGGCGTTGTGTTTTCCGGCGATGTCTGCTTTGCAGTGGTAGCCTGGAACTTAACCTGCCATATAAGTGGGGCCCTACTGTATATATACTCTAGGTATTTGGTTATGTTCTAATTTATATTTTCTTAAAAAAAAAAAAGCCAAGAAGTCAAGTTTAGTCATTTGAGAGAGCAGTCAACTAGAAAGGGCACTTAAAGGCTAAAATTATATTACATTCGTGAGGGAATGCAAAACCCATAAGCATTCAGTTTTGATCCAGGGAATGGGAAGTAGGTCTGATTCCTTGGATGGAGAGCCTCACACCAGCTGCAAAATTCATTATTTTATGAAGTTGCTGATGAGGGGCTCTCAATAAAAGGAATTAAATCAGTCATCCTGTTCTTTGAACTAAGTCTGAATGCTTTTCATTCCCCCAGGCACTCTATGACTGCTGTGTGTTTAGCAATCCTCCACAAATGTAATAATATGAAGTTGGTGCAAGTAGTTTTTTCAAAATTAGCTATGAAAATCAAAATACATTTCAGGTGACCAAGGCATCAACTGCTATGCAGTGCACCCAGGAAATGCTGTGTCAACATACCTTACCCGGCACTGGTGGGCCTATCGCCTGCTATATGCTGTAGTTCGTCCATTTACAAAATCTTTGGTAAGATCCGTCAAGCCAACTTTATTTGTACATGTATTAATATATGTATATTCTGCATGTTAATGCTGGAGAACTAAACTAACCTTTTCACTGTTGTGACCCCTGAAATTAAAAGTTTGACAGTGTGGCAATTACCCCCCCCCCCCAAAAAAAATTATCTTTTGAAATGGCAGAGAATCTTTTTCTGAATTATTATTATTATGGGGGAGTGCTAAATCCGTAGGATCATACAGCACCTGTGGGAGGATGTGAAAGGTATTCAGGCTAAACTCAGGGAACTGGAGCAGATCCAATTCCCTAGATCAAGTGTCCCTCACCAGCATCAGGGAACCTCCCTTGAGGGGTCTAAATTACAGTGGACCCCCGCATAACGATGGCATCGCATAGCGATTTTTCCGCATAACGATTACTTTTATCGCAAATTTTTTGCCCCGCATACCGATTAAAAACCCGCATACCGATTTTCGTCCGAGACGCGTCCAATGTGCCCTCACATGTGCCGGCCGTCCCATTGTTTACCAGCCAGCCTCCGCGGTAACATCCAAGCATACACTCGGAATATTTCGTATTATTACAGTGTTTTCGGTGCTGTTTGTGGAAAATAAGTGACCATGGGCCCCAAGAAAGCTTCTAGTGCCAACCCTGTGGTAAAAAGGGTGGGAATTAGTATGGAAATTAAGAAAGATTTTGAAGGGTTTGGGGCTAACCCTGAGAAGCCTATGCCAGTTGTGGAATCCATTGTGCCTACTTCAAAGATTAAGGAAATGTGTGCAGAGTGGGTTGAACTGCAAACCTTTATAGATGAAAATCACCCTGACACAGCTGTTGCAAGCCGTGCTTGTGACTATTTCAATGACAATGTTATGGCCCATTTTAGGAAAGTCTTGAAGGAACGGGAGGTACAGAGCTCTATGGACAGATTTGTTGTGCGACAGAGGTCCAGTGACTCTCAAGCTGGTCCTAGTGGCATTAAAAGAAGAAGGGAAGTAACCCCAGAAAAGGACTTGCTACCTCAAGTCCTAATGGAAGGGGATTCCCCTTCTAAACAGTAAGAAGATAATGCTCTCCCCTCCTCCCATCCCATCAATCATCACCAGATCTTCAATAAAAGTAAGTGTCATGTAATTGTGCATGCCTTTTTCAGTTTGTGTGTATTAAAATTAACATTTCATGTGGTAAAAAAAAATTTTTTTCATACTTTTGGGCGTCTTGCACGGATTAATTTTATTTCCATTATTTCTTATGGGGAAAATTGATTCGCATAACGATTATTTCGCATAACGATGAGCCCTCTTGCACGGATTAAAATCGTTAACCGGGGGTCCACTGTATTATTATTATTACAATCAAAAAAGAAGCGCTAAGCCACAAGGGCTATACAGCAGGGGTCTAAAGATAATGACACTTATGGAATTATGCAGGATTTTTTTTATTTTACTTAAAATTGGTCAAATTACTGATTCTGTGCACTTTGTAGCGTAGTTTTGATAAGTTGAATGGGTGGTTTCTTGGCCTCAGTTGATAATACATAAGGCAGTCTAGTGAAATAGCTAAGAATTTGGTAGCATTGGTTTAAAATAGGACTCAAAGTCGGCAAATTCGCCAATGTGTAAATTACGCCCAGACCGCTAACTCTGAGCCTGCATAATTCTGAAAGTTTTCAATTAAATTTCATATTTTTAGTTTTATCTTCAGAAAAAGATTCTTTACCATTTCATTTTTTTTTTTTTTAAATGTGGAGACAGAACTTTTAATTTCAGTCTGGACAGTAATAAAGGATCAATCCAAGGAATTGGAACTACTCTCCACTTCCTTAGATCAAAACTCGTATGGAGCATACAGTAAAAGCAGTAGTTGTATAAGGTGTCTTTACCTGAAGACATGATTTATTATATTCATGGAGAAAAGCTTAACCCATAGGGGTCATAGTGTCTGGGAAATGGGAGGCAGTCAGGTTTGATACAGGGAAGGAGAGAGTAGTTCCAGTTTCCGAGATCAGCAATATTAACATTAAGGTACTCCTGCTGCAAGGGGGATAAAAAAAAAAAGTGTCAATTTACCCTTTGGCTTAAACCCCAATACTCCCTTACAATAAAAGATAATATAAGGGTTCTTCACTATGTAATACATGCATCTCAGGCCCATTGCTTAATCAGTTTATTAACACTTAATTCCACGAGAATTTTTAAGTTTACTGATCAAATATGCTGAATATATATTATATATGAAATTATTGATACAGATGGAACATGGCATGTCAGCCTTAAAGCTGGGAGAAACCTGTAATTTAGTACTTCACTGCTGAATTTTTGTTTATTATGAAAAATGTAGTTAACTATGTTCTACACAGCCATGATTGCACATTCGAAAAAAATAATTTGTGATTACCGTTAAATTTTGTCTAAGCTCAGTTTCAGATGCCATATTTTTAAAATACAGTATTGCTTCAACCTCGTTAATATTCATAAGCCTTTCTAGAAAAAAATATCTGGCATGAGAGATCCAGGGAGCACATTTTGAATGAAATCCTATTATTAGTTTACAATTTAGGGATCTTGCATTAAGTTAAGAGTATGAAGGGTACTACAAATAAAACTAATCACAGGTGACCCCTCAGTAAATATGTTGGATAATCAGAGAATGCAAATTTGAGAGTTACTGTACATTATAAAAGTACTGCTGTACTTTGACTATTTAATGTATAATTTTTGCATTTCAATTTTGCTTTTAATGCATTTACTAGCATTTTTTTTTTCCAATAATGTTATTTATTTTCTTCCATAGCAGCAAGCTTGTGCAACAAGTGTATATTGTGCAGCAAGTGTAGATATCTCTAGGTTTGGAGGTATCTATGTCAACAATTGTGTGCCCTGTCTGCCTTCACAGTCATCACTTGATAGTATATTATCAAACCGCTTGTGGATAACCTCTCTCTCAATGATAGAGCATGTACTAGGTAGAAGAGCATTCAGTATGCAACCCCTCAGCAAATGCAATGAACAGAGTCCAAATAATAAAGGTGAGAAATTCTCTAATTTGGTCACAATAGGTGTTTTGTGACTTTAAAAGAAAAGGGGAGAGAGGGCATTTATTATAAATGCTTACAGTATACCATTCTACATATATACCTCTCTTGTAATGAAAGAGGGAAAAAGCAAGCCAAGAGAATAACTATTTAAGCAACAGTTACACTGTACATGCAAGTGGTTGCAGTTTTTTTTTGATCCTCAAAACTGGCAAGAACTGAGGCAATGTAACCAGATTGGCTTTTTTTTTTTTTTTAACCCAAATTCACATGGTTAACCACAGCTAAATGATATTCATAGAAAATAATAAAAATCATAAGGGTCACAGTGATAACCAAATGTTAAACTAGGCATTTAAGAAAGTTGCATTAAGTATAGGGTTTAGCACTTCTTTTTGATTATAAATGGAGAGTTAGAGGTATCGGGAAGACGGAGGGAATATTTTGAGGAATTGTTAAATGTTGAAGAAGATAGGGAAGCTGTGATTTCGTGTATAGGGCAAGGAGGAATAACATCTTGTAGGAGTGAGAAAGAGCCAGTTATGAGTGGGGGGGAAGTTCATGAGGCAGTGGGTAGAATGAAAGGGGGTAAGGCAGCTGGGATTGATGGGATAAAGATAGAAATGTTAAAAGTAGGTGGGGATATAGTTTTGGAGTGGTTGGTGCTAATATTTAATAAATGTATGGAAGAGGGTAAGGCACCTAGGGATTGGCATTAGCAGAGAGGATGCATAGTTCCTTTGTATAAAGACAAAGGGGACAAAATAGAGTGCAAAAATTATAGGGGAATAAGTCTGTTGAGTACACCTGGTAGTGTATGGTAGTCATTATTGAAAGAATTAAGAATAAGATAGCAGATGAACAAGGAGACTTTAGGAAAAGTAGTGGGTGTGTAGACCAAGTGTTTACAGTGAAACAGTTATTTTTTTTTTTTATTAACACACTGGCCGATTCCCACCAAGGCAGGGTGGCCCGAAAAAGAAAAACTTTCACCATCATTCACTCCATCACTGTCTTGCCAGAAGGGTGCTTTACACTACAGTTTTTAAACTGCAACATTAACACCCCTCCTTCAGAGTGCAGGCACTGTACATATAGGTGAACAGTATTTAGATAGGGGTAAAGAGGTTTTTGTGGCATTTATGGATTTCGAAAAGGCATATGACTAGGGGGGCAATGTTGCAGGTGTATGGAATAGGAGGTAGGTTTCTGAAAGAAGTGAAGAGTTTTTAAGAGGATAGTGAGGCTCAGGTTAGAATATATAGGAGGGGAAGAGATTATTTCCCAGTAAAAGTAGGCCTTAGGCAAAGGTGTGTGATATCACTGTGGTTGTTCAATATATTTATAGATGGGTTTGTAAGAGAAGTGAATGCAAGGGTCTTGGCACAAGGTGTGGGGCTAAAAGATAAAGAATAACACAAAATGGGAGTTGTCACAGTTGCTCTTTGCTGATGACACTGTGCTTTTGGAAGATTCTGAAGAGAAGTTGAAGAGGTTGGTGGATGAATTTGATAAGAGTATGTAAAAGAAGAAAATTAAAAGTGAATATAGGAAAGAGTAGGGTGATGAGGATAAAAAGATTAGGTGATGAAAGATTGGATATCAGATTGGAGGGAGAGAGTATGGAGGAGGTGAATGTATTCAGATATTTAGGAGTGGACGTGTCAGCAGATGGGTCTACGAAGGATGAGGTGAATCACAGAATTGATTAGGGGAAAAGGGCGAGTGGTGCACTTAAGAGTCTGTGGAAGCAAAGAGGGGAATGTATGAGAGTATAGTTATACCAACACTCTTATACGGGTGTGAAGCATGGGTGATGAATGTTGCAACGAGGAGGAGGCTGGAGGAAGTGGAGATGTCATGTGTGAGGGCAATGTGTAGTGTGCATATAATGCAGAGAATTCGTATTTTGAAAATTAAGAGGAGGTGTAGGATTACCAAAACTATTATCCAGAGGGCTGAGGAGGGGTTGCTGAGGTAGTTCAGACATGTAGAGTGAATGTAACAAAACAGAATGACTTTGAGAGTGTATAAATCTGTAGTGGAGGGAAGGCAGGGTAGGGGTCGGCCAAGGAAAGGTTGGAGGGAGGGGGTAAAGGAGGTTTCGTGTGCGAGAGGCTTGGACTTCCAGCAAGCATGCTTGAGTGTATTTGATAGGAGTGAATGGAGACAAGTAGTTTTTAATACTTGACATGCTGTTAGAGTGTGAGTAAAATAACTATTTATGAAGGGATTCAGGGAAACTGGCAGGCCGGATTTGAGTCCTGGAGATGGGAAGCACAGTGTCTGCACTGTGAAGGAAGGGCGTTACTGTTGCAGTTTTATAAATGTAGTGTAAAGCACCCCTCTGGCAAGACAGTGATGGAGTGAATGATGAAAGTTTTTCTTTCTCAGGCCACCCTGCCTTGGTGGGAATTGACTGAGGTGTTAATAAAAAAAAAAAATAGTTTAAGTATAGTATTAGGCACCTTAGTATCTGTGGAGGATTAATGAACAGTCTAATCATAGCAGTACTGTATTTCCTTAATTATTTCTATAGTAAACTCAATTTAAGACTATTGGAGGGTCACAACACCCATCCAATGTTACTAATAGATTGTCCTGCCTATCAGAGTGTACATACAAATCACATCCAATGTCTCAACTGTTCCAACACTTTTGGTGAAAGTCCCAAATTTTATGTAGCTGAAGCAATCTATTGCACCAACTCTGATTTAAATTCTGCTTGTGTTAGCCCCTACCCCTATTAACCCTTAACTTTACATACCCCTATCTCCCACTAAATTGTCCTTTGCATATTTCTACTTTAGCTCATCTCCACAGCAGTATGACCTTAAAGGTTTAGCACTTAATTTAATGATAAGTGAGGAGAGTGGGTGACAGGTAATGGCAATAGTGGAGAACATTTCTTTTTGCTGTGATCAAAACGGATAAATCTGTAATCAGTCAGTTGACCCGGCAGATTTTGTCCCATATTTCTGAAGTATATTAAATCAAGGATTTCTTGTACAGTACTGTACCTAGAATATATCTGGCCATTGAAGTCTTGTTGCACATGTAAGTACATACTGTAGTATAGCATACATTAAAAGTAAATGAAGCATTTAAATTTTTTGTTTCTTCTAGCTAGTGATACATGTTAATGAAAGCTAATACACATACTTGACTCTGCAAATCAAGTTCCACCTCCCGGTCTCTTCAAACATTAATTAACAGAAATTGTAATACTAACAGACTACCTGGACCTATGAGGTAATGAAAGTGTGTTCTTATATTGTTTAATCTAATTGTCATGAACACCAGAGTGGCCTATTTGTCTGCTCAAGATGACAGCCAGAATTGACCACCACTATGGAAGGGCATGAGCTACAAATCTCAGACAAACAGTAAGACTAGGTCAGCCAGGAAAGATAATTATTATAATCAAAAAGAAGTGCTAAACCACAAGGACTATCAGGAAAGATAAGAGCTGCACATTCCTAGCCCCTCCAAGGAGGCTCTTTGATGCTGGTGAGCCCTTGTGGCTTAGCGCTTCTTTTTGATTATAATAATAATAATAATTTGATGCTGGTGAGGAGCTATTGATCTAAGGAATTGGACCTGTGCTCCCATTGGTCATGAGATGTTGGATCTGTCTTGGGGCATTAGTGGTGTTATAGAGCATTATAGCTTACTTCTGTAGTGTTTTTGAGTGTGTTCAGGGCATTGAAGTTCTACTTCTCAAGGAAGAAAATAGGAAAACTGAAATTTGTCTGTAAAGTATAGCATTGAATGTGAGGTAGTTAGGGTAAGTGAAGGGAAGCAGGTTGACAGCAGTTACAAGTGGGAAGTAGTTCCCATTAAAGGGAGAAACATTAAGTTGAGGAAGGTTAAAGGAGCAGAATTGAAGGTAGGAAATTGCTTTTCTGTTCTCCAGGATGATTGTACTTTAGTGGTTAGTGAGGATAAAGGTACCACTAACTCCTCTGCTAATAAAGGGAGGAATATCCTTGTGGTCGGTGACTTGCAGGTCAAATATATGGACCATGCCTTCTATAAAAGATAAGAAGGTTAGACAGAGGGTATTTCCACTGGTAACTCCACCTACCACTGCTTCACATCTGTCTGCAGTATACATTATAACCTACTCCTCTGTAGACATGCTGTATTTTTATCAAGGTTGATGGACTGAACAGACTCCAGGATGAAGGAATGATTATCTCAAATTCATTTTCCACCATTCTTTCTATTGGACTGAACCAGTTACTGGGTGGCAAAACATTTCCAGAATAAAGATACCCATTTATACGAATTATATTTACTGCTAACTCATAAATAGTACATATTCCTGGACTGAAAATCTTGATACCCACAAGGATACTTTGCATACAGGAGAGCCATGATGAATGAAATATTACTGTAGTGGAATCTGACAAGGATACATATAGGACCCTATATTGTTCCTAGTGTATATTACTGACTTGGCAACAGAAATAAACTACTTACTCATCTTTGAATATGAAGCTAAAAAAAAAATGAGAAGACAGCATGATAAGCTGACAGGGAGTATGTACATTCTGGATGGATGAAAGAAGGGTTAGAAGCCATCATCCCAGAAAGTGTTTGGAGAGAGTGAAAAGGTTTGAGCAGTATAGGAGCTTAAGCATCCAGCACATGAGTCAGAGCCATATCGAAGGAACTGAAGGAGTTGAAATTTCATGACCATTGCCAGACTAGGCTCAAAATTTCAGACATTTTGAAGTACAGTATCTCAAAATAAAAATAAAAAATTTTTTTTTAGTTTGGAAATTGGGAGATGTGGAGGAAGGATTGTTGAGATGGTTTTGGTCATTTAGAGGATGGAGCAAAATAGGATGACTTGGAGGGTGTACAAGAGGCTTGGAGATACAGCAAGCATGTGTTGAGCGTGTTAACAGTGAATGGAAAAGAATGGTGCAGTTCCAAAATTATTATAATCATAACTAAGTGCTAAACTCATGAGGGTTTAACACTTCTAGAAGCTATTTGAATTGTGATGTACACACACAGCTATTAAACGAATTAAAGTAGATCTTTCTTTCTTTGAGTCACCCTACCTTGTTGGGAGACAATATGATAAAAAAAAAAAAAAAGGTGAAAAGCATTCAAGAACTTTGAAAGAAACTAGTTTAAAATACTCCTTACCTTTATGGACAACCTCTCGAGTAGTATGCAGCACCAGTGATGAACCTTCACACAGTAATGCACTAGAAGGTACAAGGATATTCACAGTGCTGCTATGAAGAAAGAAATATTAAGGCTGTAGCATACAAAATAGCCCTGGGCATAGTAGTAGTAGTAGTAGGAAAGGATAGACCCTTTACCAGAGAGAGTGATGGCATGGTTAGAGATTACACGCCCAAATGAACAATAAGGTTATCAGAAAACGCTTCTCTGATATATTAGTAGTAAAGAGGTGGAATTAACCAAACAATGAAACATTGTAAGCAAATTCTATGCAGGGGTTTAAAAATAGGTGTGATAGGAAGGGCCTGTTTTACATAGTTAAACTGAAAGTTATGAAGCAGAACCAAGAAATCAGAGGTTATCCCACCAACTCGAGTAGGAAATTACACACATGCATATCACTAAAACATAATTACACGTGTGCACATAAATTTTAATTCAAACTTAGCTGTATTCATTCAGATATTTTAAAATGCAATCAATTATTGCAGTATAGGAAATTACAAGTTTCCATTTGTTAAACTTCTTACCCGAGGTTTATTTTTAAAAAATCTGCAAGTATTATACTATGTTTAATCAGGTAGGCTTTTGTTACCTACATTCTAGACTGCAATATTCATACCGTACCAGGATTATTTTATATGCTATAGTATACAAAAAGATTTAACCCTTTGACTGTCACAACCCCAAATCCCGAGGTGTCTCCTGGTATCGAAAAAATTTTGGAAAAAAAAAAAAAAAATCTTATGAAATTATAGAGAATCTTTTCCCAATGGTAATGACACCAAAAGAATGAAATTTGATGGAAAACTTATGGAATTACGCTCTCGTGAAGTTAGCGACCTCGGCGATGTTTACGAATCGGTGATTTCACCCACTTTGAGCCCTATTTTCGGCTAATTCCATTGTTCCAGTCGACCAAACTCATAGCTATTTCTTTAGAACTCCATTTGTTCTATCGATTGAGTACAAGAAACTGCCCATTTACCAATTTCAACTACCCAATAATGTGGTCAGAAATTTGCAATTTGGCCAATTTCACACAAATAAAAAATGCCAAATTTCAAAATAGGGTCCAGAATGAACAATGCAGACATTCCTGGCTCTAAAATAACATTTTCTTTGTTCATCAGTCATGTCTCCAGGCCCCTCTGATATTACTCTTGCTTTCCATTTTGAATTTTTATTCAAACAAAAAATAGAAGATTTACTGTTATGCAGACTACTGCAATATTGTAATTGTATAAATAATGTCAACCCATTCATGACTGCATATTAGAATGGCCAGTTGGACATTTATTGGACAATGACATCATTTGTTTACTTTTGAACATCGGCAAAAATTTAACAAGCATTTCCCCTACTTTGAGCTCCATCTCAAGGTTCTTTTCATAGTAAAATCAATCAAAATCACCTCTATTTCTATAATATGTTTTCCATTCTGTCAAATGAGACCAAGAAAACGAGAATACAACCATAAATACTATATGAAAATACACCACAAGGTCAGCATTTTAATCCAAAAACATGGTCGGAGTTTTTTTTTTTCTCATTATGCACTGCATGCTGCAGGATTTTTTAATATGGTGCATACTGATCACACAGACCCATTCTCTTACATGTGGGCCTACCAGCTTTCTCCTGCTTGATTTGAAGCCGCTAGAATTTTTGAGTATATATACGTCAAACACGGCGACTCGTAAGACGTATATATACGACCGATACAGTCAAAGGGTTAAGTTCTGCTAACCCATTTTTATGAAAACACTAGGTAAAACTCAAATGGTATCCTTGCCTCCAAAATGCTTAAGACCAGTGACATTTTTAATAATTTGTTTGGATAATAGTTTTCATTCAGAGGAGTTGTATGTTTGGCAAGGTTACTTCACTCGTACAATAATGAAACCAAATGGAAAATGGCTTATATGTGGAAAAAAAATGATAAATCCTTACATTAAATTCAAATGTAAAGAAGAGACAATGTCAATGAAAGAATTTATTACAAAAAGGCAATAATCTACCTCCTAGATTTACCTTTTAAGGTATTTAACTGGAAAAGCAAGAACTTTGTGATATTCATTTCTTATAATGAAATGAAATATTAGCATCACAAACTTAGGAACAGCTCCATTCTAAAAAATTTCCCCTGAATTATTCTTAGTAGGGAAAAAATTATGCTGGATACTAGACCCATGCACATAACTTTTAGAAAGCTGTAATTCCAACAAAAACATTTCCAATGTGTAATGCTTAGGTAATTTGTACTTGTGTGTGAACTAACTATAGCCAACAGCAGCACATATCGTAGCAGCAGTCTATCCATTTGGTACACCCTCAACGTGGAACCTTAGGATGAAAACTAACACAGTATTGTCTTGATGACGTGATGGCAAAGTAGAACCAAGAAAAATTCTTACAAAATTAATTTGTAAGGAAAATTTATTTTACAGTTGATAAAATATATAAAAATTTGATCTTAAATGTTCTTTAGCATTAAAACAAATTTAACCACAGCCATCATACACTTTGAAAATTTTTAAATACTTAAACTGCCAAAGTGAAATGAATATAGTAGTCTTACTTCTCACACATTAGCTTTTTTCTTGTATAAAAAAAAAAAAAAAAAAAAAATATATATGGTTCCAAGAAATCTCACAAATGCACTCACTCACCATTTCACAGGGCAGTGTTTTTAGTTGTATATAGAAGTGTGACTACCATCATTTTCACACTTAGTATAGATATTAACTGCATAGTCACTCCTACAGTTCTCATTACTGTAAATGTAATCATAACTATGAAGTAGTTAATTTCAATCATTTTTGAATTAGGCAAATCATGTCATTTGAATGTATGCACTTTAATTCGTCTGCATAGGAACACAAGCCAAGTCAGTGGCATTATTAACACGAATGAAGATGTTGATTTCTCTCTTGAATGTCAGAACAGTAATGCTGTGAGAAACACACTTGTGCTCAAGACATCACCAAAAGAGTTCACTCATCTGTAACCATGAGGTGATTCAAGCTAGTACAATAATGAAATCTCAAGATGGATTTTAAAATATATATATTAAAAAAACTTCTATGAAGTGTTTACCTTTGGTTTAAACCAACAAATAACAAAAACTCAAAATATGAGTATATATTCAAAAAATTTAATATCTTCAGTTTACACACAAAAACTATACCTCATAACTTCTACACCAATTCACAGTAATTGGTCTTTTATTACTCTGAGGTTATCAATTTATGGAAAAAAAAAATATGTAATTTATTTTGTATCCTTTCCATTATTCAGAAGAGAGGAGGTAGGTATTTACCAGGTCAATATAACTTCCAAAGCACCTTTCACAACTTACAAATGAATTGGGCGCTAAAATACTGTTCATTCATCTACCATCCAGACCCAATTAAAATACAAATTATAGTAGTAAGTTCACCAGATTACTTGGTAATGATTTAACACCAAACACCTTCTAAAGGCGTTTTAATTTCAATAATCAAATAAATGTTTCCGTACTAGCAAAACACCTTAGGTCACTTTGAAACTTTCTTCACCCTAAGGTTTCACTTTGACATAACCTAAAAACTTATAATGTAAGAGTAGGTCTGTAGGTCTTTAAGCCACATTTCACATCATTCAAAAGCAGTGAAACACTTGACAGTTCAAAATGACATTCACTTCTCACACCACTGAGGCATGATGCACAGGACCAGACTCCTGGTCATAAATTAAGTGTCCCATAAGGTCACTCTCACAAATGCTTAGCAATAATACCCTCCCTCCCTCCCTCCCCAAGTTCCCACCCTTCAAAATAAAATAGAAAATAAAAATCTCCTAAGCCAAAGTGGTCATTATTCACCATCACTTTTGAGTTTCTTTCCGTCCTGTGCAAGTTCATCATTGCCTGCTTGTTCTGAGGTTCTCTTCCAGCGTCCACATGATTGCACTTTCATATCTTTGAATTTCACAATGATGCAGGTCATATTGTCACAGCCTGTGCCATCCCCATGGGTGTCTGGTGCAAGGCAGTGATCAAACAGCTGAGGAATAAAGACAAAAGATGTAAAATTCTAAAAACATATTCTTTTGTGTACAGTAGGCACTCAATGCTAGGGTTGCACTTCTGAAAATTGGCTCTAAATTCAAATTAACATTATTAAAAGTGAATAATGTGTGAAATAAACAGAGGTGTGTTCCTTGGAGTTTGTTGATATGCAAGTGTGAGCTAATGTGGCCCTAGACAATACTGTATAAACATGAAGCAAACTGCTAGGACCATCACCTATAATTTCCAAGGCCTGTGATAAGCAGGTCGTTGCCTAAGTTTAGTGCATTCCTTCCACGGAACTCTTAAGGGAGATGCTCCAATTCTGGCGAGTTGCTCTTGATCCAAGGAACTAAACTTATCCTACCCTTGTACTGAACCTGAATGCCTCCCATTTCCCAGGTGCTAATAAGTTTAACACTTCCCCAATCCTTTAGGAAAAAATGAGCAGGGCATTCAATCCAGAAAAAAAAAAATGGGCAGATTATTTCTTTCAGAGAAAATGGGCAGGGATCAATAAGCACTGCTTTGGTGACTCAAAATTCCCAACAACCAACTGCACCTCAGTCAGCCTGAAGACCATAACTTACTATCCAACTTTCTTTTTTAAAAGAAGCAAAGTGACAAGAATGAATTTTATCTTACCTTCAATTTCTTGTTCTTCCTGCATATTGCTATAAAGTGTGCACAGATACTTGATGTGGCCCTACTAGGTTGAGGTGGATGGCTGTGGGTTATGATCATGTGATCAGCTGACGCACTTTTCCCACTGAACTGTTTAAACCTATCAAACAAACCAGCACAAATCGTACTCTTATTGTGGAGGATTTCTGTCCTCCTTACACATTATTTTGCATTAATAAGATTGTGTAGAGACTAAACCATTTAAATATCAAACCAACCAGCACTAAATGTTCATTCTTGTGAAGGCTTTTCAGCCTTCTTACACACACTTTTGTAGTACGATATGGCTTTCTGGTATACTATCTAACCACTAAGTTGCTTTCCTCATTCCACATTTTAACTTTTTCCCTTTCCCTATAAACAATCCCCTCACTCACTAGGCCCAAGCTACCATGAAGAAGGATTAATAAGAGCATTAAGTGATTTATAACAGGTGTAAAATACAGTATGTGTAAGAAAGAGATTGCACTGTGGATACCTAATAATGCTAATGTCACAATGGCAAATTGAGTCAGACAATATAACAAACAATTTCTTGTGTTTAAATTAAATGAGCCACATGATTAGTACAGGTCAGCCATCACTAATCTGGCATCACTGGGACCTGTAGTGTGCCAGATTACATAGTGGTTAGGTTAGAAAACAATTGACCTATCAATAGAGACTTTCTGCTACATCTTCCTCATTTTCATCACTGCTTTCTCCTCCACTGGCTTGCTGCTGTGAATTTACAACCATCTGCACAATATCTGAGTCAGTATAATGATGAAATTTGAAATTAGTGTAGTGTCTGATATGTGAAAGATGGCTAATGTAATTCCTATTTTTAAAGCAGAGGACAAGTTGTTACCGTCAAATTACCGCCCAATAAGCCTAACCTCAATTGTAGGCAAATTACTAGTCAATTATAGCTGAGATTATAAGAAGCCATCTGGATAAGCATAGCTTGATTAATGATACTCAACATGGATTCACGAGAGGCCGTTCTTGTCTAACTAATTTATTAACTTTCTTCAGTAAAGCTTTTGAGGCTGTTGATCACGATAAAGAATTTGATATTATTTACTTAGATTTTAGTAAGGCTTTTGATAGAGTTCCGCACCAAAGACTGTTAAAGAAAGTGGCAACTCATGGCATTGGGGAAAAGTGCTCTCGTGGATCGAGTCGTGGCTCACAGACAGGAAGCAGAGTGTGTCCATAAATGGGGTTAAATCCGAGTGGGGATCTGTAACAAGTGGCGTACCACAGGGATCAGTCTTAGGCCCGTTGTTGTTTATAATATACATCAATGACCCTGATGAGGGTATTACTAGTGACATGAGCAAATTCGCCGATGACACAAAGATAGGTAGGATAATTGATTCAAACGTAGATGTTAGAGAACTTCAGAAGGATTTAGACAAACTCGATTCTTGGTCAGAAAAGTGGCAGATGCAGTTCAATGTAGATAAATGCAAGGTTCTGAAGCTCGGGAGTGTCCATAACCCTAGCACTTATAAGTTAAATGATGTAGAACTTAGCCATACAGATTGCAAAAAGGACTTGGGAGTTATGGTGAGCAGCAACCTTAAACCAAGATAGCAATGCCTAAGCATATGTAATAAGGCAAATAGATTATTGGGATTTATATCAAAAAGTGTAAGCAACAGAAGTCCAGAGGTTATACTGCAGCTTTATACATCATTAGTAAGGCCTCACTTATATTATGCAGCTCAGTTCTGGTCTCCATATTACAGAATGGACATCAATTCGTTAGAAAACATTCAGCGTAGAATGACTAAATTAATACATAGCATTAGAAATTTTCCTTATGAAGAAAGATTGAAGACTCTTAAATTACATTCACTTGTTAGACGAAGAATGAGGGGAGACATGATGGAAGTGTATAAGTGGAAGTTGGATATTAATAAAGGGGATATAACTAAGGTCTTGAGGATATCTCTCCAAGAGAGAACCCACAGTAATGGATTTAAATTAGACAAGTTTAGATTTAGAAAGGACATAGGTAAGTATTGGTTTGGAAATAGGGTAGATGATGAGTGGAACAGTCTACCTAGTTGGGTTATTGAGGCTAGGACTTTGGGCAGTTTCAAATTTAGGTTGGTTAAATACACGAGTGAGAGGGGCTGGATTTGAGTGGGACTTGCATATCAGAGCTTATTTCTTGGGTAACATTGAAAATTGGGTTGGGCAAATGTTTTGTTAGTGGGATGAATTGTAAAGGACCTGCCTAGTATGGGCCAACAGGCCTACTGTAGTGTTCCTCCTTTCTTATGTTCTTATGAAATTAGTGCTGGATTACTGATGGAACCGGATAACTGATTGCCGGATTAGTGATGGCCGACCTGTACTGTAAAAAACTGAATCAAGTGCAGATTAAAGAATAATGCATGTATTGGTATGATGTTGTAAGAATTAGGAAAACTTGCAGAATATAATATGAACTTGAACATCTGAAACAGTGATATAGTACTTACTTCTTCACATATTTCTGAGAGTTTCTTATCTTCAGAAAGTCTCTTAGAGACAAAATCACAAGCTTCCTGAGAGGAGAGGGAATTCCAGATTCCATCACAAGCAACAATCATGAAACTGTCTTTGGGTTCCAGTGTCATCGAACGCACATCAGGCAAAGGGCTTATCATCTGTTCTTCAGGGCTCAGGTTCTTGTTCTGCTTGTATCCATGATCCCCTGGGGAAGACAGTATATGTATTAACTGACTTGCCGGCCTAATGAGATTCACTTTGCTACATGAAGCTTATTAGGCTGGCATGGTAAGTGGATAGCGCACTGGCCTGCTAGTTTTAGAACTAGCTTGCCATGAGGTGAAACACTGTTTGGAGAATTACTTATAACAGTGTTATTACGATTTTACAAGATGTGTATTAACTGCTTTCTTACACTCAAGTCAAAAGAGTATGTATTAATTTCTTACTTACTGTGAGACACCTTTAAGTTGGAACACAGATTTGGAGGATATTCAGAGTCTTTGCTTTGGTTCTCGGACAGTAATATATAATTTAGGGGAAAAAAGTTTCAGGAAAAAATGTCTCACAATTAATTATGAAGAGAGTGGTGAGAGTGCAAAAGGAGAGCAGATGATAGAGTGGGAGAGACACTGTCAAGAAATTTTAATGAAAATAAGAAAAATTTTTGGAGTTAAACAAGTTAAGAAAGCCTACGGAAAGTATGGATTTGTCAGTTAAAAACAGAGTAGGGGAGTTAGTAGATGGAGACATGGAGGTATTAGGTAGATGGCGAGAATATTTTGAGGAACTTTTAAATGTTGAGGAAGAAAGGGAGGCGGTAATTTCATGCACTGGCCAGGAAGGTATACCATCTTTTAGGAGTGAAGAAGAGCAGAATGTAAGTGTGGTGGAGGTACGTGAGGCATTACGTAGAATGAAAGGGGGTAAAGCAGCTGGAACTGATGGGATCATGACAGAAATGTTAAAAGCAGGGGGGGATATAGTGTTGGAGTGGTTGGTACTTTTGTTTAATAAATGTATGAAAGAGGGGAAGGTACCTAGGGATTGGTGGAGAGCATGCATAGCCCCTTTATATAAAGGGAAAGGGGACAAAAGAGATTGTAAAAATTATAGACGAATAAGTTTACTGAGTATACCAGGAAAAGTATACGGTAGGGTTATACAGTGGACCCCCGGTTAACGATATTTTTTCACTCCAGAAGTATGTTCAGGTGCCAGTACTGACAGAATTTGTTCCCATAAGGAATATTGTGAAGTAGATTAGTCCATTTCAGACCCCCAAACGTACACGTACAAACGCACTTACATAAATACACTTACATAATTGGTCGCATTCGGAGGTGATCGTTATGCGGGGGTCCACTGTAATTGAAAGAATTAGAGGCAAGACAGAATGTAGGATTGCGGATGAGCAGGGAGGCTTCAGAGGGGGTAGGGGATGTGTAGATCAAGTGTTTACATTGAAGCATATATGTGAACAGTATTTAGATAAAGGTAGGGAAGTTTTTATTGCATTTATGGATTTAGAAAAGGCATATGATAGAGTGGATAAAGGAGCAATGTGGCAGATGTTGCAAGTATATGGAATAGGTGGTAAGTTACTAAATGCTGTTAAGAGTTTGTATGAGGATAGTGAGGCTCAGGTTAGGGTGTGTAGAAGAGAGGGAGAATACTTCCCAGTAAAAGTAGGTCTTAGACAGGGATGTGTAATGTCACCATGGTTGTTTAATATATTTATAGATGGGGTTGTACAAGAAGTAAATGCTAGGGTGTTCAGGAGAGGGATGGGATTAAATTATGGGGAATCAAATTCAAAATGGGAATTGACAGTTACTTTTTGCTGATGATACTGTGCTTATGGGAGAGTCTAAAGAAAAATTGCAAAGGTTAGTTAATGAATTTGGGAATGTGTATAAAGGTAGAAAGTTGAAAGTGAACATAGAAAAGAGTAAGGTGATGAGGGTATCAAATGATTTAGATAGAAAAATTGGATATCAAATTGGGGAGGAGGAGTATGGAAGAAGTGAATGTTTTCAGATACTTGGAAGTTGACGTGTTGGCGGATGGATTTATGAAGGATGAGGTTAATCATAGAATTGACGAGGGAAAAAAGGTGAGTGATGCGTTGAGGTATATGTGGAGTCAAAAAACGTTATCTATGGAGGCAAAGAAGGGAATGTATGAAAGTATAGTAGTACCAACACTCTTATATGGATGTGAAGCTTGGGTGGTAAATGCAGTAGCGAGGAGACAGTTGGAGGCAGTGGAGATGTCCTGTCTAAGGGCAATGTGTGGTGTAAATATTATGCAGAAAATTCAGAGTGTGGAAATTAGGAAAAGGTGTGGAGTTAATAAAAGTATTAGTCAGAGGGCAGAAGAAGGGTTGTTGAGGTGGTTTGGTCATTTAGAGAGAATGGATCTAAGTAGAATGACATGGAAAGCATACAAATCTATAGGGGAAGGAAGAGGGGTAGGGGTCGTCCTCGAAAGGGTTGGTGAGAGGGGGTAAAGGAGGTTTTGTGGGCAAGGGGCTTGGACTTCCAGCAAGCGTGCGTGAGCGTGTTAGATAGGAGTGAATGGAGACGAATGGTACTTGGGACCTGACGATCTGTTGGAGTGTGAGCAGGGTAATATTTAGTGAAGGGATTCAGGGAAACCGGTTATTTTCATATAGTCGGACTCGAGTCCTGGAAATGGGAAGTACAATGCCTGCACTTTAAAGGAGGGGTTTGGGATATTGGCACTTTGGAGGGATATGTTGTGTATCTTTATACGTATATGCTTCTAAACTGTTGTACTCTGAGCACCTCTGCAAGAACAGTGATAATGTGTGAGTGTGGTGAAAGTGTTGAATGATGATGAAAGTATTTTCTTTTTGGGGATTTTCTTTCTTTTTTTGGGTCACCCTGCCTCGGTGGGAGACGGCCAACTTGTTGAGAAAAAAAAAAAAATTTATGTATGTTGTTTAACACTAGCCGAATAGCAATCTTTTCATGTAAATCAGTATGTGTTAGGTTAGCATGCTAAAAGTCATGATTTTGTAAAGAAAAAAAAAAAATGAAAAGTTTTGTTAGCAACAAGTGATGAATAGCAGTCAGGCAGAGTTTACCTTACCTTATTAACATGCAGTTTATCACTCACACTAACATATAAATTATTTCTTAGGTAAAGCTAAGAGGCAAAATATTGACATTAAAAACTCAAATTTCTTAAAATACAAATTAGAATCTTTTATCTATTCTTGGCAGCACCAAATAAACCTACCACTATAGTATTCATTTTATAATGCTCGTTAATTTGTTTTACCATGCACCAACATATACACGAGGCTTATGGCTATAAATGCTGTCATAATTATGCTTTGCCAACTCTAATAAACAAAACTGGGCTGTTTTGTTGTGAAAGTTATAATACTAAAAAAAAAGATTTTCTAAATTTATTAAAGCACAAAATTGTTGTGTAGGTACACAGCTGATAATGAACATGTCCACACCTGTCCAGTACTGCTTACCATCCTCCATCTTTTTCTCTACCACAACTCAAGTCTATATAGACATGCTTAAACACATTTCTTCTAAAAGATAAAACATGCATCATACTATACTGCTGGCAATGCTAGTTACAAACATTGGCAAAGAGGAATAACTAGTGATACTGGAGGTGCAACGAAAAAGAATAAGTGTAAAATTCTGATAGTAATGAAGAGGAAATTTTAGAAATGCTGAGGTGGTGCATATGATGCAGACTGCCAACACTTTTTGCTCAGGAGAATTCACACTAAAGGATCTTAACATGTTTATGAGAATTGCTCTGAAGCAAAATCTGGAGCAAGTAATGATGCCCTAACATCAACTCTTATAAAGTACTACATAGTACTTTATAGAGCTGATGTATTACAGAGTACTTAAAACACTCCAATATAACCAACTACTGCAGCCACATCAATGCAATAGCTACCTACAGTCATCCACCTCAACCCTCTCCACATACTTCCAAGTCAAAAAAGACAACTAGAAAATAAGTTAATCTGCAGTAATTTATACTTATTAGAATATCGAATTTCTGGGGGGAAAATATTAAAGAGCTGAGAGATATGGTATTAAATACTGACACAATGGATAAATATATGAAATATAAGGCAATCCATTTTCTGACAATGTTTTGGCCACACATTAGGAGTTTGTCTTTACCCAATTTTAAGTCTCTGAAATGCAACCTTTTTTCCTTACATTCTTCAACTTACATAGTGCTTATTTCCATACAGCACCAATTTTCAGGAACATGTCCTGTGCATTATGAGAGGGGTTTACCTTACCATAATGCTTGTCAGGGTTGACTTGAATACTCTCACCAGCATGGCTAAAAAGATAAATAAAGCAAGCTAGGAAATTACACCCAAAGAAATCAGAAAGCATTTCTGCAACTGTGTGGTCAACATGTGGGAAGAGCTGAAAAATGATAGTAGACACAAGGTTTATAAAGGGACTGAAAAATAGATTTTTTTTTTTTTTTTTCAAAAAGTAAGCCGTTTCCCACCGAGGCAGGGTGACCCAAAAAAAAAAAAAAAAAAAAAAAATCCCCAAAAAGAAAATACTTTCATCATCATTCAACACTTTCACCACACTCACATTATCACTGTTTTTGCAGAGGTGCTCAGAATACAACAGTTTAGAAGCATATACGTATAAAGATACACAACATATCCCTCCAAAGTGCCAATATCCCAAACCCCTCCTTTAAAGTGCAGGCATTGTACTTCCCATTTCCAGGACTCAAGTCCGACTATATGAAAATAACCGGTTTCCCTGAATCCCTTCACTAAATATTACCCTGCTCACACTCCAACAGATCGTCAGGTCCCAAGTACCATTCGTCTCCATTCTCTCCTATCTAACACACTCATGCACGCTTGCTGGAAGTCCAAGCCCCTCGCCCACAAAACCTCCTTTACCCCCTCTCTCCAACCCTTTTGAGGACGACCCCTACCCCGCCTTCCTTTCCATATAGATTTATATGCTTTCCATGTCATTCTACTTTGATCCATTCTCTCTAAATGACCAAACCACCTCAACAACCCCTCTTCTGCCCTCTGACTAATACTTTTATTAACTCCACACCTTTTCCTAATTTCCACACTCCCAATTTTCTGCATAATATTTACACCACACATTGCCCTTAGACAGGACATCTCCACTGCCTCCAACCGTCTCCTCGCTGCTGCATTTACCACCCAAGCTTCACATCCATATAAGAGTGTTGGTACTACTATACTTTCATACATTCCCTTCTTTGCCTCCATAGATAACGTTTTTTGACTCCACATATACCTCAACGCACCACTCACCTTTTTCCCTCATCAATTCTATGACTAACCTCATCCTTCATAAATCCATCCGCCGACACGTCAACTCCCAAGTATCTGAAAACATTCACTTCTTCCATACTTCTCCTCCCAAATTTGATATCTAATTTTTCTTTATCTAAATCATTTGATACCCTCATCACCTTACTCTTTTCTATGTTCACTTTCAACTTTCTACCTTTACACACATTCCCAAACTCATCCACTAACCTTTGCAATTTTTCTTTAGAATCTCCCATAAGCACAGTATCATCAGCAAAAAGTAACTGTGTCAATTCCCATTTTGAATTTGATTCCCCATAATTTAATCCCACCCCTCTCCTGAATACCCTAGCATTTACTTCTTTTACAACCCTATCTATAAATATATTAAACCATGGTGACATTACACATCCCTGTCTAAGACCTACTTTTACTGGGAAGTAGTCTCCCTCTCTTCTACACACCCTAACCTGAGCCTCACTATCCTCAAAAAAACTCTTTACAGCATTTAGTAACTTACCACCTATTCCATATACTTGCAACATCTGCCACATTGCTCCTCTATCCACTCTATCATATGCCTTTTCTAAATCCATAAATGCAATAAAAACTTCCCTACCTTTATCTAAATACTGTTCACATATATGCTTCAATGTAAACACTTGATCTACACATCCCCTACCCACTCTGAAACCTCCTTGCTCATCTGCCATCCTACATTCTGTCTTATCTCTAATAATTCTTTCAATTATAACCCTACCGTACACTTTTCCTGGTATACTCAGTAAACTTATTCCTCTATAATTTTTACAATCTCTTTTGTCCCCTTTCCCTTTATATAAAGGTACTATACATGCTCTCCGCCAATCCCTAGGTACCTTCCCCTCTTTCATGCATTTATTAAACAAAAGTACCAACCACTCCAACACTATATCCCCCCCCCCTGCTTTTAACATTTCTGTCATGATCCCATCAGTTCCAGCTGCTTTACCCCCCCAGGGAGGTTTCATTCTACGTAATGCCTCACGTACCTCCCCCACACTTACATTCTGCTCTTCTTCACTCCTAAAAGATGGTATACCTTCCTGGCCAGTGCATGAAATTACCGCCTCTCTTTCTTCCTCAACATTTAAAAGTTCCTCAAAATATTCTTGCCATCTACCTAATACCTCCCTCTCCCCATCTACTGACTCCCCTACTCTGTTTTTAACTGACAAATCCATACTTTCCGTAGGCTTTCTTAACTTATTTAACTCACTCCAAAATTTTTTCTTATTTTCATTAAAATTTCTTGACAGTGCCTCTCCCACTCTATCATCTGCTCTCCTTTTGCACTCTCTCAACCTTTCTTTTACTCTCCATATACTCTGCTCTTCTTATAACACTTCTGCTTTGTAAAAACCTCTCATAAGCTACCTTTTTCTCTTTTATCACACCCTTTACTTCATCATTCCACCAATCACTCCTCTTTCCTCCTGCCCCCACCCTCCAATAACCACAAACTTCTGCCCCACATTCTAATACTGCATTTTTAAAACTATTCCAACCCTCTTGAACCCCCCCACTACTCATCTTTGCACTAGCCCACCTTTCTGCCAATAGTTGCTTATATCTCACCCGAGCTTCCTCCTCCCTTAGTTTATACACTTTCACCTCCCTCTTACTTCTTGTTGCCACCTTCCTCTTTTCCCATCTACCTCTTACTCTAACTGTAGCTACAACTAAATAATGATCCGATATATCAGTTGCCCCTCTATAAACATGTACATCCTTTAGCCTATCCATCAACCTTTTATCCACCAATACATAATCTAACAAACTACTTTCATTACGTGCTACATCATACCTTGTATATTTATTTAACCTCTTTTTCACAAAATATGTATTACTTATTACCAAATCTCTTTCTACACATTGCTCAATTAAAGGCTCCCCATTTACATTTACCCCTGGCACCCCAAATTTACCTACTACTCCCTCCATAACATTTTTACCCACTTTAGCATTGAAATCCCCAACCACCATTACTCTCACACTTGATTCAAAACTCCCCACGCATTCACTCAACATTTCCCAAAATCTCTCTCTCCTCTACAATTCTCTCTTCTCCAGGTGCATACACGCTTAATATAACCCACTTTTCACATCCAATCTTTATTTTACTCCACAATCCTTGAATTTATACATTTATAGTCCCTCTTTTCCTGTCATAGCTTATCCTTCAACATTATTGCTACTCCTTCTTTAGCTCTAACTCTGTTTGAAACCCCTGACCTAATCCCATTTATTCCTCTCCACTGAAACTCTCCCACCCCCTTCAGCTTAATTATGTCAGTCGGTTAAGAGGCATGACCTAATACTGGAGAACATCCCCTCTCTCAATAGGTAATTACACACCAAAAATATTTTAACAGCGCATGGTAATATAAGGATAGCATTTAGAAAATGTCTATACATAAGAACAGGGAAGTACTGCAACAAGTTTAGGCAAGACCAATTCACATCCAAACTTGTATATCCATTCAACCTATATTTAAAGCTACCCAAAGTTTCCGTTTCAGCGATGCTACCTGGGAGTTTATCCCACTCATCTACGACTATTTCCAAACCAGAACTTCCCTATAACCTTGTTAGATCTAGATTTAGAAGTGGAAGTGGAAGGATGAAACTGAGGAAAGTTAAAACAGGATTGAAGAACAAATTGCTTTGGGTCAGTACTGAGTTTAGTGACTCAGTGGAACTCAGCCATTTATTTTCTGTCATAAAAGCAAGGTCTAGAATGAAAGGATGTAGGGCAGCTGGGATTGATGGGATAAAGACAGAAATGTTTAAAGCAGGTGGGAATATAGTTCTAGAGTGGTTGGTGCTTTTATTTAATAAATGTATGGAAGAGGGTAAGGTACCTTGGGACTGGCAGAGCATATGCATAGTTCCCTTGTATAAAGACAAAGGGGACAAAAGAGTGAAAAAATTATAGGGGAGTGTGGAAATTAGGTGTGGAGTACTAAACGTATCAGTCAGAGGGCTGAAGAGGGGTTGTTGAGGTGGTTTGGTCATATAGAAAGAATGGAACAAAGTAGAATGACTTAGAGTGTATAAATTTGTATGGGAAGGAAGGCGGGGTAGGGGCCATCCTCGAAAAGATTGGAAGGAGGGGGTAAAGGAGGTTTTGTGGGCGAGGGGCTTGGACAGCCGACTTGTTGTATAAAAAAAAAAAAAAAGCTTCATAATTAGGGGACACATGGCTAATGTGCACAAATGAAAAAAGGAATATAGGGGGAGATAAAAAACATTTTTTTTTATTTTTAGTAAACTATATGGGAAAAGGGGGGTTGAATGATGGCGAAAAGTGTTTCTTTTTTTTGGCTACCCTGCCTCGGTGGTAGACAGCCAGTGTGTTGATAAAAAAAAAAAAAAAAAATCTAACCAAGACAGAATTTGCAGCAGTGGAGTCAAGCTGGACAAATTTAAAAAGGATGTAGTGGAACAAACTCCCAGGCAGTGCCAATGAAGCAAGAACTTTGAGCAACTTTACATACTGATTAGACAGATATACAAACGGGAGTGGTTGGATGTGAACTGGTCCGGCCTAGCATGGGCCAATAGGCTTACTGCAATGCACCACTATTCTTATAAGCACTAGCTGATTAATGCTTCCAGGGTTGACAGGCTCTCTCAGAGACTTGTTCTCAGGGTCGGCCAAATTTCAAAAAAAAAAAAAATTATTTTTTCTTATGTAAAGATAGAGATTCTCTTTTCCCGATCATAATGACACCAAAAGTATGAAATTTGATGGAAAACTTACGGAATTATGCTCTCGTGAAGTTAGTGGTCTCGATGATGTTTACGCATCAGCGATTTTGCCCACTTTGAGCCTTATTTTCGGCCAATTCCAGTGTACTTGTCAACAAAAATCATAACTATTTCGCTAGAACTCCATTTTTTCTATCAAACGAGTACAAGAAACCACCCATTTACTGATTTCAACTATCCAATACAGTGGTCAGAATTTAGCAATTTTGCCAATTTCACACAAATTTCAAACGATGCCAATTTCTGAATAGGGTCCAGAATAAACAACAAAGACATTCCTGGCACTAAAATAACATTTCCTCTGTTCATTAGTCACGTCCCCATGCCCTTCTTACATTCTTTTGCTTTCCACTTTGAATTTTTATTCTCACAAAAAAAAAAAAATAGAAGATTTAATGCTATGCAGACTACTGCATTAGTGTAGAAATGGTATAAATAATATCAGCGCACTTGTGAAAGAATATTAGATTCACCAGTTGATGAGTATTGGACGCATAGCATGATTTGTTTACTGTCGAAATTTGGTAAAAATCGAACATTTCTGCTACTTTGAGCTCAATTTCAAGGTACTTTTCTTTGTAAAACCAGTCAAAATCATCTCAATTTATGTAATATGTCTTACATTCTATACAATGAGACCAGGAAAACTAGAATACAACAATAAATACCATACGAAAATACAGTGCAAAGTTGCCGTTTTAATCCAAAAACACGGTCAGTTTTTTTTTTCTCATTACGCACTGTGTGCTGCAGGATTTTTTTTATATTGCGCACACTGACCAGATAGACCCATTCTTTCATATGTAGGCCTACCAGCTTTCTCTCACTAGATTTGAGGGCGCTAGAATTTAGGCGTACTAATACGTCAAAAACCCTGGTGCATAAGCCATACTAGTACGGCCAAAACCCTGAAAGGGTTAAGAACAGCATTAAGAAATTTTTCAAGATTCCTCCTGACAATAAGGGTATTTTGCACCACACATGCCTCTTGCAAAGAGTAATTTCAGTGTTGAAATTTAGAATCAGTCTCCAGTATGTTTTTACCTGAAAATTATCATGTATCTCCTGTATCCAGGGAGTAAAACTTGTGGAATTTTAGGCTTTCCCAATAATTTAGGCATGTGGCAGAATTAAGACAGTCAGTTAAGGTTTTCTGACTATCTGTATAGTGAAGAGCAAGCCTTCATTACACAGCACCTGTGTGGAACCCTCACCTAGTCAAACTAGAAACCTGACAGGGTGTGAAGTGTATCCGTATTGGTGACAGAGATAAACTAAAATATGAGAAATATGAGAGAACTACATCTCCAATCTGGAAGAACAAAGATGAGACATGTGATTAAACATCCAAAATACTAGAAAAAAAAAATGAGCATGTTACTACAGGTCTACATCCCTCTATCCGAAACCCTTGGGGCCAGTAGCGTTTCGAATTTTAGAACTTTTCAAGTTTCAGAATGAAGGTGTGGGGTCTAAGGTAGCACCTCATAAACATTAACGTTGTAGCAAAAACGTATGAATACTCACACTAAGTGGGATAAATAAAGACTACACATACTACTACAGAATGCACAACAGGTGCATCAGTGTCAATGCTCAGCATTTCTTCGATATCAGCTTCCTGTAACTTATTTACACTTTCATCCCATAAACTTTTAGCGTGAGTTACAAGGTTTGATATCATCATCATCTCATCAGTAACATGAAATCCTTCAAAGTCTTCATCTGTAGGCTCATTACATCAAACATCATTTTAGGCCAAAGTCTGTGCTAGGCATTTGTTAATGTTGATTTATCAATATCCTTCCAAGCATTAACAATTGCATAAATGGCATCCTTAACACTGAAAGTCTTGGATTCCTACTCCTCTGTTAAATGCAGCGAGCATGCAGTTTAAAAAATAGTCTTTATACTTGCTCTTCATTTTTTTTTTTGTTTGTTTGTTTGTTTGTTTTAACAAGTCGGCCGTGTCCCACCGAGGCAGGGTGACCCAAAAAAGAAAGAAAATCCCCAAAAAGAAAATACTTTCATCATCATTCAACACCTTCACCTCACTCACACATAATCAATGCTTTTGCAGAGGTGCTCAGAACACAACAGTTTAGAAGCACATACCTATAAAGATACACAACATATCCCTCCAAACTGCTAATATCCTGAACCCCTCCTTTAGAGTGCAGGCATTGTACTTCCCATTTCATGGAGCATAAAATTCCTTGGTCACAAGGCTGTAATACAAATAACTGACGCTCCACATGCCACAAAAAACTTCAGTTTTTGGAACTTTTCGAATTTCAGAATTTCGGATAAAGGGATGTGGACCTGTATATGGAAACTACAAAAGTGAATAAGTCATTAGGATGTGCAAAAAGTTTTTCAACCTAAGTATAAAATGAAATGAACGATGACGATGTGTAATCCATACAGGAGGTTCAAAACAAAGTATTTTTCATGCTGGTCAGTCAAACAGTAAAATGTGGTACCAAGAGTTTGAGCTCCCATTTTATAAAACTCAAATAGGTAATTATACACACTAACCAATTGCTCGTGAGAGGTTGAGCCCTCCATTAACACGCCCGTCGGCTGTTACTCGTCCTCCTGCTTTGATAATTCTGGCAGCCTCTGGATCATCTTCAGGTTTGTGATCCAAGCTCATTTCTATGGCCTTTCCATCTCTTGATACAACACAACGAGAGTCGCCGACATTGGCAACATACAGTTCAGTCCCTCTGATAAGGGCCACACAAGCTGTGCAACCACTGTCAAAGCCAGGCTGAAGAGATTGCACACAGTACATTATTAATATTCCACTATGCTTAATAAATAAACCGAAAAAATCACCATCGTACCATTTTCTCACACTGAAAAACCTCTAAAACTATTATTACAAATGTTCCTCATACAGGAATTGCATTTGACATTAAACCGTTTACCATATTTTTTTTAAACACGCTGGCTGTCTCCCACCAAGGTAGGGTGACCCAAAAAAAAAATAAACACTTTCATTATCATTCACACTATCACTGTCTTTCCAGTGGTGCGCAGATACAACATTTAGATGTTATTCTAAACAGCATATATCCTAAATTTACCCCTCCTTTAAAGTGCAGGCATTGTACTTCCCACTTCAAGAACTCTAGTCTGGCGAACCAGTTTCCCTGAAATTCTTCACAAAATATCACCCTGCTCACACTCCAATAGCTCATCAAGTCTTAAAACTCATTCGTCTCCACTCACTCCTAACTAAGAGGCTCATACATACCTGCTGTATCTCCAAGCCCCTTTCACACTAAACTTCTTTCACCCTCTCCCTCCATTCTTTCCTAGAACAACCCCTACCCATCCTTCCCTCCACTACAGGTTAATACACCCTCCAAGTCATCCTACTTTACTCCATCCTTTCCAAATGACTAAACCACCTCAACAACCCCTCCTCAGTCCTCTGAATAATACTTTTAGTAACTCCACACCTCCTAAATTCTACACTACAAATTCTCTGCATAATATTTATGCCACACACACGACAGTGTGGCATAAATAATATGCAGAGAATTCATTATATGGTATACAATACTGAAAATGATGAAGTATTTCTTTTTTGAGTCACCCTGCCTAGGTAGATGGCCAACATGAAAAAAAAAAAAAATACCAACATGTTGACAAGTTAGATATGTTTACAACACTTACGTATCTATTGTTAATGAAAAAGATATCCAAGTGCTGCAAGTATGTGCGATAAGTAACTCATCACTTAGAGATATGATAGGAGTGTACAAATGGAAAACAGGAAAAAATTAAAGAGGAGAGCATGTATAGTCCCTTTATATAAAGGGAAAGGGGACAAAAGAGATTGTAAAAATTATAGAGGAACAAGTTTACTGAGTATACCAGGAAAAGTATACGGTAGGGTTATAATTGAAAGAATTAGAGGTAAGACAGAATGTAGGATTGCGGATGAGCAGGGAGGCTTCAGAGTGGGTAGGGGATGTGTAGATCAAGTGTTTACATTGAAGCATATATGTGAACAGTATTTAGATAAAGGTAGGGAAGTTTTTATTGCATTTATGGATTTAGAAAAGGCATATGATAGAGTAGATAAAGGAGCAATGTGGCAGATGTTGCAAGTATATGGAATAGGTGGTAAGTTAGTAAATGCTGTTAAGAGTTTTTATGAGGATAGTGAGGCTCAGGTTAGGGTGTGTAGAAGAGAGGGAGAATACTTCCCGGTAAAAGTAGGTCTTAGACAGGGATGTGTAATGTCACCATGGTTGTTTAATATATTTATAGATGGGGTTGTAAAAAAAGTAAATGCTAGGGTGTTCGGGAGAGAGGTGGGGTTAAATTATGGGGAATCAAATTCAAAATGGGAATTGACACAGTTACTTTTTGCTGATGATACTGTGCTTATGGGAGATTCTAAAGAAAAATTGCAAAGGTTAGTGGATGAGTTTGAGAATGTGTGTAAAGGTAGAAAGTTGAAAGTGAACATAGAAAAGAGTAAGGTGATGAGGGTATCAAATGACTTAGATAAAGAAAAATTGGATATCAAATTGGGGAGGAAGAGTATGGAAGAAGTGAATGTTTTCAGATACTTGGGAGTTGACGTGTCGGCGGATGGATTTATGAAGGATGAGGTTAATCATAGAATTGATCAGGGAAAAAAGGTGAGTGGTGCGTTGAGGTATATGTGGAGTCAAAAAACGTTATCTATGGAGGCAAAGAAGGGAATGTATGAAAGTATAGTAGTACCAACACTCTTATATGGATGTGAAGCTTGGGTGGTAAATGCAGCAGCGAGGAGACGGTTGGAGGAAGTGGAGATGTCCTGTCTAAGGGCAATGTGTGGTGTAAATATTATGCAGAAAATTCGGAATGTGGAAATTAGGAGAAGGTGTGGAGTTAATAAAAGCATTAGTCAGAGGGCAGAAGAGGGGTTGTTGAGGTGGTTTGGTCATTTAGAGAGAATGGATCAAAGTAGAATGACATGGAAAGCATATAAATCTATAGGGGAAGGAAGGAGGGGTAGGGGTCGTCCTCAAAAGGGTTGGAAAGAGGGGGTAAAGGTTTTGTGGGTGATGGGCTTGGACTTTCAGCAAGCGTGCATGAGCGTGTTAGATAGGAGTGAATGGAGACGAATGATACTTGGGACCTGACGATCTGTTGGAGTGTGAGCAGGGTAATATTTAGTGAAGGGATTCAGGGAAACTGGTTATTTTCATATAGTCGGACTTGAGTCCTGGAAATGGGAAGTACAATGCCTGCACTTTAAAGGAGGGGTTTTGGGATATTGGCAGTTTGGAGGGATATGTTGTGTATCTTTATACGTATATGCTTCTAAACTGTTGTATTCTGAGCACCTCTGCAAAAGTAGTGATAATGTGTGAGTGTGGTGAAAGTGTTGAATGATGATGAAAGTATTTTCTTTTTGGGGATTTCTTTCTTTTTTGGGTCACCCTGCCTCGGTGGGAGACGGCTGACTTGTTGAAAAAAAAAATAAATAAAATAAATAACATAATGAAAGTATATACATTTTTTTTTTTTGTAGCACACCAGCCATTCCCCACCCTTCCTTCAGAATGCAGGCAATGTACTTCCCACCTCCAGGATTAGAGTTTGGCTCACCAGTTTACTGAATCCCTTCATATATATTACTTTGCTAACACTCCAACAGCACACTCATAAAAATGACTTGGCACCACTCACTCCTAACATGCTTGCTGGATATCTAAGTCCCTCATATACAAGACTCCCCTCCCTCCAACCTTTCCTAGGATGACCCCTACCTCAGCTACTTGTCTTACGGCCAGAAATATGTGGTAGAGTAAACCATCCATGTAACAGACTGAAAATATACAACAAAATCCATTGGGATCAAATGATTTGGAAACAATGGGCAAAGTCTGTAGGCTACAGGATTATCCACTATTGTTATAATCACAGCAAAACAACCTCTTTGCTATCCACTGCAACTGCCATTACCGGCACCTGCTCCCCTCGATTAGCCCATTATATGGAAGGCTTACAGAGTGTAGTAATCATTCAAAACATACCTCCTCCTTCATATTCATGGCAAATTCTGTATATGGATCATCATCATCTTCTGCTTCTACATCCTCCTCTTCCTCCTCCTCACTTTCTTCACCCTCAGCTTCTTCTTCAGCTTCTTCACTGCAAAGTCAATTTTATTTAGACATTTACCCATTATGGGTAGATATAAAGGGACCAAGATGAAAATTTAACTGTGGCATCAGTAATTTTGCAGCAATCACACTGTTGATAGGTACAAGTATTTCCTCACTGTCAAAATCTAAGCAAGTTAGTAAAAATGAACTTCAAACTACAGTAGGACCCACATATCTGCAGATTCTGCTTCTGTGGTTTCAGTTATCCATGGTTTATCATGGCCCAAAAATATCCCTTAATTTTGCTTAATAATGGCCCCAAAGCACAAAAGTAGTGATGCTGGCAGTTCTTTAATGTTTAAGAGAAGCTGTGAAGTGCTTCCCATCAGTGAAGGAGTGAATTCTCAATGTAATGTGCGTAATTTATCAATTAAACTATCATACGTATGTACGTACATGTATATGAAAAACACACATGGGGTTCACTACAATCTACAGTAGGTCTTGGAATGTATCCCCAGGAATATGGGGGACTACTGTACAACCTTAAATGCTCAGTTAAATTAATATCTGCCCATAATGCAGAGGGAATCTAAGTACTGTATACAATATGTAAAATTTCCTTGACAAGCAAAAGCTACATAAAGAGAGGGTGTACCTCACATCTGGAGATGCCTGGCCAAGTTCAGGATCTCCCTGAGACACATTTAAAAGGTTATATGGGTTTGTAGTTGCATTTTATTAAGTGCTACCCATCCTAATCTGTTAATGCTGATTTACATTAATGTAATCACATAGAATCAGATATAAAAAAAAATATTGTATACATATAATTTATAACATTCTTTATTCCTTCAGTTATAGGTATCTTGGAGACCTCAATTTCACCACATAAAACAAGAATTCCCATTTTCTCCTAGGGAAAATGATGTATTGGACAGGAACTGAAGCTTATTATATGAAATAATAATAATAATCCAGGGTGGAAGGAAGGAGTGGTAAGGGTCAATCCTGGAAGGGTCCTAGGAAAAGGGGGAAGTAAGGAGGTTTAGAGTGCCTGGCCTGAGCATCCAGCAGGCTTGTGAGAGCATGTTGTCAAAATGGAGGCAAGGCATTTTTATGGCTTGACATGCCATTGGAGTGTGAATAAGGTAACATGTATGAAAGGAATTCAGGGAAAGCAGTTAGCAGGACTAGAGTCCTGGAGGCAGAAAATATAGTACCTGCACTCATAGGGAGGAGGGTGGAGATGCCGTTCAGAAAGAGAGAGGGTAATAGGAAGGGGAAAAACTTGTGTGATGTCTGAATACTTATGGTAAAAAAAGCTATTGAATGAATGATGGTGAATGTACTTCCTTTCATTTGGGTCACCCTACTTCAATGGAAAATGGCTAGTGTTTTAACAAAAAGAAAAAAAAAGTAAAAACAAACAATAACAATGAAATGGGAATCAACATTTTTAGGGAGCAAAATTTTGATGCTACCGGGACACCCCTGAATAAAGTCCAATCATCACAGAACTTTGAAATTAATAATTTTTTAGTCAAAAACGTACACAATGAAAGGGGAATGAAAAGATATTCAGCAATCAATTTTCTAATCCCTATCATATGACAAAGACCTTTGTCTGGTAATTGTCTCCTAATGAATAAACCACAAAAGGCACTGAATAAGTGTAGTTAAGAGAACCAGCAATGGACTACAAACTGAGTATGATTTCCAACCAGTTTATTACATAAATTTAAGGGTTATTATTTAAAATTACAGTGATATGTATTTACATACCCTCCTTCATCTTCAAAGTTATCATCATCCTCTTCCTCTTCATCACTCAGGTCTTCCTCAGAACCTCCCTCCTGAATTTTTCTGTAAATTTCTGCTGCTTTAATTGCTGCCTCCCTTCTCTTTTCCTTTGCTTTTGCCACTTTCATTGCCAGTACCTCTGAATTCTTCAACAAAGCCTTTCCCTTACTGCCCTTGCTGCTTTTGCCCTTGCCTTTTCCAGCTTCTTGGTTGTCATCACCATTTACAATAATGTTTCCATTCTCTATTGTACACTCTTCTAATTTCTCTTCTGTATCTGATTTTCCATTTATCTTTGTTTCTTCCACATTATCCTCACCCCCTTCACCATTTATCATATGTTCTGTTTCCTCTCCATTTACCTCAATGGCAGTCTCATCTTTAGTGCCATTTTGGTTACCTTCACTGTTTCCTTTAGTGTTCTCAGTACTAGAGTCTTCATTCACTTGTGAAACTGATGAGTCTGGTTCCTCATCATCAAGGGCAAATTTGATTGGTTCCTCACCATCTGCTACCACACTATTACTCTTTGCTTTCAGAAAAGGAGAAACTCCCTGAAAAAGAAAATTAGCCATGATTACTGTATCACAAAAAAAAAAAAAAAAAAAAAAAAGTTATTAATAAAGAACAAATGTTAAAGGATATAAAATTCACAAATTTTGAAGGTACAGTATGATACAAATGGAATATTCAAATGCATTACCACAAAATCTGACTTGTTGAAGTACCTACTACTCAGTGAAATATTATAAAACTAGCATCATTTGCAAAAATCACTGCACTTCTGGATACTGTATATTGAAGCAAATAATATATTAAGGATGTACAAAGATCTTTCCCTGCTGAAAATACACAAGATACTGTAATGTCTAAAAATTAGGGGGTGAGAGATATATGGGTAAGAAGGGTGAGATGACTATGAGGACTGTGAGAGTAGGGAAAGAATTATAAAAACTAAGACTATTTGTTGAGATTAAGTGTTAAAGACTATGTGCAGAAAATGAATTAAGACAATTGCTAGGACAATAGAGGAAGGGAGAGAAATGATTACTAACACAATGCAGGATAGAAAATAGTAGTGGTACAGAAATATTCATGAAGAAATGATCCCATCAATTGTGTGCACATCTACTACTTGCCAGTAGTTTTAAGCTTCATTCACATCTAAGGGGGTAGCAAAATCAGTAAACACATGATAGATGCTGACCCAGAAATCCTCATTATTCATCTAGGTATTATAAAACTATTATGAAATAATGTTACAGTTATACTTTTTAACTCCAAGTTCATTGAAACTTATGAATACTTTACTTTTTCTATTATTCACACCAACATGTGATATTACAACACTAATATGGTACTGACTTTGTATAAAAGCTTACCTTTTCTTTCAGTTTTTCCTTTTTACATCTACTGAGTTGTGGGTTCTCAGCATACTTGGCCATGACTTCGTCAAGGGGCATTGTAGCCTCCCTATACAGATTGTCCACCTCTTCACTCTCAGATTCGGAATTGTCTGAAAGAGGAGCACCATTAATTTGTCAAAGCATAAAGCATCCTTGAACGTAAAAATAAAATAATTATAATAATAATAATAATGATGGATTATTAACCTGGTACAGCAAATTTTCATAGTTACACTAATTATACATTCCAGTGCCTTTAACAGTGAAGTACCTATTCTAGCTAAATTTATTGTTGTTGAACGTGCTGACAACTGATAAACAACGAATAAATGTTTGAACAAGTTGTAGTGGAGATAAGTCAACATTGTCACTGAGACTTGCTGAATATGACACACTCCCCAAACTCATTACATATTATGATTAAACCACACTTTTATTTTTCTTGGTTTTTATTTTCTCAAATGCATTCGACTGTAGTACATATATGTACGTTTGGGACAGGAGTAGCCAGTTCCTCTATGTTTGACATAATTTAGAAGGGAAATTTGACCTTTATTTTTAGCTATGTTCATATCTTGACTGCTCAATATTGCAAAAGCTGTCAGTGGCCTAAACACCCCAAGAAAAAGGCAGCTGATGCTGTCTCTATCTAACTCACCCCAGTAGGTCAATGCTAACTCTCTCATACCCTTCAAATTCATCAAGTAATGACCAACAGATTGTAAGGAAAGATAAACAACTATTTTTAACATAGGATACTTTAAAAATTTAAGTGTTTTGGCACTGTTGGAGGTTTCTGGAACATAACCCTATTTTTCTATATCCTTCAGGTCAGTTAGCACTAGATTAGACTCCAATTTTAATACTGTATACATAAGCTATTCTCAAATTCATGGTTTACTGAACTTTCAGAGAAAATGAAGATGCAAAAAGGAATCTAGTATATTTTTTTTTTTGCAAATAGTGGTAGAATGCTGGAGAAATTCATAAATAACCCTTCTCTCCCAAACTACTGAGCAAGACATGACTAACTCAATATAATCCAGAACAGAAACGTTATCTAAAGTTTCTTTATTTTTGGATAGGACATACTACAACCACTAAAAAACTATGTTAAACTACAAAATGATGATGAAATATTGCAAGCACAGTTCATATGGTACACACACACATGCGCACACACACACACACACACACACACACACACACACACACACAAAAAAAAAAAAAAAAAAAAAAAAAAAAAAAAAACCAAAAAATTCACGATATTCACTCTTCATACCTTCTTCATCTTCATCCTCGTCCTTCGTACCCGCAATTTGTTTGAGAACAGTAACAACGTCAGCTTTGACAAGAGTAGCATCAAACTCTAGGAAAGCATCTGTAAGGGCTTGAGAAATATTTCCACTCTTGTATGCTTCGGTATCCTTGAAGAAGTCAGGTAACTTGAGCGCTGTGTATGCAGCCACTTCATGCCCTCCATGGCCATCGTATACAGCAAAAAGGTGAGTATCCGTGTCAAAATCCAAAATTGAATTGTGTGCATCCTAAAAACAAAAACACAAGGAAAGAACTTTTATATTATCACAAATTATGAAAAAAATCATTGCATACACTACACCAGTACCTATGATGGTTTCAAGTTTTTCTATTTCTACTCTTCCTGCCTGGTACTGGGCTAGGCCTCCCTGCTGATTGCCTAGTCAACCAGGCTGTTCCTGTTGGCAGCCAACTGACTCACATTCTATACTGGTTCCTGCAATATGTCTGATATTTCCTGGCAAAAAGTTGAAACAGAGGCCCACAGAGGTTACCACAGCATTCTCTCATTGTGTCTGCGGCTCCCTTGCTTTTCACTTGGTCTATTTTATGCTTCTTCCCATTCTCTCTCACCCTTGTACCTCAATGTTTGTAGATTTGGGAGCTAGATCCTCAATACTGACAGGCTCTCCTCACTTACCGACAGAGTTCCGTTCCTAAGACCACGTCTTCAAACGAATTCATCGCTAAGCAAGGAGCATACTATAATGGAAGTGGGTTTGTGTCAACCATCTCTGATATTGTTTTAACCCTTTCAGGGTTGGTGCCGTACTGGTACGGCTTGCACGCCAGGGTTGGCGCCGTACTAGTACGCATAAATTCTAGTGCCTTCAAATCTAGCGAGAGAAAGCTGGTAGGCCTACATATGAAAGAATGGATCTATGTGGTCAGTGTGCGCAGTATAAAAAAAAATCCTGCAGCACACAGTGCATAATGAGATAAAAAAACTTTGACCGTGTTTTTGGTTTAAAACAGCGAATTTGCACTGCATTTTCGTATGGTATTTATGGTTGTATTCTTGTTTTCTTGGTCTCACTTGATAGAATGGAAGATATATCACAGGAATAGAGATGATTTTGATTGGTTTCACAATGAAAAGTACCTTGAAATTGAGCTCAAAGTAGCAGAAATGTTCGATTTTTGCCAAAGTTCAAAAGTAAACATACCATGCCACATGTCCAATACACGTCAACTGGTGAGTCTAATATTCTTTCACAAGTGCGCTGATATTATTTATACCATTTCTACACTAATGCAGTAGTCTGCATAACAGTAAGTCTATTTATTTGTGAGAATAAAAATTCAAAGTGGAAAGCAAAAGAAATGTAAGAGGCCTGGGGACGTGACTAATGAACAGAGGAAATGTTATTTTAGTGTCAGGAATGTGTCTTGTTTATTTTGGACCCTATTTGGAAATTGGCATCTTTTGAAATTTGTGTGAAATTGGCAAAATTGCCAATTTCTGACCACATTATTGGATAGTTGAAATCGGTAAATGGGTGGTTTCTTATACTCATTTGATGGAAAAAATGGACTTCTAGCGAAATAGTTATGATGTTTTCGACTGGAACATTGGAATTGGCCGAAAATCGGGCTCAAAGTCGGCGAAATTGCCGATGCGTAAACATCGCCGAGACTACTAACTTCGCAAGTTTTCCATCAAATTTCATACTTTTGGTGTCATTATGATCAAGAAAAGATTCTCTATCCTTTCATAAGATTTTTTTTTTTTCGAAAAATTTCCGACCCTGAGAACAAGTTTCGGAGAGGGCCTGCCGACCCTGAAAGGGTTAATGTCACCTTTGCACCATTTATAACATTTTTAATATATTTCTAAATTCTTATACAATAGTGTACTGTATATTGTAATAAACAGAACAGAGGCAATCAGTTCTAATGTACATTATTTAGGTACGCATATTGGTCCGAGAGCCCATTGTAAGTCTGAGTGGTTGGTACACGAGTACGTCGCTAAGTGAGGAGAGGCTGTGTATATATTATCAAGCAACTTCACCCACAAGTGCAACTAATGTGACATTTTTACTGTGGCAACGTTTCGCTCTCCAGGAGCTTTGTCAAGCTGTTACAAACAGTACATGGACAAAGAGGGTATAGTATACAGTGGTCCCTCGCTTTTCGTAGTTCTCGGCAACCGTAAATTTCGCCAATCATAGGGGTATTTTCGTATAAACGTGGACTCGCTTTTCATAGGTTGACTCGCGAATAGTAGTTCGTCCGGGACGCGTATGCACGGTGTGCACCAGGGAGGCCTCCCTACCCAGCCAGTTTGGCATTGTTTACCAGTGAGTGAAGGTCCCCTCAAGTGCTTCTACGAAATATTTCATAATATTCCACTCATTTTAGTGCTTGCAAGTACTAAATAAGTTACCATGGCTCCAAAGAAAGCTCCTAGTGCCAAGCCTGTGGTAAAGAAGGTGAGAAATATGTACAGTGACAAAGTCTTGGGCCATTTTAGGGAAGTGTGAAAGAGACGCCAGAAACAGCTCTCTCCACAGTTACTTTGCGAGACAGGACTAGAGTGACTCTCAAGGTGGTCCAAGTGGCATTAAGAAACAGAGAAGAGAAGTAACCCCAGAGAAGCAACTGGTACCTGAGGTGTTGCTGGAAGGGGATTCCCCTTCCAAACTGTAAACAATCCAATCTCTCTCCTCCTCCAGTCTCCCATACACTAAGAAGAATCTCCAATAAAGGTAAGTGTTACGCTGTTAATGTTTCATTCATCATTTCCCATTGTATTGTTTATGTACTACATGTATATTACATGTAAAAATTTTTTTTGTTTTAATACTTCTGGGTGTCAGGAACGGATTAATTGTATTTACATTATTTCTTATGGGGAAAATTGATTCGCAAATCGTAAATTTCGTTTATAGTAACAACTCCAGGAACGGATTAATTATGAAAAACGAGGGACCACTGTATAGGCTCAGAGTGAGGTGCAATACTAGTGGTAGTAGTAGTAGTAGTAGTGAAATAAGTTGTAGTAGTAGTAGTAGTAATACAATATGTTAGAACAATTAACTCGCACAAGAGTAAAAGGATATAAAAGCTATAACTTGGGGTAACAAACAGCCTCCAATAGAAATATTTGTCTAACTTATTTTTATGTTACCCTTTTATATCCTTTTACTCCTGTGCGAGTTAATTGTTCTAACATATTTTATTTCTACTACTACTACAACTTATCTCACTACTACTACTACCACTAGTATTGCATCTCACTCTGAGCCTATATATACCCTCTTTGTCCATGTACTGTTTGTAACGGCTTGACAAAGCTCCTGGAGAGCGAAACGTTGCCACAGTAAAAATGTCACATTAGCTGCACTTGTGTTCTTTTGCTTTACATATTGTCGGTAATTCTACCAACTTTATTACAACTTGACCCACCTCTCCCACTTCAAAGTGTACATTCCCAGTTCTCCGAGGCATTCCCAATAGTTTGAATGCTTTATTGGCTCTATGTAGACAGTAAATGCTCTCTGCATCTTTTCCAGTTGCATATATCTCCTGCCTTGAATGGAGCTGTCAATACAGCAATACTCTAAGCAAGAGAGCAGAGGTATCACTGGCATGATTTCTCATTCTGAAGCTCTCATTATCCAGCCTGTTTTTTCCAGGCTGTTACAGCATTTTATTATTTTGTTTTTTCAAACGTCAGTGATATTCACAACTTTTTTACACGCTCCTTTCATTTTTGCATTTTGTATACAGTACCCCTTTTGAGTTCTTCACCCTTTCCATATCTGAGCAATTGGCATTTGTCACCAATGAACGTGTTATTTTCTATTCCCTATTGAAAGACTTTGTTTATATCCTACTGCAAATTTTTGGTCTCTTTACAAAGGCAACTGTCGTACTAATTTTTGTGTAGTCCGCCACACAAGAAACAAGAAAGGTGCAAGGATTGTTGTGTCTTGGGGGTAGTGAACTTTTTACTTTGCTAAGGCTACATTTTGCTTTGTGCTTAATTTATCGGAAAACTGAATATCTATCTGCCTATTCTGTGTTATGGTATACCTGTTTACCTTATTTTATCAGCTGTAACTCCAAGATCACATTTGTCAAATAGTCCATACATACCATGTCTATTTTGGGATTCTACCAGACTCTAATTCTGCTGTCATGATCTAGTAATTGTGACAAGCATAATCTTCCTTCTCTAAATCTACATCGACTTGGATTGTACTGATCATGCCTTTTTTTTTTTCTAAAGTAGGTTGCATTTTGACATAAGATCACCATCTCAAAGATTTTTTTTATAATGGGTGATGTTTGTGCCACTGACCTGTAGTTTGTAGCCTGGGCTTTACTGCAGAGGAGTCATGGCTACATTTTTAAAGGCTTCTGGGATTTCAGCAAGATCCAAACTCTCTCAAAAGTGCACTGATTGCACGTGATAGTGGTATTTTTAAATAACGAGTTCCAAGAATCCAGCCCTGGTGTTGCATGTGGGGGTATGCTCTCTTTTTCCTTCTGGAATTCTGAAGATTTGAGCTTATGTCATATTTATAATTTGTAGGGTGGGCAGAGGTAATGAAACAAACTGGACCCTCCAATCTATCATCATTCAGTAGACTGCTCAACATTGACTCATGCTGTCTTTAACCCTTAAACTGTCCAAACATAGATCTACGTTTGCTCGCGTAGCACTCCAAACGTAGATCTACACTTTTTATTACATGCTTTCTTATGGAGAAAATCAAGGTCGGCGTGCTACACGTAAAAACATAGATCTACGTTTGGACAGTTGTAGGGTTAAAGATTTTATTATATTCGTTTTTACCATCAGAAATACTCAGGTTTATATTTCTTTCCCCTCATTCATCATGAATGCTTTAGTTTCTGCTCTGTCTTGGTAATCCCTCATTGTAGGTTACCTTTCCTTTGTTGTGATATATGCTTGTTTTCCAGCAGTTCTGTAACCCTTTTCTTTCTATACCTACCTCTGCAGTCAATAGATTATTTTTGCATTTTTTTGGTTAAGCTTTCTCGGAGAAATATATTTTATATAGACAGTATATGTATTTCTGTACAGGTCTCCCTCAACATTCGCGAGGGTTAGGGGATCAAGAGCCTCGCGAATGTTGAAAAACCGTGAATGTTTGGTGCCCCAATATATTGTAGGGAAATATATTACAATACTGCTTCCTTAACTTGTTGAACCATGAATAATCATAAAATACATGAAAACGTCGTAAATTGTACTAAATATATACATGTTATGCTTTAATAACGTATGTTATTTAATAACATGTTAACAACATGTATGTTATTAAATAACACAGACTCCACCACTGCGAGTCCCTACTACCCTCCCTCCGACCCCCACAACTGGCAGCCAGCCCTCCCACCACTCAGTGTGGTGAGTGTTTTGTTTGTTCATTATTTGCTATTAAACTACAGAATAAATAATGTAAACTCATCCATGACTGCATATTGGAACGGCTATTAGGAAAGGTATTAGACGGTGACATCATGTGTTTACTCTTGAACACTGCAAAGAATCAAACATTTCTGCTATTGCTAATAATAACAATAATAATAATAATAATAATAACAATAATAATAATAATAATAATAATAATAATAATAATAAATACGATATAATTGAAGAAGGAAATTGTACAAAAATACGAAGGAGTGGTTGACACATCGTCAGTGTGATTTTGTTTATGCTGGAGTGAACATTAGTCTCCCTGCTCTTCCAAACATTTCACAATAATTCAGCAGTTGAGGCAGTGGTATTTAATAACATATATGTTATAAATAATAATAGTACATATTATTAATAACATGTATTATTATTAACATGTATGTATTTAATAACATATATGTTATAAATAATAATAGTACATATTATTAATAACATGTATTATTATTAACATGTCCAAGGCCAAAATCTGAAGTGGTGCCCCAGTGTCCAAGAATTTTCCAAAAAAAATTTTTTTATTTTTTCTTATGAAATGATAGAGGATCTTTTTGTGAAGGCAATAAAACAAAAAGTACGAAATTTGATGGAAAATTGACGAAATTATGCTCTCGCAAATTTTGAAGTGTCAGCGATATTTATGAATCGGCGATTTTGCCGACTTTGACTCCCATTTTAGGCCAATTACATCATTCCAGTTGACCAAATTCTTAGCTATTTCACTAGTATTACTTCTATTCTATCGATTGAGCACAAGAAATCGCCAAGTCAACTGTTTCAACTACAAAATAAAGTGATCGGAAATTGGTAATTTGGCCAATTTAACACAAAGTTCAAAATATTCCAATTTCAAAATAGCGGCCAGAATAAACAATGTAGGCATTCCTGGCACTAAACTAACATTTCCTCTGTTCATTAGTTACGTTTTGAGGCTTTGCAAATAAATCCCATTTTGATTTTTTATTCACATAATGAATTTTATTCACACCAAAAAATAGAAGATTTACTGTTATGCAATATTGTAACAATTGTATAAATATCATCACCACATTTGTGAATGTATATTAGACCCACCAGCTGGCATGTATTAGACGTGTGAGGTCGTTTGTTTACTCTTGAACATCGGCAAAAATTTAACATTTTCACTACTTTGAGCTCAGTTTCAAGCCATTTCCAGTGCTAAAACCAATCAAAATCATCTCTATTTCTGTAATATGTCTTCCATTTTATCAAATGAGACCAAGAAATTGCAAATACAACTATAAAAAACATACGAAAAAACACTGCAAATTTGCTGTTTTAATCGAAAATCTTGGTTTCAGTTTTTTTCTCTCATTATACACAGTGTGCTGCAGGATTTGTTTTATGTGGTGCACACATACCACATAGATGTATTCTCTCATATCTAGGCCCAAGTGTACCACTCACAGTTTATCAGAGTGAGCTGAGCTCATGACGTAGATCTACGGTTTGGACCCTGAACGTAAAGCCGTAGATCTACGGGACGGACCCTGAAAGGGTTAAATACCATTGCCTCAATCACTGCCTCTACCACTCCAGTCACACTCAATCTACAAGCACCAAACACAATGAATTATTGTGAAATGTTTGGAAGAGCAGGGAGACTAATGTTCACTCCAGCATAAACAAAGTCACACTGACGATGTGTCAACCACTCTCGTATTTTTGTACAATTTCCTTCTTCAATTATATCATATTTATTATTATTATTATTATTATTATTATTATTATTATTATTACTACTATTGTTATTATTAGCAGTAGCAGAAATGTTTAATTCTTTGCAGTGTTAAAGAGTAAACGCATGATGTCACCGTCTAATACCTGTTCGAATAGCCATTCCAATATCCAGTCATGAATGGGTTTACATTATTTATACTGTAGTTTAATAGCAAATAGTGAATAAACAAAACACTCACCACACTGAGTGGTGGGAGGGCTGGCTGCCAGTTGCGGGGGTCGGAGGGAGGGTAGTAGGGACTCACAGGTGGCGGGAAACTTAAATATGATTTGGTGGCTGGGAATTTGGTGGCTGGGAATTTGGCGGTTGGGAATTCGCGAATGTGTGAAGCCCGTGAAAGTTGAAAACGTGAATGTTGAGGGAGACCTGTATTCACCTTTATCAAACACTGGTGTGGGTTTTGACTGTTCAGGACTGTTTGCCAGGAAGTGTCTCATAATTCTTTAGGTATTTGGTCCCAATCACTTCCCTAATTGTTAAAAGTTAAATTTGTTGAACATCCCTCCATGTTGGCTACTTTTGGAATCTTAATACATTTATGCTTGTCTTGAACGAGTACAGTAAACCCTC